>NW_012267223.1:3285324-3311899 GCF_000151885.1 Dipodomys ordii
TTCCGCAGGGTTTGGTGCAGCCCGGGGCAGTTCCGCAGGATTTGGTGCAGCCTGGTGCTATTCCACAGGGTTTTGTGCAGCCCGGGGCCGTTCCACGGGGTTTGGTGCAGCCCGGGGCAGTTCCGCAGGGTTTGGTGCAGCCCGGTGCAGTTCCGCGGGGTTTGGTGCAGCCCCATGCAGTTCCGCGGGGGTTTGTGCAGCCTGGTGCTATTCCACAGGGTTTTGTGCAGCCTGGGGCAGTTCCACAGGGTTTGGTGCAGCCTGGTGCTATTCCACCGGGTTTGGTACAGCCTGGGGCAGTTCCGCGGGGTGTGGTGCAGCCTGGGGCAGATGAGCTTGGTTTGGAGCATCCTGATGTAGATCAGGTACAACTGGGTGCAGATCAGAGTGGCTTAGTACAGACTGGTGCAGATCAGCAAGGTTTGGTACAACCTGGTACAGTTCAGCGTGGTTTGGTACAGCCCGGTGCAGGTCAGCAAGGTTTGGTACAACCTGGTACAGTTCAGCGTGGTTTGGTACAGCCCGGTGCAGGTCAGCAAGGTTTAGTACAACCTGGTACAGTTCAGCGTGGTTTGGTAAGCCCGGTGCAGGTCAGCAAGGTTTGGTACAACCTGGTACAGTTCAGCGTGGTTTGGTACAGCCCGGTGCAGGTCAGCAAGGTTTGGTACAACCTGGTACAGTTCAGCGTGGTTTGGTACAGCCCGGTGTAGGTCAGCAAGGTTTGGTACAACCTGGTATAGATCAGGCTGGATTTGTCTACCCTGAAATGGATCAGTATGGTCTGTCTCAACCTGGGGCAGTTCCTAGTGGCTTGGTGCAACCAGATGCATATTCACCTGAAATGATGCAGCCTGGAGTGTATCCACCTGGTTTGGTATATCCTGGTACAGATCCACGTAGCTGGGTCCAACCTGGCATAGGTCAACAAGGTTTAGTCCAGCCAAGAGATGTTCAGTATGGCTTGGGGTGGCCTGGTGTGGCACAGCAAGGTTTAGTCCAACCTGGTGCAGGGCAACCGGATTTGTATCCTGTGGGTGAGCTTGATTGGACACAACCTGGCCTCAGTCAACGTGGTTTGGCGCAACCTGGTGCAGATGAAAGTGATTTGGCACAACCTGGAATAGAACAGCCTTCTTCGGAACCACCTGGTGCAGTTGAGCCTGGTTTAGAACTTCCTGGTACAGTTCAGCATGGTTTGGCGCAGCCTGGTACAATTCAGCGTGGTTTGGTACCACCTGGTACAGCTCAGCATGGCATGGTGCTACCTGGTGCAGTTCAGCATGGTTTAGGGCAACCGGGTATGTACCCACGTGGCTTGGTACCCCCTGGTGCAGTTCAGCCTGGTTTGATATCACCTGGTGCAATTCAGCCTGGTTTGGTACCACCTGGTGCAGTTAGCCCTGGTTTGGTACCACCTGGTGAAGCCCAGCCTGGTTTGGTGCCACCTGGTGCGGTTAGCCCTGGTTTGGTGCCACCTGGTGAAGCCCAGCCTGGTTTGGTGCCACCTGGTGCGGTTAGCCCTGGTTTGGTACCACCTGGTGAAGCCCAGCCTGGTTTGGTGCCACCTGGTGAGGTTAGCCCTGGTTTGGTGCCACCTGGTGCAGCTCGGCCTGGTTTAGTGCCACCTGGTGCAGTTAGCCCTGGTTTGGTGCCACCTGGTGAGGTTAGCCCTGGTTTAGTGCCACCTGGTGAAGCTCAGCCTGGTTTGGTGCCACCTGGTGCAGTTCAGCCTGGTTTGGTACCACCTGGTGCAGTTCAGCCTGGTTTGGTGCCACCTGGTGCAGCTCAGCCTGGTTTGGTGCCACCTGGTGCAGCTCGGCCTGGTTTGGTACCACCTGGTGCAGCTCGGCCTGGTTTGGTGCCACCTGGTGCAGTTCAGCCTGGTTTGGTACCACCTGGTGTAGCTCGGCCTGGTTTGGTACCACCTGGTGCAGCTCAGCCTGGTTTGGTGCCACCTGGTGCAGTTCAGCCTGGTTTGGTACCACCTGGTGCAGCTCGGCCTGGTATGGTGCCACCTGGTGCAGTTAGCCCTGGTTTAGTGCCACCTGGTGCAGTTAGCCCTGGTTTGGTACCACCTGGTGAAGTTAGCCCTGGTTTAGTGCCACCTGGTGAAGCTCAGCCTGGTTTGGTACCACCTGGTGCAGTTCAGCCTGGTTTGGTACCACCGGGTGCAGCTAGGCCTGGTATGGTACCACCTGGTGTAGCTCGGCCTGGTTTGGTGCCACCTGGTGTAGCTCGGCCTGGTATGGTGCCACCTGGTGCAGCTTGGCCTGGTATGGTGCCACCTGGTGTAGCTCGGCCTGGTATGGTGCCACCTGGTGCAGCTCGGCCTGGTATGCTGCCACCTGGTGTAGCTCGGCCTGGTATGGTGCCACCTGGTGCAGCTTGGCCTGGTATGGTGCCACCTGGTGTAGCTCGGCCTGGTATGGTGCCACCTGGTGCAGCTCGGCCTGGTATGCTGCCACCTGGTGTAGCTCGGCCTGGTATGGTGCCACCTGGTGTAGCTCGGCCTGGTATGCTGCCACCTGGTGTAGCTCGGCCTGGTATGGTGCCACCTGGTGTAGCTCGGCCTGGTATGCTGCCACCTGGAGCAGCTAGGCCTGGTTTGGTGCCACCTGGTGTAGCTCGGCCTGATATGCTGCCACCTGATGCAGCTCAGCCTGGTATGCTGCCACTTGATGCAGCTCAGCCTGGTATGCTGCCACCTGATGCAGCTCAGCCTGGTTTGGTGCCACCTGATGCAGCTCAGCCTGGTTTGGTGCCACCTGGTACAGCTTGGCCTGGTTTGGTACCACCTGGTGCAATCCAGCCTGGTTTGGTGCCAGTTATGTATCCTCATGGTATGGTACCACCTGGTCCAGATCAGCATGGTTTGGTGCAACCAGGTATGTATCCATATGGTATGGTACCACCTGGTGCAGCTCAGCCTGGTATGGTCCCACCTGGTGCAGCTCGGCGTGGTTTGGTGCGACAAGGTATGTATCCATATAGTTTGGTACCACCTGATGAAGCTCAGCTTGGTATAGTACCTCCTGGTGAAGTTCAGCCTGGTTTGGTACCACCTGGTGAAGTTCAGCCTGATTTGGTACCACCTGGTGAAGTTCAACCTGGTTTGGTGCCATCAGGTATATATCCACATGGTTTGGTACCACCTGGTGAAGCTCAGCCTGGTACGGTACCACCTGGTGCAGTTCAGCGTGGTTTGGTGCCACCAGGCATGTATCCACGTGGAATGCTACCGCCTGGTGCAGCTCAGCGTGGTTTGGTGCCACCTGGTGCAGCTCAGCCTGGTATGGTACCATCTGGTGCAGATCAGAGTGGTTTGGTTCAGCCTGAAACCATTCAGGATGGTTTGGTACCACCTGGCATGGAACAGCGTGATTTGGTACAACCAGGTCTAAGTCAGCCAAGTTCAGTGCAACCAGAAACGTATCCACATGATTTGGTGAGGTCTGGTACAGATCAAAGTGATCTGGCATTACGCCATCAGGCACATACGCCTCCTTTGTCCCCATACGGTGCATATCCACCAGCTTTCACACAGACTGGTCAGCAAGGTGAGATGGTGCTGGATCATTCTGCTTTAGACCAAAGAGAAACCTATCAGGAGGTCCCAGAAGCGGTCATCTCAGTTCAACCAGGTCCTGACTGGACTGGCCGGTCACGTTTGGATTTGACCAGACTACCTTCCTCAGCCCAAGCTGGACTTCCATACTGGATGATCCCCAGCCCAGAGGCCACCACCTTCAGGAGTCGGGACTCACTTAGCTATCTCCAGCGACGCTCGTCAGAAAGGATGGAAGGCCGCAGTGACCGCCAGGAATCACTGGACAAGCTAGCTCCTTCCTTCCCCATGGCAGTGGAGACATTTCGTCTCTTGGGAGAACTCATTAGCCTCTATTCAGAGTTGAAGGAAAATATGAAGGATCTGAAGGAAGAAGCTGGCCTATCAGAAATGGAGAAGCTCCAGCTCATGATCAATATGATGGGTAGGTACCACTTGCTGGTAGAAGAGAGATTACTTTCCTCCTCCTCCTCTTCCTCCTCCTCCTCCTCCTCCTCCTCCTCCTCCTTCATTTTATGTGCAAGTCCCAGGGCTTGAACTTGGGGCTTGGGCACTGTCCCTGAACCTCTTTGTGTTCAAAGCTAGAGCTTTACTACTTTGAACCACAGTTCTACTCTTTCTTTTTTTTGGGGGGGGTGGTCCAGTCGTGGGGCCTGAACTCTGGGCCTGGGCGCTGTCCCTCAGCTTTCATTTCAAGGCTAGCGCTCTACCACTTGAGCCACAGCTCCACTTCCAGCTTTTTTTTTTATGCTGATGTGGTGCTGAGGAATCGAACCCAGGGCCTCATGCATGCAAGGCAAGCGCTCTACCACTGAGCCACCTTCCCAGCCCCACTTTTTCTTTTTTTTCTTTTTTCTTTTTTTGTCAGTCATAAAGCTTGAGCTCTGGGCCTGAACTCTGTCCCTCAGCTCTTCAGCTCAAGGCTAGTGCTCTGCCACTTGAGTCACAGCACCACTTCCAGCTTTTTGGTGGTTTACTGGAGATAAGAGTTTCATAGCTTTACCTACCCAGACTGGCTTTGAACCGTGGTCCTTATCTCAGCCTCCTGAGTAGCTAGGATTACAGGTGAGAGCCACCAGTTCCCTGGCTCTTTTTTTTTTTTCTGAGTAGGTTTTTTGTTGTTGTTGTTGTTGTGGGGCTTGAACTCTGCACCTGCGTGCTGTCCCTCAGCTCTTCAACTCAAGGTGAAGAGTCTCCCACTTGAGCCACAGTGCCACTTCCTTTCTGAGTAGTTTTTAGGAGATGAGACTCACAGACTTTCCTGCCCAGACTGGCTTCAAACTGTGATCCCAGATCTCAGCTTCCTGAGTAGCTAGGATTACAGGGTAAACCACCCGAGCCTGGCTTTGTCTTCCTTTTAAGTAGATATCATGCTTTTCCCTCCCTGCCTTAACCCATGGCTGCTGGACTGATGGATTAAGTCCTGACCCTGAGAATAGCAAGTCTGTTCCTAGACCTCCTGGGTTCTCTTTTGTCTTTTTCCTCTGAATGAATAGCAGGCACAGGCTGGAAGGAATCGTACAGGATCACAGGGGCCTTGGGAGAGGAAGGAACTAGATCCTCATGTTTGTCAGACTCCCTGGAGAGTGGCTGGGCTAAGAAGAAACCATGGCATTGAGAAACAAGTGGAGAAGAGAGTGTTGAAGAATGAAACCTAGCAGGTTGGGAAGGTGGCTCAGTGGTAGAGTGCCTGCCTTGCATGCATGAAGCCCTGGGTTCAATTACTCAGCACCACATAAACAGAAAAATCTGGAAGGGACAGTGCCCAATCCCTGAGTTCAAGCCCCAGAACCGGCAAAAAAAAAAAAAGCCTAAAATTCTAAAATTTGCCCATCACGATTTTAGCAGTATCCAAGTACCCATGGCTCATCTCTGTAATCCTAGCTATGCTAGGATCTGAGAATCTGAGAATCACAATTTGAAGCCAACCCAGGACACAAAAGTCCCTGAGACTCTTAGCTCTAATTAACCAGAAACAACAACAACAACCAAAAACCCAGAAGTGAAAATGTGGTTCAAGTTGTGCCTTGAGCAAAACGGCCAAACAAGAGCTAAAGACCCTGAGTTCAAGCCCCAATACTGGCACAAAAAGAAAAGATTTTAGCAGTGGGTAGGAATGTGGGTCAGTGGCATCCAGGATTTAGGCTATTAGCAAGAAGGTATGGGATTTTCTCTGTGAGTATCGCTGTTTATCAACAGTACTCTCTGCATCATCTCACCCCATTGTCCCCGTTATTGGGGAAAGGATAAAAAGAGATATCCTGGGCTGGGCAGGTGGCTCAGTGGTAGAGTGCTTGCCTTGCATGCCTGAGGCCCTGGGTTCAATTCCTCAGCATCACATAAACAGAAAAAAACTGAAGTGATGCTGTGGCTCAAGTGGTAGAGTGCTAGCCTTGAGCTGAAGAGCTGAGGGACAGTGTCCAGATCTAGAGTTCAGGCCCCATGACTGACGAGAGAGAGGGAGAGAGTCCATAAGCTGCTGCTGCTGCTGCTCCTCCTCCTCCTCCTGTCAGTGGTGGGGCCAAACTCCTGGGCGCTATCCCTCAGCTCTTCAGCTCAAGGCTAGCACTCTACCACTTGAGCCACAGTGCCACTTCCGGCTTTTTTCTTTTTGCTTATGTGATGCTGAGGAATCGAACCCAGGGCCTCAGGCATGCAAGGCAAGCACTCTACCACTGAGCTCCCTGCCCAGCCCTGATTCTTCCTCCTCCTCTTCTTCGCCAGTCCTTGGGCTTGAACTTAGAGCCTGGGCACTGTCCCTGAGCTGCTTTTTTTTGGTGGGGAGGGTCCGGTCGTGGGGCCTGAATTTTAGGCCTGGGCACTGTCCCTCAGCTCTTCAGCTCAAGGCTAGCACTCTACCACCTGACCCACAGCACCACTTCCGGCTTTTTTCTTTTTGCTTATGTGATGCTGAGGAATCGAACCCAGGGCCTCAGGCATGCAAGGCAAGGGCTCTATCACTGAGCCACCTTCCCAGCCCTCTCTGAGCTTCTTTTGCTCAAGGCTAGCACTCTTACCACTTGAGCCACAGTGCCACTTCTGGCTTTTTCTGTTTATGTGGTATAGGAATTGAACCCAGGGCTTCATGCATGCTAGGCAAGCACTCTACCACTAAGCTACATTCCCAGCCCTCCATAAGCTTCCTATATCCAATTTGCCCACCAAAAAAAAAAAAAAAAAAATCCAGAAGTGGAGCTGTGACTCAAGTGTTAGAGTAACAAGCCTTATACAATAAAGTATAGAAATGGTGTCCAAACCCCAAGTTCAAGCCCCAGTACCAGCATAAGACAGAGACAGAGGCAGAGACAACAGAGAGACATAGATGTCCTCCTGTTATCTGAGGTGTTTCTCTATGAGCCCAGAAATGGTGAGCGGGGGCCTATAGGCCTGCTAGGTCCTCTGAAAGTGGGGCTCCCATTTTCCACAGTCAAAAAGTCACTACCGGATGACCTTCAGGACCAGCTGAAGAACATAAAGACCTTGGCCAAAGAAGTTCGACAAGATAGGATAAGAGTATGTAAGAGAGGGTCCACCTCCTAAGCTATTTATATATTTATTTGTGTGGGGGTGGGGAGGGGCTATATTGATTTTAGGACTTGAACTCAGACCTGAGCACTGTCCCTTAGATTTTTCACTCAAAGCTGACTCTACTACTTGAGCCACTTCTAGTTTTTTGGTGGCTAATTGGAGTCTCACAGACTTTCCTGCCAGGCTGGCTTCAAACTAAAATACTCAGACTTCTGCTTCCTGAGTAGCTAGGACTACAGGCATGAGCCTCCAGCACCCAGCTCGAATCTTAGCACTTGCAATTTATGCTTTGATGGATCAGTCCCTCCCATGTGCTGCTGAATCATTGGTTCCTTACTGTCCTTCCAGGCAGAAAGTGCGCCCACCACCATTATGTATATTTCCTGTATCTAGAAATGGATACTCAAGCTGGGTGCCCATGGCTCATGCCTGTAATCCTAGGTACAAAGGAGGCTGAGATCTGAGGATTGCGGTTCAAAGCCAGCCCGGAAAGGAAAGTCTGTGAGACTCTTAACTCCAATAAACCACCAGAAAACCAGAAGTGGTGCTGTGACTCAAGTGGTAGAGCACTAGCCTTGAGCTGAAGAGCTGAGGGACAGTGCCCAGGCCAGAGTTCAAGCCCAAACAACCAAAAAAAAAAAAAAAAGATATAACTTGACCAGTTGCTGATGGCTCACACCTGTAATCCTAGCTACTCAGGAGGCTGAGATCTGAGGATTATGGTTCAAAGCCAGCCCAGGCAGGAAAGTCCATGAGACTATTTCCAATTAACCACCAGAATACCAGAAGTGGCACTTGGGCTCAAAATGGTAGAGCACCCAGCCTTGAGCAAAAGAACTCAGGGACAGTACCCAAGCCGAGTTCAAACCCCATAACCAACCCCCCCCCAAAAAAGAAAAATATTTCAGTGGAGATGTGGCAAGTGCTAATCTTGAGCCAAAAAGTAAATGAAAACCACAAAGCCCTAGTACCAGCACACGTTTATGCTCGTGCATGCATACACACACACATACACACACACACACACACACAATATTGCTTGGCTAATGGAAAGACCTATGGTCCTTTCTTTACATGTGGCAGCCCTGGAGCCTACTGTGGAATTTTGGGGGGTGTGGGCCAGGAGGCACTGCAAGAGGCTGCTAGGCCTTCAGTGGTAACGGGGTCAGTAGTTCAGCAAAGAGACCTAGGTTTTTGGCAGGTTGGGTTAGATAAGGAATAAGGAATGGGGAAGGGCTTTCCTGGGCTTCCGCTGCCTGAGTCTCCTCTTTCATTGCGCTTCCAGCTGGACAAGCTGCAGAGGTTTATGAAAGGCGACGGCATGGCGGATGGAACAAAGGAGGTGAAGACAGGCCAGCTAGGCTTGCAGCTGGGCATTCTCAGGTAGACCGCAGCCCTGCCCATGCCCTCCCTGCACCCCCAGCGCGCTGTCACCCCCAGCAGCAGCCATGACTTCTGTTTCCCTCCTGCCCCCATCTCTGGCCTGCATCATACCTGCTCTTCAGTTGCCCCTATTTCCTTTAAGAAACTGCTAGAAGCCTGCACCAGAGGCTCACACCTGTAATCAGCTACTCAAGAGGCTGAGACCTGAGGATCCTGGTTCAAAACCAGGCCAGGCAGAAAAGTCCCAGAGATTTTTTTTTTTTTTTTTTTTGTCGGTCGTGGGGCTTGAACTCTGGGCCTGGGTGCTGTCCCTCAGCTCTTCAGCTCAAGGCGAGCGCTCTACCACTTGAGCTACAGCGCCACTTCCGGTTTTCTGGTGGTATATTGGAGATAGGAGTCTCACGGTCTTTCCTGCCCGGGCTGGCTTTGAACCGTGATCCTCAGATCTCAGCCTCCTGAGTAGCTAGGATTACAGGCGTGAGCCACCAGCGCCCGGCTAGTCCCAGAGATTCTTATCTTCATTTAACCACCAGAAATCCAGAAGTGGAACTGTGGCTCTAAGTGATAGAGTGCTAGCTCTGAGCAAAAAGAGCTCAGGGACAGCCCCCAGCCCTGAGTTCAAGCCCTACTATTGGCACAAAAAATAAACCAGTGGAAGTTCCCCCAGGCTCCTAGCTCAGCTCAGCACCAGCGGGGAGGAGTGAAAAGATGTTCCTCACAAGCATCTTGTTGAATTCTAGTTCTAGCCTATAGGTTCTCTCTCTCTCTCTCTCTCTCTCTCTCTCTCTCTCTCTGATTGGTTGTAGGCCTTGAACTCTGGGCCTGGTCACTGTCCCTGAGCTCTTCAGCTCAAGTTTAGTGCTCTACCACTTGAGCCATAGTACCACTTCCAGTTTTCTGGCAGTTCATTGGAGTTAAGAGTTTCATGGACTTTGCTGCCCAGGCTGGCTTTGAACCATGATCCTGAAATCTCCACCTCTTGTTTAACTAAGATTACAGGTATGAGCCGCCGCCGCCGCCTGGCTAGAGTTCTCTTTTTTGCAGGGTCCTGGCCCACTGCCTAGCAGGCCAGGCCAGTATACCAGGCATCCCCTGTGGGACAAAAGTAGGGTGTTGAACTCCCTAAGTAGAGGCCTCTGGGCAGTGAACACCCTTCCTGCCATCATCCTGTGTCTCCCACGGCCAGGCCTCTGCACCCCGGGCTCAGGCATCTGGGCTGGTAGTGAAGTCAGATTGTCTTTCCCACCTGACAGAGTCACTGTGAGTGACATTGAGAAGGAGCTGGCTGAGCTGAGAGAGAGCCAAGATCGAGGGAAGGCCATCATGGAGAATTCGGTCTCAGAAGCTTCCCTTTACCTGCAGGAGCAGGTGAGTGCCAAGCTCGGAACATTACTTTTTTTTTTTTTTGTCGGTCGTGGATCTTGAACTCTGGGCCTGGGCGCTGTCCCTCAGCTCTTCAGCTCAAGGCAAGCACTCTACCACTTGAGCCACAGCACCACTTCTGGTTTTCTAGTGGTTTACTGAAGGTAAGAGTCTCACAGACTTTCCTGCCTGGGCTGGCTTCAAACCTCGATCCTCAGATATCAGCCTCCTGAATAGCTAGGATGACAGGCGTGAGCCACGGGTGCCCAGCTGAACATTACTTCTGATAAGCCTTGCTGAACTCCTAGATGGTTTGGAGCGGCTCCTGGCCACCTCCCTCTGTCTGTCTCAGTTGATGCTGGACCATCATTGCTTTTTGCTTTCTCCCCACACTGCCTCTCCCTGGCAGCCACTTACACTTCTGTCAGCAAGAAAGGACACACACACATGGGCCCTGGGAGGGTGATAAAGAGCTGATATTCTTGTATTGCAAAGCTCTTCCATCTTGAACTTCATGCTGTGACATTTCTGTCATGCTGGTCCCCCACCCCACCCCAGAAGCACTGCAGGGAAGGCTCCGCACTCTTCGGTCATGATATGGACTAAATACGGGTCCTTTCAGATCTGAGGTTTTAAAGGACAAAGGCCCATCATGATGCTGACCCCTCCGTCCAGTTCCAGGGACCCCCTTCAGGCTTAGTAACACTGACAAATCACTGTCACCAGGCCCTGGAGAACATTCCAGCCCTTCCTCCCAGCTCTACCTATCTCTTTGACTCTTGAGGAGTGGCATTGCTGGCTAGGGATGGAGCACCCACTAAAAGCCCCACTAAGAGCCCCCATGACTAGGTACTAAGGAGGTGGTGACCGCTTGTCTTACACCAGGGCCAGACAGAAAGCACGATCCAAAAGCAGGGCACCGGTGGCTCACACCTCTCATCCTAACTACTCAGGAGGCTGAGATCTGAGGATGGTGGTTCAAAGCCAGGCTGGGCAGGAAAATCTGTGAGATTCTTATCTCCAGTGAATCACCAAAAAAGAAGGAAAAAGCTGGAAATGGAGCTGTGGTTCAAGTGGCAGAGCCCCAACCTTCAGTCAAAAAAGGTCAGGGAAAAACAAAACAAAACAAAAAGCTCTGGGACAGCACCCAGCACCAGGGTGGAAACAGGCATGTCCGCGAGCCTCGCCCTGCCCTGCCCTGCCCGGTCTCTCCTACCCCCAGTTAGACAAACTGAGGACAATCATCGAGAGCATGCTGGCCTCCTCCTCCACGCTGCTGTCCATGAGCATAACCCCGGAGAAGCCCCACATCCCCATGATGCCTGGCCACATGAACCTGGAGGCCACGTGCCCGGCCTGCAGCCTGGACGTGAGCCACCAGGTCAGCCTGCTGGTGCAGCGCTACGAGCAGCTGCAGGACATGGTGAACAGCCTGGCCGCCTCCCGGCCCTCCAAGAAGGCCAAACTTCAGAGCCAGGTGGGTTCCTGCTCGAGTCTGTCACCCTGCAGCCGCACCCTAGGCCACAGCGGACTCTCCAGAAGCGCTCTCCAGGGAGGGACTGAAGCCCCTGGTCCTTCCCAGAGCCGCAGCGAGGGCAGCAGCAGAGATGTCTGGGGACAGGAGACTGTGGGGGTGGCACTGGCTAACCGAGGGTGGAGGAGAGTCTACCAAGTGGGGGGAGGGGCAGGGAGAACATGATCGCAGAAGACATCCTGCATGCCAGTCTCCCCAACCCTTTCGGAACACCCCCCCCACACACATACACATAGGGCATGCTTGCCGATGGGGAGGGGGTCCACCACAAGTTCTTGGGTCTTGCCTCTGGGTTCCAAATGTAGACTCAGGTGTTCAGCTGTGTGGTTCAGGGAAGATGGCGAAGCTACGGATCACACCTCAACCCTCAGGGGCCACAAGCCAGCACATGACTCCTGAGCCTCCGTCACTTCCACTGAGCACCCCCAGACCCGTGAAGACGTGGGGGAGCCCTGCCCCATCCATTCAGGGAACAACTCATAGTGGGAAATGGTGAAAGCAGAAAGGGGCTGATGGCCGCTGATCTGTTGGGGAGTGTTTGGTCTGGGTTTTCTAAGGCAGGGTCTTGAGATTCAGTCCAAGCTGTCTTCCAACTTAAGATCCTCTGCCCCATTTTTTTTTTTCTTTTTGTGTCACGGGGCTTGAACTCTGGGCCTGGGTGCTGTCCCTCAACTCTTCAGCTCAAGGCAAGCACTCTACCGCTTGAGCCACTGCACCACTTCCAGTTTTCTCGTGGTTTATTGGAGATAAGAGTCTCACGGACTTTCCTGCCCGGGCTGGCTTTGAACTGTGATCCTCAGTTCTCAGCTTCCTGAGTAGCTAGGATTGTAGGCGTGAGCCACCGGCGCCTGGCTTGCCCCTGTTCTTGAGTGTTGGGATTACAGGCAGGCACCACCACGCCGGGCCAGGTGGAGTGTCATAGGACAAGCTATCAAGGGCAGCCTCGGGGTTGGCCAGCATCCTCAAACAGCCGACCCTGTGGTTCCTGTGGCAGGACGAGGAGCTGCTGGGCCATGTGCAGAGCGCCATCCTGCAAGTGCAGGGTGACTGCGAGAAGCTCAACATCACCACCAGCAACCTCATCGAGGACCATCGGCAGAAACAGAAGGAGATTGACGTGAGCCGCCGCCCAGAGCCTGCATGGGGCCGAGGCCCAGCCTCCCCCTCCCAACCCCTGTCACTCAGTTCTTCATTTCCGGTTCTCTGGGCCCCTAGGAGCTGTATCAGGGCATTCAGAAGCTGGAGAGAGAAAAGGCCAACAGGGAAAGCCTAGAGATGGAGATCGATGTTGTAAGTACCCTGCCTCAGGTGGCGGGCGGGCGGGAGGGGGGTAGACTCCAAGAGTCTCATGGACTTTCCTGCCTGGGTTGACCTTAACCCTCCATCCTCAGATCTCAGCCTCCTGAGTAACTGGGATTGCAGGTGTGAGCCACCACTACCAGCTGGGCATGTGAACTCTCTTTTTTTTTTGTCTTTTTACCAGTCCTGGGACTTGAACTCAGGGCCTGGACACTGTTCCTGAGCTTCTTTTGCTCAAGGCTTGCTCTACCACTTGAGCCACAGTGCCACTTCTGGCTTTTTCTGTTTATGTGGTACTGAGGAATCGAACTCAGGGCTTCCTGCATGCTAGGCAAGCACTCTACCACTAGGCCACATTCCCAGCCCTGGGCATGTAAACTCTTGAGCACCTGTTCAACATCCAAGGCCCACACCTGGACCCTGGCATGGCACTCCTGCTATCTCTCATTCTCTCTCTCTCTCTCTCTCTTTCTCTCTTTCTCTCATGCAGAAAGCTGACAAGAGTGCCCTGGCCTCCAAAGTGAGCCGTATCCAGTTCGATGCCACCACGGAGCAGCTAAACCACATGATGCAGGAACTGGTGGCCAAGATGAGTGGCAAGGAGCAGGACTGGCAGCGGATGCTGGACAAGCTCCTTGCTGAGATGGACAACAAAGTGAGTGTGGACGGAGCTGCAGCATGGGCGGGGCCCTGCCCCACCTCCCCATGCACCTCTGCCTCCTGCTGCCTTGAAGCTTACCTGGCGTCTCCTCCCCAGCTGGACCGCCTGGAGCTGGACCCAGTGAAGCAATCCCTGGAGGACCGGTGGAAATCTCTGCGGCAGCAGCTCCGTGAGCGCCCTCCACTCTATCAGTCAGATGAGGCAGCCATCATGCGGAGGTGAGGCCAGGGAAAGCAGGCAGGTTCTGCTGGAGAGGGCAGGTGACAATTGGAGAGCAGGATTGGAACCTAACAAAGGCCTCTTGGATCCTGGCTGGATCAGATCAACTGTCCACAGGTGGAGGGACAGAACTTGAAGAGCTGGAAGAAGTCTTCTAGCTGAGGGGCTTTCCATGACAGGGGGGAAAGGGAGTGGGGAGGGACAAGGTTCTCCAGGCTAGCGTGTGCACACTGCCTTGAGCCCTAGGGACCAAGAAGGGTCTATGGACTTTCTTAAGGTCCTGGTCAGGCTTGAAGCCAAGCCTGGTGTTCACATTTTTGCCACCAGGGGGCACCCAAGGCCTGTGCAGGGTACCCTTAGGTCCTGCCCTGTGCCCGCTTTGGGTGAGGTCCCCGAAGGTCTGCCCAGAACAAGCAAGGTGTGATCAAGAACCAGTCTCGAGGAAGCAGGGCAGGGATCTGCCACCCCGTAGACTGAGGTTTGGAGCCAAGGCTTTCCAGCTTACCAGCCCATTCTCCACAGGCAGCTCCTGGCTCATTTCCACTGCCTCTCCTGTGACCGTCCCTTGGAAACACCTGTGACTGGACAGTGAGTACCCACATCTGGCCCACCGCGGCTCCTCCGCCCGCCCCCCTGGCCTCTCCCTGGCCTCTCCTCTGTCCTGGGTCTGCTTCCCTCCTGGGTGGTGAGGCTTCACACACACACACACACACACACACACACACACACACACATATACACCCTACCTTCTCTCTCTCCCTGCCCAGAACCATTCCTGCACACACACACACACACACACACACACACACACACACACACACACACACCCCTACCTTCTCTCTCTCCCTGCCCAGAACCATTCCTGTGACTCCTGTGGGTCCAAGCCTGCCCAGACACCGATCCCTCCGCCCCTATACAGTGTATGAGCTGGAGCAGATCCGCCAGCAGAGTCGCAAGTATGAGGGCAGCAGCTGGTATCCCGGCCAGATCTACGGGGAGGGAGTGGGGCGAGACACCAGAGGGCACTTGGATAGGATGGGGTGGTGCCTGTCTCCGGTCCGATTGTCTGGGGGGGAGGGGTTTCTGCAGCGGGAGGGGGAGTGTCTGCAGGCCTGGTAGTAGAGTGTACCTGGAATTCCATCTGGTCTTGGGCCTTGACCCCCTCCCCCCACCTGGGCCCCCAGCCTCAAATTGGGCGCCCCCTTCGCCCGGGGTGACCAGATGGACCGGAGTGTGGGGCGCCTGCGTACCATGCACTCCAAGATGCTGATGGACATCGAGAAGGTGCAGATCCACTTCGGAGGGTCCGTGAAGGCCAGCAGCCAGATGATCCGCGAGCTGATGCAGGCCCGGTGCCTCAACCGCCCCTGCTACAAACGGTAGGCGCACGGGACCCGGGGCGCACGGGGCCCTGGCGGCTGAGCTCGGCTTCTGCCCAATGTCTCCATGCAAGACTGTGTGTGTGTGTGCGTGTGTCTGTTGTGAGTTTAGGGTGGTAAGGCTGTTCGGCTCACTCACCCGCCTCTTCCGGGTCCCCTGCTCCTGCCTCGACTCCCATGCCTGGTCCCTGAGGATCCCTGTTGAAGAGAGCTGCCCGTCCCCCTCTGGCCAGCCCCACACGGTGCATCCCAGCTTGTGTTCCCAGTGGCTCACAGTGACCCAATGCTGTCTACCCCAGGGTGCCAGATGCGGACTACACCTATTCAACCATACCCAGGCGCTGTGGGGGCAGCCACACGATCACCTCCCCGTACCGGCGCAGCCGCCTGCAGCACCTGCAGGGCCTGATTCCCCATGAGGACATCCAGATTGCCATGAAGGTTGGGGCCCTGTGGGAACCACTGACAGGAAAGGCCCTGCCCTGCCCTGCCTCAGACGCCCAGGTCCCTCTGGAAAACCCCATCAGAAGTCATTTCACCAATCCAACTCAGTCCCTCGGGTCCTCACCCGGCAGCTGCCCAGCCAGGTGCTGCCTCCCATGCCAGGCTGGCAGAGCAGCACTGTCCACATCTTCCATGTGGGTGCTCTGCCGTGGTGCACAGTCTCTGGGGAGGGTTCCGAGTGCCACTTGGTGCCAGGAGACAGGTGGTGACCGAGGCCGTCACAAAGCCCGCATTGGATGCGACGACAATCACAGATATGCATCTGTCTCTACAGCATGACGAGGTAGACATCTTGGGCCTGGATGGACATATCTACAAAGGACGGATGGACATGAAGCTGCCTGACATCCTGACCAAAGACAATAGTGAGTGTCTAGTCAGCCCAAGAGCTCCTCGGGGTGCTTGCTTGGGTCTCACGAGACATTCCATCTCCTGGCACTTTGGAGATGTCTTGAGCCCCTGTCTTGGGCCAGCAGGATCTAAGGGTCTTTCTTCCTTCTCTATTTCCTTGCCTTCACATGTTCAGGTTTCTCCAAGACGCAGCTGTCCAGCCTCAGCCCATTGCCTGGTAGGTGGTGGCCTCATTTTTTCTTGCCAGTCTTCATCCTCCTGTTCCACAGCTGAGCTTCTCTACCGCATCGCAGCCAAGCCCTCCTTCCCTCCCGCTTCTTGGAAGTTCAGCAGAGGGCTGTCTCCTGAGCCCTACCACCTGGCAATGATGTGTGCTATCTATCACTGCCCAGGGTGTAGGGGTAGGGCATTGCCAGTGGCCATGTCTTGTCTTCCTGTTCTGTACCAAAATCCCCTGCCCAGAACTCACCATACCAATGTGTATAAGCACTCAGAAGATCTGAGTGGATGGACAGGAGGGTCGTGACGGGGAGATGTGTGGATACGGGCAGGGACAACAGATGGACTGACTGATGGGTGGGTGGACATGGGAATGAAGTGCTCCGAAAGGGCATATTTGCCCGGTAAATGGCCCTACGCCACGCCTCAGTGCCCTGGGTCCCCGCAGAGCCCTCTCTCCCTGTGCTGGGACCGACCCTTGCCTCCGCTGCCTCCTCAGTCTCGGGGATGACGAAGCACAGGTCCAGGCTGTCCCGGGCCCACATCTCCAGGCAGCCGTCCCTCGGCAGCAATGGCCAGCTGTTCTCTCGGCCTCACAGCGCTCAGATGTCCCCTGACAACTCAGGTAGGAAGCTTCCTGCTGGATGGATTGTCTTCCTGCCTCACCGCCCCCCAACCCCAACCCCTTTCCCATCCATACTGGGTTGTTTTGTTTTTTGTTTTTTTGGGGGTCAGTCATGGGGCCTGAACTCTGGGCCTGGGCGCTGTCCCTCAGCTCTTCAGCTCAAGGCCAGTGCTCTACCACTTGAGCCACAGCGCCACTTCCGGCTTTTTCTGCTTATGTGGTGCTGAGGAATCGAACCCAGGGCCTCCTGCATGCAAGGCAAGCGCTCTACCACTGAGCCACCTTCCCAGTCCCTCAGCCATGCTAGAGACATCAAGGGCCTTTTAGTAGCTGCAGGGTGGGATGGAATGGGAGGAAGGAGAGAGAAAATCCAGTCACTATGTGCTTAATTGGTGCTAGGTCTGTAGGGTGGACACTCACACTGTGCTATTCCATGCGAAGGGTCCCAGTCACAGGCTCCAGACCCAAGTCCTTCCCTGCTCAAATGCTTAGCTCGTCAGTCAGCCTCACAGGCCCTGAAAGGTCCGAATGGCTGGTAGACAGCAGGGCCAGACCCCTGAGACCCCTCTCCAAATTGTTTTGTTTTTGTAATTTTGTGTGCCCCTCCTGGGGGCTTGAACTCAGGGCCTGGGCACTGTCTCCCTGAGCTTTTTTTTTTTTTTTCCTAGAGGCTAGCACTCTACCACTTGAGCCACAGCTCCTTTCAGCTTTCATTGGTGATTAATTCAAGATAAAGAGTCTCATGGGCTTTCCTGCCCAGGCTGGCTTGGAGCCCAATCCTCAGATCTCAGCTGCTTAGATAGCTAGGATTATAGGCTTGGGCCACTGGTGCCAGCTCCACGCCTGTTTCGAAGGCAGTCCTTCCTTCCTGCTCCCAGGCCTGGGAAACACCCAGCATCCCTGCTCACCCGCACTCACTGGACCCCACTGGAGTGCAGCGAGCAAGGCCTCGGGGCTTAACCCCACAGGGTCTAGAGTTCTTTGCTGGGACATGGGGCTGGGGAGTTGGGTCACTTTAGGCTGGTCCCACTGTAGACCTCAGTTTCCTCATCTGTCATGGAGGGGGTGCTGAATTTGTGCTGCTTACCTGTCTGAGCTCCCAAGAAAACAGAACGTGCTAATATTCCTCCTCTAAAACAGTCCTGTACCCACAGCATTTTGCAGATGGCTGCAGGAAATTCTGGAATCTCCGGGACCCATACCACACCCCTGTCCCCAGGCTAAGAACCAGAGCCTGCAGGCCATCTTTTCATTCCTGAATTCAGTGAGGGCCTGTGGCAAAGGAGGGGGAAGGGGATAAAAGGTAGCACCATCCCTCCCCCCCTTCAGGAGGCTGAGATCTGAGGATCATGGTTCAAAGCCAGCCTCCGCAGCAAAGTCTATGAGACTCTTATCTCCAATGAACCACCAGAAGACTGGAAGTGGCGCTGTAGCTCAAGCAGTAGAGCCTTGAGCTGAAGAGCTGAGGGACAGCACACAGGTCCAGAGTTCAAGCCCCATGACATACAAAAAACAAACAAAAAACAAAAAAACCAGGCAGCACCCCAGCCTTCATTGAGGTCTTTTCTGGCTAGGCATTATTTGGGTTTACATGTATGAACACCAATGTTAGCTCCAGTACAGCCTGGGGAGACTGAGGTATCTGCCTGAGGCTACACAGCTAGGAAGTGGCAGAACTGGAATTCATGGCCAGTCTGGCCTCAGAGCCAGTTATCAAGGAGAAGGGGCTGGAGGAGGGGGCTTCAGAGGCTTTCTTACCTCCTTCCCCCAGGCACTCCAACGACATTTAAAATACAGAAGCAGGGGCTGGGAAGGTGGCTCAGTGGTAGAGCGCTTGCCTTGCATGCAGGAGGCCCTGGGTTCGATTCCTCAGCACCACATAAGAAAAAAGCCAGAATTGGCGCTGTGGCTCAAGTAGTAGAGCGCTAGCCTTGAGCTGAAGAGCTGAGGGACAGCGCCCAGGCCCAGAGCTCAGGCCCCACCACCGGACCCAAAAAAAATACAGAAGCAGGGGAGCGGAATGGTGCTCAGGAAAATCTTCCGTGCCTGTAGGGTGACTATTGTGAGAGCAGCCCTCACATGTGGAGCTGTGCACGCACTGGGGCTTGAACTCAGGGTCTGGATGCTATCCCTTAGCTTTTTCATGCAAGACTGGCACTCTACCACTTGGGCCGTACCTCCACTTCTGACTTTTTGCTGATTAATTGGAGATGAGAACCTCATGGACTTGACGTGGTGGGTCTTGAACTCGGACCTGGGTGCTGTCCCTGAGCCACAGCCCCACTTCTGATTTTCTGGTGGTTAATTGGAAATAAGAATCTCAGGACTTTCCTGCCCAGGCTGGCTTTGAACCATGATCCTCAGATCTCAGCCTCCTGAGTAGCTAGGATTACAGGCGTGAGCCATCAGCACCCAGCTCATCATGGACTTGTTTTTTTTGTTTGTTTGTTTTTTGTCAGTTGGGGGGGGGGGCTTGAACTCTGGGCCTGGGCGCTGACCCTCAGCTCTAGTGCTCTAATTTGAGCCACAGTGCCACTTCCAGCCTTTTCTGCTTATGTGGTACTGAGGAATCAAACCCAGGGCCTCTTGCATGTGAGGCAAGCACTCTACCACCGAGCCACCTTCCCAGCCCCCAGGGCTTTGTCTGAGCTTGCTTCAAACCCTGATCCTCAGCTCTCCACCTCCTGAGTCTTAAGATTACAGGGGTGAGCCACCAGCGTGGGGCAGGGCCAGCCTTAACAGGAAGCATTACAGCCTCTGGGCCCAGGCAGGAGGGCAGGGCGCCTGTTCACTAGTTGTCATTCGTGAGGATTAGAAAGGGGTTTCCAGTCTTTGCTCACCAGCTCCAATGTGCACTTGCACTGAGCACCCCAGCCCATCAGCCTGGCTAAGGGGGCTGCTCCCGGCTCCCCTAGACTTTGGGCACGCTGGGGTGGAACGTGGCAAACTTGGGAACCAAGGCAGAGCCCGCTAAGTCCCTCTTGTCTTGCAGAGTCTTCTTTGAAGCAACAGGAAGAAGCCTCCGAGGGGCGTTCCTCCCAGGGGGGCTTCCGGGAGACAGAAAGCCTGCCTGCAAGTTTAGGCAAGCCTCCCGGGGACGAAGAAGAGGATGAGGAGCCCACCCGGGGGCCCAGGTCATCTGCCCGGACTCTGTGAGCAGAGCTTGAAATAAATGTTGGGGAAGGAGCTGTGGTCAGCTGAGGCTTCTCTGCGGGCTTTGACCTCGGCAGGACGGAGTGAGCGGGAGGTGGCGCCGGCTGCTGGGCCAGGCCTCCAGGCCGCTCCCATGCCCACGTGCATGTGCGCACATGTGGCTAAACTTTTCTTGGAGAGCAGCAAGTCTGGGGTACAGTCCAGAATCACCAGGCCCCTAGAAGAAGGAGCCCTGTCCCGAAGGGTGCTTGAAAGGTCAGCCGTGGCCAGACTCCAGACCCCACTTGGGATGAGCTGGGCCTTCTTCCACCGTGACAGCTAGTCCCGCCACGCTGCCTTCTCCTCCAGCTAGTCTTTGGGCTGGCCTAAGGTTCACTGAGCAGAAACTGCAAACCCACTCCAAGAGATGGGGGTACAGCTGTTCACTGCTTCCCCCACCGCCGCCGGCCAGACCACACCGCCCCCCACAGGTGCCACCAGCCACCTGTGAAAACCTGCAGCCACCAGGAAGGGGCGCGCTGGCTGCGCGTGGGGAGGCGCTGTGAGCAGAGGCTGTCCCGGCCAGTGCCAGGACACTGCCTTGCGAACTGCAAGGTGAGCCTTTGTCCTGCTCCAGCTGGTGGGCAGGCCTCCCTGTCCCCCCCCCCCGTCCCATGTTCAAGGCCTGAGGAACAGGGAGAGGGCAGCAACTGCAAGGGATAGGTCCCCAGCACGACCATCACCCACAGAAACCTTCCGAGCATGGCATGGCCCTCCCCCCCCCCCCAGCCAGAGGTTCCCCCAGCAACCACAGCGGCCTCTCTACCTGGGGCCTAGGAAGCCCTGAGTCATCCAGGCAGGCTCTGCGCAGGTCTGTTCAGAATGGGCCACGGGGCTCCCCCCATCTCCCCAGTTCCCACCTACCCCCCTCTCACAGGGCTCATCTTGGGGTGTGAGAAGGGGTGACAAGATCACACAGGAAGAGTTCCAGAAACAGCCAAGAAATGTGTTTCTCACCCCTGGCCTGGCGTGGGCGAAGGCGGGCTTGGCTGGGGGTGTCGGGGGGGGGGGTGCCCTCTTCTCCCTCCGTCTGAGCCTTTATAGAGCCATGGTTGGAGCACTGGGGCTGGATGGGAAGAGGAGCCGCCTGGACAGTCCCCCAGCAGGTGCCCAGCCAGTGCCCTTTTCTCTAAGCAAGGGGCAGCGCCAGGCCCCCCTCCCCCCAAGCTCCCATTTCTCTCACCCCAGCCTCACCCTGCGGTGAAATGTCAGGAGGTCGGCTCAGTTTCCCAGGTTCAGAAGCCAAATTCTACAGTGTGGCAGGGCCTTGCCCCACGCCGAGAGAAGCCGCAGTCCCCAAGCTGCCCGGCGGCCCCTCCACCCCACGCCACCTACACACCTGGGCGGCCTCTGGGGGAAGACCCAGCCCACGGGCCTCGCAGGGGCTCCCCCTGCGGCCTGGGAAAGCACAGGTGGGCAGAGGCAGGGCGAGGCGGGGAGGAGTCCCCGGGGTTTTCAACCAGGAAACAAAACTGAAAGGACAGAGCCAGCTTCCAGGCCCAGCCATGTCACACGCAGGAGACAGGGTTTGTGAGCGGGGGTTCCGCTCCACGGCGTCCTGGGCAAGAGCAAGAAGATTCAAGGCCTGGAGACCGGCTGGGGGGGGAGGCTGTTTCACTTCACCCTGGGTCCCACACACCAGCCCCCACCCCAGGCCCAGGTCTGTGTCCAAATAGTTCTGGGTCTTTCTTAAACCATGAGGAGCAATAGGCCATACCCAGGGGTGCTGGGCAGGCTCCGAATCCACCTCAACACGCAGATGGCGGGCACTGGCCCCAAGAAGATGGAAGCCAGCAGAGGGCCTGGGCCGGCCTATGGGTCACATCTCCTGGGGGGAAGCGGAGCGGGGACACAGCCTTCAGGCTGCCAGGTTCAAGGGCAGCTCTCCCTGGTGCCAGGGGCTCCAGACGGCCAAGCAGAGAGGGCACAGCATCCAAGTCAGGGCGCACCCCTACCCTGCCAGCACCACCTAATACCCTGGTGTGGGTGTCCTCCACTGGGCAAAGCAACTCCAAGAGCCCAACCACTGGGCCCCTCTCCAAAGCGCAGACCAGCCAGCACCCCACCATCCCCTCCCTAAACCCCAACCAAACAAAAGCATCACAAACCAGGGAAATTGGAAAAGTCTCTTTTTTTAGTTTTTTAAATTAAAATTTCACCCTGGTGAGATATGACTGGGATTGAACTCAGCCCAAAGGCGGCTTTCTCCTGTGTCTCCCCCACCCTCCTGCCCTGCACACACGGGGAGGGCCAGGGGCTTTGTGGAGCTAGGGAAGGCACAGCCACGTGCCACGCTCCACAGGGGCTGGCCTTCGACACCAGCCAGCTCTGCAGTCCTGTGAACCTTCACACCCCGAAGAGGTCACAAGCAGCAATCAGGGCTGGCAAAGAGATGGAGAGGAGTCCTGGAGACAGCAGCAACAGAACCAGGGCATAGGGATGGAGGGGACAATCCCACCATGCCCTGCTGGGACCCCCCCCCCACAGCCAGTTAATGCTCGTTCCCAGGCCGGAGCAGAAGTCTGATTGAAGGTATGCCTTCTGGAGGAAGCAGCTCAAAACACCCCAACTGCAAGATGTAAGAGCACTTCATCTGGCTGTGAGTCACCCCCTTTCCCCCAAGGTCAGGTTGTCCTTCCCCTCAAACCCCAAACCCCACGAGTGCCAACCCCACTCTCGCATACATTAGCTATATTTATATATCCGTATATATTATATATATTAAAAAGAGGAGAAAAAAAACTTGCCCAAAGAAAAACTCCTGCGGGACCCAAGTAGCCCAGGACCTTTACTGTCCCCCCCACAACCCACAAAAAACTTCTTTTATAAAATCTTCCAGTGCGATCTTCAGGAAAACCTCCCCCTCCCGTGAGCTCCCTCCCTCCCTGCCCCTCCTCCATGTCCCCACAACCCTGGACTGCCCTCCCCCTCCCTCCCCCCTGCTCCAGCCCAGGGCCCAGCGGCATCCAGTCTCATCTCTGGCCATCCACGGCTGCCACGGCTTTCTGCTGGGCGCCCCCCTGCTGTGCCCCGGGGGGCCACATGGGCTGTGGGCAGTGGAGACGGAAGGACGTAGGGGAGGAGGGTGGCATCCAGGGCGGCTGGTGGCTGGGTGGGGATGAGGCCCAGAAGGGGCTGAAGTTGGTAGGGGGCGAGCAGGCCACGGCTGTCATGGGGCTGTTGCTGCTCTGCAGACCCTCGGAGGCGCGAAGCTTCGAGAACATGGCCAGGGCGTCGGGGAAGTTCGGGGGTGTGGCAGGGGTGTTGCTAGGAGTACACATCTGTGGGAGGAAACACAGTTGTGGGGAGGACTGCCTGCCAGCGCAGCACCAGCTCTCTTGGCCCATTTTTCATCCTACAGGAAGCCTGGACAGGACATGACCCCCCTCCACGCACGGGTTAAAAAAGAAGAAAAGGCAAACCCCGCCAACCCGTCAAAGCTAAGCACCGCAGGAGCTTAGAAGTGAACATGTGCCAGGTAGCGGAAGGAAATGGTTAATTCCAACCCGAAGCGAAGGTGTCGGATTAAGCAAAAGGACAAGGAGGAGCCTAGGACAGCACTGCCCAGCACTCAGCCACCTGGCTTCCTCCATCATGCTCCCTCAGTTGTCCCCGGGGTGTCTGCCAGACCAGACCAGGGTCTCCTCTTGTGCTAGCCCAGAAACGCTGTGCTTCCTTGGGGTAGTATGCAACCCACGTTCACAACCCAAAGGCCTCGACTCCACTGTCTCCTCCCTTTTGGAGGCCTGGTGGGCTGAATTATGCTTCCCATTTTATAAACCAGTTAACCAGGGCCCAGAGATCAAGCCATGACTGGCAGTGCACCCAGAGCGGAGATCAGAGCTACTGAGCTGGAATTCTCAGCTTCCAAGCCTATGGGCCTAGCTCAGAACCACTCTCCCTGGCTCACACTACATTCGTGCTCCGGGGCTCCTAGGACAGGATGGACAGTAGCCAGCCATGCTGCCTCCCACCCCTGGGGCCACCATCTCTACCCTGCCAGCCTGCCTTTGGCCAGAGGTGGCACTCCCAAGTCTTCTTCCTCAGGGCAGCTCCAAAAACTGCCTTTGGCCCCTCTCCTGGAGGAGCTAGCTACGCTGGGACCACAACAAGACCAGACCTCCAAGCCCGCCGCCAGGCGAGGGGTGGGGACCTGCAGAATTCCCAAGTCAAACCAAAGCCAGAAAGTGAAGTGGGGACTCCCACCCCAAAGGCAGAGACGCCTTCAGCTCCCAGGAAGCACGGACCAACTGTTTTCCCAGGAGCCCTTACAGGAGGCCAAAGGACTCAGCCAGAGGTTGGGCCCAACCCAGACACGGTCCTCCTACCCTAACCATTCCCTCCCCCCACCCCCTGACTTCTCAGCAGCAGCAGGAAACAATGAATGGGGGGGGGGGTAGGGGTGGAGGCCAATTGCATCACAGCATCGTGACCGACTTCCCCAGTTCACCCAGCCAGGGAGGCCTGGCCCCTCTAACAGCCACCGGGCTTCAGAGAACAGCCCGAGGTGGCTAACAGGGCCTGTGCCCACCCGCCTGCCTGGGTGAGCTGGGGCAAGTCCATGCATCTCTCTGGAGCTTCTCTCTTGCTTCAGCTGAGCCAGGGGCTGGGGCGAGACTCTATAATGGCCCCTCTGCCGTTCTCAAGTGAACACTGCCCCAGCGTGACCCAGGTCTCCGGCTCCCAGTTTGCACTGCCCTGCCTGGGCCCCTCTACATCCAACTGCAGACCGCTTCTTACCACCAGGGAAGCTCCCCCAACCGTGGCAACTCCAACAATCTCTGGGACAATCATTTATAAGTGATCCATGCCCAGGTCACATGTGGTAATCCGCCAGTGTTTTTGTTTAATTTTTCTCTTTGTCTCAAGCTGCCAATTCTTAATTTTTTAAAAAAAATTTTTGGTACCAGGACTGAGGCTGCCCACTCTTGCTTGGCTTTTTTCACTCAAGGCTGGTGCTCTACCACTTCAGTCATTACTCTTATGTTTTGGACATTTTGCTGGTTAAGTGGAGATAAGAGTTTCTCAGATTTGTCTGCCTGAGCTGGCTTCAAACCTCCATCCTCAGATCTCAATCTTCTTTTTTTTTTTTTTGGTCGGTTGTGGGGCTTGAACTCTGGGCCTGAGCGCTGTCCCTCAGCTCTTCAGCTCAAGGCGAGCACTCTACCACTTGAGCCACAGTGCCACTTCCGGTTCTCTGGTGGTTTATTGGAGATAAGAGTTTCATGGACTTTCTTGCCTGGGCTGGCTTTGAACCTTGATCCTCAGATCTCAGCCTCCTGAGTAGCTAGGGTGACAGGCGTGAGCCACTCGTGCCCGGCTATCAGATCTCAATCTTCTGAGTAGCTGGGATTACAGGAGCGAATCACTGGTGTGTGCCTTGCAAGTGCCAACTCTTGAGGGGTGGCATGGTATTCTTTTGGGGCTGATGAAGCCCAGTGGTTGTCACTGATGGACACAGGGATTATAAAACCTGCTGCCTTCTTCCAGGGAAGTTTCTGAAGATTACAGGCCCCCTAGGCTTGGCCGAGAAAGGGAAAGTGCTCATCCCAGTGAACCTCCCTGTTCAGGCCCCTTAGAATGGCCATGTTGTTCCAAATGGCCAGTTGACAGGAACAAACCTCAAGGCTCTTTAGGGGGAGGGAGGAGGAGACAGGGAGCTCCCAGGGCTCTGGGAGCCAGAGGATTCCATGGCTGAATGCTGGTGTGGGATCTCCTAACATAAAACCTCTACTGCGCTTATTAGCCAGGCCTGAGCTGCCAGTCAGTCCAGCAGCCAGCCCTGCGCTCTTCCATCTCGCTCTTAATGCCATTCTCTGTTGATTCCTAGGCGGCAGGAGGAATCGGTGAGAAACTTGAAAACAGGGTGCCAAGAAGAAAGCGGCACAACACACAGCAGAAGAGCCATATGTGGTCTCTGCCTTGGAGAGAGCTCATTGGCCAAGGACACCAAAAAAGAAAAAAAAAAAGCCCAAAATGCACTCTGAAAACCACAGCAGCTCTCTGGGAGAATGAATGTTTTACAACCCCCACCGTGGAGCCTAAACCCTTCCACCTCACGGGGCTAATAGGTAACCAGGGGATGGGATGGGGGGGGGAGTGGAAAAGGGCTGGCCCTGGCCTCCAGAAAGCAGGGAGTAGCTAGCAGCCCCTGGCCAGAAGGGCAAAGGCTCCTGCCTGGGGCCAGAACGGAGAAGAAAACAAATCCAGCCAGAGCCAGTAAGGTTTCCTGAACTGTGTGGAACCTTCCTTAAGATAAAAAGTAGATTCTAGGCCTTATCTTGGGTCAAAAATCTGTCGGCCTGTCCCAACCGGGTCTGTTCCCTGACAAGGACCAGCATACCTTTGTGGCTTCCTGAGCCAGGGTGGATTTATATTCCCTTCCCTGTTTCCTGTGGGGCTGGGGGGGAGGGGCCGCGCTCGACGACCCCCACGAACCCCCTCTGCGCCCCTGGATGTGTCTGCTCATCCTCCGAGGCCCCCTCCCCAGGCCCGGTACCCGGATCCCGAGCCCCGGTTAGTCCCCGGGGTCAGGATCGCCCCTTCCTCCTGTCCCCTCATTCCGGCGCCCCCTCCCTGTCCCTCCCCCGCCCCCAACCGGGAACAGCGCCCCGGGTTCGGCGTCGGCCCGGGCGTCGAGCGGGCCGGGCGGCCGGGAGCGCTC
The DNA here is from genome assembly GCF_000151885.1 of Dipodomys ordii. Classification (NCBI taxonomy): domain Eukaryota; kingdom Metazoa; phylum Chordata; class Mammalia; order Rodentia; family Heteromyidae; genus Dipodomys; species Dipodomys ordii. The sequence continues at coordinate 3,311,810 of NW_012267223.1, forward strand.
TTTCCTGGAAGACATTTTGGCTCTTTGTTTACATTCGCGGCGCGGCGCTCCCCGGCAACATGGCTGTCACCGCGGCGCTGACAGCGGCCG
>NW_012267223.1:3313264-3315035 GCF_000151885.1 Dipodomys ordii
CTTTAGAACGAAAGTAGGGGGAGGAGGGTGCTGGTGGCTCACACCTGTAATCCTAGCTACTCAGGAGACTGAAGTCTGAGGATCATGGTTCGAAGCCAGACCAGGCAGGAGAGACCGTGAGGCCCTTGCTCTTTATCTCCGATTAACCACCAGAAAAGCCGGAAGTAGAGCTGAGTGTTAGAGCACTAGACTTAAGAGAGAAAGCCTCAGAACCAACACACTCACACATTCACACACAGGTTTTTAGGCCCTTTCCAGCTCCTTCCTAATCACTACCCATCACAGAGATGGAGCACTCTTCTTCTCGGTTGCAAAACCAAAAGCCTTAATCTCTGGGGATGTAAACAAATAGCTATGTACAACCGAAGTAGCTTAAGAGGAAAAACCACTTTCTCAGCAGTGACTAATATCTCAAGCTGAGGATTTTTTTTTTAATTGTTGGACCTAACTATAGCCTTAATTTTTTTTTAAAAATCTTTTTAAAAATAATGAATGTTTATGCACAGGTTACAGGTTCTCAACTCCAGCCCTTCATTGATTTTTAGAGAGGTGTCTCACTGTATTGCCTGGGCTGACTTGGAACTCAGGGATCAAGTGACTCCTGCCCTGTCCCATCTAACCCCACCAGCAGCCAGCATTAAAGGCACGCACGTGCCAGTCAACCCCAGCAAACCTAGACCAACGTGGGTTGAATTGTGTCTCCACCATCTAGATTAGGATTTGACCTTTAGTGTCTTGGTTGGGAATTGTGGGGGTGGAGAAAGACTAGGAATTTAACCAGATTGGCATATGGGGAGAAGTTAGGAAGATAAATACAGCTCACCCTCTGCATTCCAGCCTTCAACCAACCACAGATCAAAAGCTTTTTTTTTAATGTGTGCTAGGGTGCTGAGTCAGTGGCCAGAGCAGATTCAGTGTGAGCCCGGCCTTGAGCTTGATTTTTAACATCAAAACAAACAAACAAATACATGCATGGCTAGGGTGGGGGATGGCTCATGCCTGTAATCCTAGCTACGTAGGAGGCTGAGATCCTGGGGATCAGGGTTCAAGCCAACTCTGGCTTGAAGTGTGAGACTCTTATCTCCAATTAACCACAAAAAAAAAAAAAGAAAGAAAAATAGAACTGGAGCTGTGACTCAAGTGTTTAGAGCACTGGCCCTGAGTACAAAAGCTTAGGAATAGTGCCCAGGCCCAGAGTTCAAGCCCTAGGACTGGAGGGGAAAAAAAAAATCACATGTATGCCCTTTTTCTTGTCTTCACTGAACAACATAGCACATCTACTATTTGCCTTGTATTAGATATTATAGTTAACCTAGAGGTGACTCAAGGTACATGGATGGGTATGAGTAGGTTATAGGCATTTTGTACATAAGGTTCTCTGGAGCACCTGAAAATTTTAGTATGAGTGGACACAAGAGTCTAGAACCATTTCCTCCCAGGTATAGACGACAGTATTGTTGGAGATTTACTGTTGGGTTGTTGTTTCAGGAAGACTTAGTATGTTGTTTTGTTTTAAAATCTGAAACTGCTAATTAGAGAGTCTATTTTCACTAGTTAGGGATATCTAGAATAGGAGATTAAGAAGAAATCGATCCATGGCTCTATTTATACTTTACCTAAAATGGATTAAACTCTCCCTATAAGAAAACTTGATCAGGGTTGGGAAGGTGGCTCAATGGTAGAGTGCTTGCCTTGCATGCATGAGGCCCTGGGTTCAATTCCTCAGCACCACATATGCAGAAAAAGCCAGAAGTGGTGCTGTGGCTCAAGT
>NW_012267223.1:3316980-3326907 GCF_000151885.1 Dipodomys ordii
AGTGGTAGAGCGCTCGCCTTGAGCTGAAGAGCTGAGGGACAGCGCCCAGGCCCAGAGTTCAAGCCCCACGACCGACCAAAAAAAAAAGAGAAAAAGAAAAAGGCAGAAGTGGTGCTGTGGCTTGAGTGGTAGAGCACTAGTCTTGAGCACAAAGAGGCTCAGAGACAGCGCCCAGGCCCTGAGTTGAAGCCCCAGGATGGGGGGGGGGCATTGGGGAGGGGGTCCAAAATTTCTAAGCCTGTTATTTCCTGAACATCAGGCCAGTTTATCCCCCCAGGATTGTTTAATGTTTACCAGGTGAGGCGAGGGCCCTAAGCCAGAGGGCCTGGGGCTCTTGCTGTCATCTGCAAATGGACTCCCACCCTCCAGGAGGAGGAAGATGAGGGCTGCAGCTCGGCCAGTGAGCAGAGGTCCTTACACCTGGAAGTACTTGACCAGTACTTGAGCTTCTGAGTGCCCAGAGGAAGAGGAACGGCCGGGCTGGGCGGTGTAGGAGTCCCGCCTCCCCACCCCCTCCCACCCCCCAGCGGACAAGAATGAATGAGGTCATGTTGGCTGGAGACTTTGAGCTGTTGGGATGAAAGCAACTCCCCATGTGTAAGGTATTATTAACCGAAGGTGTTATTATCTTCATCTGAGAGGACAATGTGAGACAGGTAAAACCCAGCAATAAACACAGGGCCATTAATAACAAATAAGAGAACAAAACCCTTGTCACATCCATGGCGGAGGCAGCAAGGGAGAGGAGAGGCCCCCGGAGGAGCGGGTGCTTCCCGGTGTGGCACGGCTCGCCTGGCGATCCTGAACGCAGGGCCCTGAGCCAGCCTGGGGCTGGCACACACGGCTGCACCGCTGCACCGAACCCTGTGGCTGCCTGGCGCCGGACACTTCGGGGAGCCAGGTGCTCCGCTAGGAACTCATTGGCTCCTCTCCACCATCCCCGGTTCCCATTTCCCAAGCGAGACACCTGAGGGACAGAGGCAGGGAGGGGTGTCCCCAAGGACACACAGTGGCGATCTAGTCAAGTTGTCACTTGACTAGGATGGGGTCTCAAGGGAGACCCTTCTACAGGAGAGCTATTAAGCGCTGGGATGAGGGGGCGTGGCCCACGTGGTTAGAGGGCCTGCCTAGCGAGCAGGTGGCCCTGAGTTCAAATCTTATTCTGAAATAAATAAATGAAAGGCTCTGAGAAGTGTCCTGGGAAGGTTGGAGATGAGGGACCCCTTAAGGGCAGCAAGGCGTCGGCCTTCTTGGGTCATGGTGGGGGGGTAAAGCGCTGCCCTCCCCAGTGCCTTCGTCCAGTTCATTCCCACCCTCCTTTTCACCTTTTATCCTCAAAGCCACACAGATTCAATAAAGCTGCAAGAAGAAACACACCTGCGCGCCAGTACTGGGACTTGAACTCGGGGCCTTCGCTCTTGCTTGGCTTTTTCTGCTGAAGGCTGGCACTCATTGAAATCACATCTCTGTTTTACCTTTCTTTTTCTTTTCTTTTACTTTGCCAGTCCTGGGGCTTGAACTCAGGGGCTAGGCGCTGTCCCTGAGTTGCTTTTGCTCAAGGCTAGCACTCCACCACTTGAGCCATAGTGCCACTTCTGGCTTTTTCTGTTTATGTGGTACTGAGGAATCGAACTCAGGGCTTCCTGCATGCTAGGCAAGCACTCTACCACTAAGCCACCTTCCCAACCCTCTATTTCCAGCTTTTTGCTAGCTCATTGGAGATGAGTTTGGATTTGTGTTCCTAGGTTGATGTGTGTGTGTGTGTGTGTGTGTGTGTGTGTGTGTGCTTGGGGCTTGAACTCAGAGCCTGGGGACTGTCCTTTAATTTTTTAGCTTAAAGTTGGCGCTCTACCACTTCAGCCACAGTGCTATTTCTGGGTTTTTCTGATTAGTTTATTGGAGACAAGAGTCTCATGGGCTTTCCTGCCTGAGCTGGCTTTGAACCACAATCCTCAGATCTCAGTCTCCGGGGTAGCTAGGATTACAGGCGTGAGCCACCAGCGCCCAGCTCTGGGCAGAGGAAAGCTGGGACTCCGAAGTCCTCAGAAGACAGATGATAGTGCAGAGAGTGCAGATGGTGCAGATAGTGCAGAGAGTGCAGAGAGTGCAGGACAACTCAAGGTTCTGCCTCCTCTTCCCTCATCTATGGCGGCACTGGGATTCGGCCCAGGTGGTTGGTAGATACAAAAGTTCATTTTTCCCTTTCTTCCTCCATCTTCCCAGCCTTTCTTTCATCCTTCCTTATTTCCCTTTTGTCCTGCCTGCCTTCAGAGTCTTTTTTTTTTTTTTTTTTGGTCGGTCGGGGGGCTTGAACTCTGGGCCTGGGCGCTGTCCCTCAGCTCTTCAGCTCAAGGCGAGCGCTCTACCACTTGAGCTACAGCGCCACTTCCGGTTTTCTGGTGGTTTATTGGAGATAAGAGTCTCACGGTCTCTCCTGCCCGGGCTGGCTTTGAACCGCGATCCTCAGATCTCAGCCTCCTGAGTAGCTAGGATTACAGGCGTGAGCCACCAGCGCCCGGCTGCCTTCAGAGTCTTAGTTCTGGTTTCGCAACTGTTTGTTTCAAGATGGGAAATCAGACCCGGGAGTGTTGTAGCTGTGTGATCAAGTGCATTGGATCTCCAGCATCACAATAACAAAAGAAAATGGAAGAAAGTGCTGGGCACCCGCAGCCGTGCCTGTCATCCTAGCTACTTGGGAGGTTGAGTTTGGGAGGATTACTGTTCAAAGGCAGTAAGATGGCAGGATGCTACCCTAGTACCATTAAAAACCAGAAAAACAAAACAGGAAGAGAGAGAGGAAGAGCAAGGGGGGGAGGGGTGAAGGGAGGGGAGTGGCCAGGAGGAACAGTAGGGACTAAGCCCCCTTGGGAGGGAGGGAGGCACCCGGATGATACTGGTTGGTCTCCTTCTTTTGTGGACTTCTGATACTGTGTCTGTTTTTTTTGTTTTTGTCTGTTGTGGGACTTGAACTCTGGGCCTGAGCTCTTCAGCTCAAGGCGAGCACTCTACCACTTGAGCCACAGTGCCACGTCTGGTTTTCTCACAGACTTTCCTGCCTGGGTTAGCTCTGAACTGTGAACAAGCCACTGGTGCCCAGCCACATGATTGTTTTTGAGCTCAGAACTCACTTTTTTGCCTGGGCCCATTTCTGGACTGCAGTCCTCCTATTTCACATTTGCTGCCACAGCTGAGATGACAGGCACATGCTACTGCACCCACCTTTGAGAGTTGAGATGGAGTCTCAAACTTTGTTTTTTTTTTTTTTTGGGGGGGGGGGTCTGGGGCTGGCATGGAACCACTTGACCTCAGCCTCCAGCACCAGTAACTCTGCTACTTTGAAAGCTTTTCTCGAGGCTGGGAAGGTGGCTCAGTGGTAGAGCGCATGCCTTGCATGCCAGAGGCCCTGGGTTCGATTCCTCAGCACCACATAAGCAAAAAGAAAAAAACCGGAGGTGGCACTGTGGCTCAAGTGGTAGAGCGCTAGCCTTGAGCTGAAGAGCTAAGGGACAGCGCCCAGGCCCAGAGTTCAGGCCCCATGACCGGACCCAAAAAAAAAAAACAAACAAAGAAAGCTTTTCTCCCCTAATATTTTGCCTCAGAGAAGAAGGAGGCTTGGTGTCCAATCTCTCCCCAGTAAATCCTTCCTAGTGAGTATGTAGCAGCTCTGTGCCAAGTCCTTGACTTGGATCACCTCATTTAACACAGCCACCTAGTGTGGTGGGACTGTTCACAGTCCCAGCTCACAGAGGGAAGAGCAAGGAGGTCAGAGGGGTTAAATGATTTCCCTAAGGTTGCTCAGCTCATTCGTGGTGGATCTGCAGTTTGAGCCCAGGGACCTGAGTCTACTTTCAAAAGTGATGTCCTTGGATTTATTTTTGAGACTAATGTCTTGCTAGGTAACCAAAACTGCCCTGGAATGCCAGATCCTCTCACCACAGCTTCCCAAAGGTCGGGATTATAGGCATGCACTGCCACACCCAGCCGCCACATTCCACTTTCAAAATCAGCCCTCTTCCCCTCTCCCCACCCCAATCCCTCTTAGTTCTCCCCAAGTTTGATATCTGAGCAGTAAATTGATCAGATATAAAACTCTTTGTTGTGGAAGGCCCAGAAAGGCTGAAGCCAGTTCCCCAGTGATTTCACACTGGTTTATACCAGATTATATTTTTTCACAAAATGTCACCTGACTTAAAAGGGACAAAGGCCAGACCACTCCCAGCAGAAGTTAATGCCATTTCCGAAAAGCAGGCCTCTGGCCTGTACACTCCGTCCTGTCCCGGCTAAATACGATAAGAAGCCCCACCTCTGGTTGCTAGGTGTGCCTTGAGGTAGGTTGGTCCTGGCAGAGATCAGAAGAGCCCAGAAGACGAGGGACAACCGCCTAGCTCTTCCTCCCCTGGGCAGACACAGGACTTGGGGCTACTTTCTCTTGATGGAGTAAGAATTAATAGGCCTGGGGCTGAGCCACGCTAGCTCTGGCCTTGGGTCCCCAACACAGTTGGCTCGTTACTATGACAACACTGACTCCAAGGCTGGAGGCAGTCTTCCTACGTGACCAAAGGTTTGATTCGGTTTTGTTTTTCAGTTTGAGAAATATCTCATGCACCGAGAGTTATGACCTTATTGAACAATATAAAGAATATCAGCCGGCTGTGGTTGTACATGCCTGTCCCCCAGTTATTTGGGATGCAGAGACAGAAGACTGAGATTCATGAGAAGCCCGAGCAAAAGTTAATGAGACTTGGGGCTGGGAAGACGGCTCAGTGGTAGAGCGCGTGCCTTGCATGCATGAGGCCCTGGGTTCGATTCCTCAGCACCACAGAAGCAAAAAGAAAAAAGCCGGAAGTGGCGCTGTGGCTCAAGTGGTAGAGTGCTAGCCTTGAGCTGAAGAGCTGAGGGACAGTGCCCAGGCCCAGAGTTCAGGCTCCACAACCGGATCCAAACAAAAAAAAAAAGTTAATGAGACTTTACCTCAAAAACAAGCCAGGCAGCTGGCCTTGGCAGCGGTGGCTCACGCCTGTCATCTAGCTACTCAGGAGGCTGAGGGCTGAGGTCTGAGGATAGGATAGTGGTTCAAAGCCAGCCTGGGTAGGAAAGTCTCTTATTTCCAGTTAACCACCAAAAAGACAAGAGTGGAGTTGTGACTCAAGAGGTAGACCACTACTAGCCTTGAACAAGAAAAGCTCAGGGACATGGCCAGGCCCTGAGTTCCAGCCCCTGGACTGGCGCACACACACACACACACACACACACACACAAGTGCAATACCTTGGAAGCCAGTTGAAGGACCCTCCTTTCATTGCCAATAGAGCTTGAGGTTTCTCAAAGGTTTGGTATCCGTTTGCCTGTTTTTCTTTGTGCCTTAACCCTGTGTGTATAGATTCCCTGCACCTGTAGAATGGCAGGTGAGGCACTGGCTGCCACGGATTCCTCTCTGCACTTGACCTGGACAGTGAACTCAGAGGGGTCTCCCATTCCATGTGGACACTCACTTGGAGAACTTGTTTCTCCTCTCTTCCAGGACCCCATTGGGCAACGCTCAGCCAAACCAGCAGTCAGTCACAGGTCAGGCTCCTTAGAGCACAGAAAACTGGAGCAGGGAGAAGTATGGAGATAAAAGAACCTGTGTGTGTGTGTGTGTGTGTGTGTGTGTGTGTGTTACTGGCATTGGCTTGATCTCAGAGCCTGGAGCTTTTTCTGCTCAAGGCTGGTGCTCTACTCCTTGAACATCAGCTCCATTTCTAGCTTTTTGCTAGTTAATTAGAGATAAGAGACTCATAGACTTCCCTGCTCAGGCTGGTTTTGGTCTCATCCTCAGATCTCAGTCTCCAGTGTAGCTAGACTCACAGGTGTGAGCAACTGGTGCTCAGCAACATCTTCACTTTTATATCTGTAAATCCAAGTCACAGGAGGAAATATTTTTATGTTATTGTGTGTGTGTGTATTTATTTTTATGTTAGTGTGTGTGTGTGTGTGTATTGGTGGTAAGGATGGAACTCAGTGCCTTGAGCGTTCAAGCAAGTGCTGTACCCGCCCTGAGCTAGATCTCACCCCACTGAGGGAATTTTAACCAACTGGGATTCAACAGAGAGGAGAGAAATGTCAAAGGAGAGGACAGAAGTGTTAAAGGAGGGATGAAATTACTGCTGACATCCTGTGTGAAACTTCAGAAAGTTTTGAGAACTCAAGTCATCATAGAGCTCGGGGAGGGGGGGGGGATGAGGGAGAGGGGGCAGGAGGCATAGCTCAGGTGGTAGAGTGCCAGCCTTGGAGCAAGAGTATTAGACCCTGAGTTCAAATCCCTGTCCAAGAAGAAGTTGGAGGCAGAGGAGAAAGAGGAAGGGGAGGAAGGAGGAGGAGGGGGAGGAGGAAGAGGAGGAAGAGGAAGAGGAGGAGGAAAGGGAGTTCTAGAAGAGAAGTTTGCTTAAAGTTCAACAAGCTGGAGCATAAGCGGCCTTCTCTCCTTCAGGAAGAGGAAGCCTCCAGGGTAAATGAATGATGGGGAGCTATTTCCTGACCCCAAGAGTCCAAGTCACATTGGTCCTATTTTGGACCCAGCACGAGCTGCTCATAAACACAGGCCAGGGCTCAGGCTCCAGCTAAAGAAGGAAGTTTCTGGGAGCAGGCAAGCGCCGGGCTGCACACCGCAGGATTGGCTAACCCCCCAGCGTGTGCCTCACCAGGACACAGCGCCACGTCTGCCTTGGCCATCATGCCCCGGGGCCTGGGAGCAGCCAGAGAAGAAACGGTCCTGCCTTCCAGGCGCTTCCAGACCAGCGCTGACCCATCCATCCACGCAGTTCTCCACGGAGGCCAGCCGTTCAGAGGGTAGGAAGGCAAGACAGGGGCTTGGCTACTGTACAAGTACTAGGTTGGCAGAAGCATTTCGAGGGAGGCTGGCTGTGCTGGCGAGAGCTCTCAGAGCCGGGCACTGGTGGCTCCCGTCTATCATCCTAGTTACTCAGGGGGCTGAGAGCTGAGGATCACAGTTCAAAACCAGCCAGGGCAGGAAAGTCTGTGAGACTGATCTCTAATGAACTAGCAAAAAGCTGGAACTAGAGCAGTGGCTCAAGTGACAAAGTACCAACCTTGAACTGTACAGGCTAAAAGACAGAGCCCAGGTCCTGCGCTCAAGCCTCAGTATCAACACATTAAAACATTCATTAATTAGGGGCTGGGAAGGTGGCTCAGTGGTAGAGCGCTTGCCTTGCATGCCTGAGGCCCTGGGTTCGATTCCTCAGCACCACATAAGCAAAAAGAAAAAAGCTGGAAGTGGCGCTGTGGCTCAAGTGGTAGAGCGCTAGTCTTGAGCTGAAGAGCTGAGGGACAGCGCCCAGGCCCAGAGTTCAGGCCCCATGACTGGACCCCTCCCCCAAAAAATTAATTAATTAATTAGCTGGGCTTCAGTGGCTCATGCCTGTAATCTTAGCTACTCAGGAGACTGAGATCTGAGGCTCGTGGTTCAAAGCCAGGCTGGGCAGGAAAGGCCATGAGACTCTTATTCTCCAATGAACCACTGGAAAACCAGACATGGTGCTGTGGCTCAAAGTGGTAGAGTGCTTGCCTTGAGCTGAAGAGCTGAGGGACAGCGCCCAGGCCCAGAGTTCAAGCCCCACAACCGACCAAAAAAATAACAATAATAGTTAATTAATGTAAAAATGCTGTCGGAGAGAGGTTCGCCTTTAAGACTAAAAAAGGACTTCCAAAGATAAGATGAGAATCGAGTTTCCAGGGCTTTCTGAGAAAAGGGTCTGAATTCAGATAAGGAGATGTGAGTTGAAGGATGTGGGTAATAAGAGGAAATAGCAGGGGAGGGTGCGATGGTGCGTGGCTGGAACCCCAGCATTATGGAGTGGGGTGAAGGGTGAGGGTGAGAGAGGGAGGGTGGGCAAGAGCTTGGGGAGCTGGGCTTCACAGAGAGACTCTGTCTCCAAAAAAGAAAGAAAGAGTCACCACGGAGGGGTAAGAGGACAGCGACAGCGTAGCATGACACCCTGCGCTTTGGCTTAATAAATGGGGCACTTCTGGGCTGGGAAGGTGGCTCAGTGGTAGAGCGCTTGCCTTGCATGCATGAGGCCCTGGGTTCGAGTCCTCAGCACCACATAAGCAAAAAGAAAAAAGCTGGAAGTGGCGCTGTGGCTCAAGTGGTAGAGCGCTAGCCTTGAACTGAAGAGCTGAGGGACAGCGCCCAAGGCCAGAGTTCAGGTCCCACGACCGGGCCCTCCCCCCAAAAAAATGGGGTACTACTGAGAGAGCCACTGCACGGGCTGGGCTGCGCTCGCTCGCATTGGGTACCAGGCTTTGCCTCTGAGGCTGGTGGGAGGAGCTACCTACAGGAAGACTGGATTTTGGATTCTGATGAAGCTCAGGCAAGTTCCTGTTCCCTGTGCCTAGCTGAGTGTCAGCTTCCTCATCTGGAACTTATTAATAGTTTTGGTTTGTTTTTTTTTTGTCTTGGTCAATCCTGGGGCCTGAACTCAGGACCTAGGTGATGTTCCTGAGTTTTGTTTTTGTTTTTTTTTTGGTTGGCTGTAGGGCTTGAACTCAGGGCTTGGGCGCCCTCCCTCAGCTCTTCAGCTCAAGGCAAGTGCTCTACCGCTTGAGCCACAGCACCATTTCCGGCTTTCTAGTGATTTATTGGAGATCAGAGTCTCATGGACTTTCCTGCCCGGGCTGGCTTTGAACCGTGATCCTCAGAACTCAGCCTCCCGAGTAACTAGGATGACAGGTGTGAGCCACTGGCGCCTGGCTGTTCCTGAATTTTTTGCTCAAGGCTAACATTCTACATTTTGAGCCACAACACCACTTTCCATTTTGGAGTGGTTAATTAGAGATAAAAATCTCAAGGACTTTCCTGCCCACTTTAGCTTTGAACCACAATCCTCAGATCTCAGCCTCCTGAGTAGCTAGGATGACAGGCGTGAGCCACCAGCACCTAGCTTCTTTTTATTCTTCTTAACCCACATTGAGCTCATTGTTATTTAGTGAGCACTTTCTATAGGGAAAGCAATATGTCCTGTCCTTCAGGGAAAGGAGAAGAAAACAGTCTGGAATTTGCTGGTAAGCTGGCTCCAGGACAGGGGGAGGTAGATCTGCTGGTTCTCTTGTAAATATTGTGACCAGTTTCAAGCTACCAAGAGTTGACCAAGTAGCTGGCAAAAATTCCTGAACAATCAGGGATTCCAAGGCAGTTAAAGAAGTTTCTTACGGCTGGGAAGGTAGCTCAGTGGTAGAGTGCTTGCCTTGCATGCATGCAGCTTTGGGTTCGATTCCTCAGCAAGATATAAGCAGAAAAAGCTGGAAGTGGCGCTGTGGCTCAAGTGGTAGAGTGCTAGCCTTGAACTGAAGAGCTGAGGGACAGCACCCAGGCCCAGAGTTCAAGACCAACAACCAACCAAAAAAAAAAGAAGTTTCTCTATAGTTAGCACATGAAACAGGAGTGCTGGGGTGCTGCCTATAATCCTAGTTACCGGAGAGGCTGAGATTTGAGGATAATAGTTTGAAGCCAATAGCATCAGGAAAGTCCCTGAGACTCTTATCTCCAATTAACCACCAAAAATGCTGGAAACAGAGCTGTGGCTCAAATAGTAAGTAGAGCAAATAAAGCTAAGGGACAATTCCCAGGTTCTGAGTTCAAGGCCTAGTACTGGTACTCATACAAAAAAGAAAAAAAAAATACATAGGAGCCAGGTGCTGGTGGCTCACGCCTGTAATCTTAGCTACTCAGGAGGCTGAGATCTGAGGATCATGGTTTGATGCTAGCCTGGGCAGAAAGGTCTATGAGACTCTTATGGCCAATAAACTACTCAGAAAAAGCCAGAGGTGGCACTGTGGCTCAAGTGTTAGCCTTGAACACAAAGAGGTTCAAGGATAGCACCCAGGCCCTGAGTTCAAGGCCCAGGATCAGCAAAAAAAAAAAAAAAATAG
>NW_012267223.1:3327460-3327749 GCF_000151885.1 Dipodomys ordii
ACTCTGGGCCTGGGCGCTGTCCCTCAGCTCTTCAGCTCAAGGCTACCACTCTACCACTTGAGCCACAGCGCCACTTCCGGGTTTTTTCTTTTTGCTTATGTGTTACTGGGGAATTGAACCCAGGGCCTCATGCATGCAAGGCAAGCGCTCTACCACTGAGCCACCTTCCCAGCCCCCTTTTATTATTATTTTTAATCCCACAAAAACATTTTTGTTTTTTGAGATAGGGTATAGCTATAGTAGCCCAGGCTAGCCTCTGCGTGTGTGTGTGTGTGTGTGTGTGTGTGTG
>NW_012267223.1:3328214-3337394 GCF_000151885.1 Dipodomys ordii
TGGCTTTGAACCGTGATCCTCAGATCTCAGCCTCCTGAGTAGCTAGGATTACAGGCGTGAGCCACCAGCGCCCGGCTTCTTTCTTTTTTTTTATTTTTGGGTTCAGTCGTGGGGCCTGAACTCTGGGCCGTCCCTCAGCTCTTCAGCTCAAGGCTAGTGCTCTACCACTTGAGCCACAGTGCCACTTCTGGCTTTTTTTTTTTCTGCTTATGTGGTGCTGGGAATTGAACCCAGGGCCTCGTGCATGCAAGGCAAGAACTCTACCACTGAGCCACCTTCTCAGCCTCTGCCAGTTTCTTTTTGGGGAGGAAGGGGTTGTTTTTGTTTTTGCCAGTCCTGGGGCCTGAACTCAGGGCCTGGGCACTGTCCCTCAGCTCTTCAGCTCAAGGCTAGCACTCTACCACTTGAGCCATGGCTCCACTTCCAGCTTTTCTCTGTTTATATGGTGCTGAGGAATTGAGCCCAGGGCCTCATGCATGCAAGGCAAGCGCTCTACCACTGAGCCACCTTCCCAGAGCCTCGCTGTGGGCTTTGATCTCAGGGGTGGCTTTCGTGAGGAACAACACGGGCAGCAAGGAGAGCCTGTGTCTGGGGTTCAAGAGACTGCAGAGGGAGGGAGAGCTGGGTGGAGCTGTCTGTCTCTTGTATGAGGGCAGGGGAAGGAGGGAGGGGCCAGGTCGATGGCTGCCTATCCGTAAAGTTCACCGAAGAATACTTTTTGGAAGGGATGATTATGAGGTAGGGCGCTCATGAAACTGCCAGGCTTCTTTTCATACCCAGATTTTATCTGGGGATATAAAAGCTAACGGTGAATGACTAAGCAATGAGGTAAACGCACACCTCGGGCCGCTTTTCCAGCCCTTCTCTGACAGGACCATAACAATGACACGGATCTCTGCACACTGCCTAGTCAAGTTCAACACACAAGCTCCCAAGTGCTCTCCTACAGCAATAGTTAAGAAGTGAGACACACAAGCAATTAGCCCTGGAATAAGTGTGTCACTGACAAAGAGGGGCTGCGGTGTTCCGCTACAGCCAGGACCCACGAGTGACGAAATCGATTTCATAACTCCAATCCCTCCATGGCCTCTCTTCATTCTCCTCTGCCTCCAGCCTCTGAGGAAGGGAGGGTGGGTAAGGGGAGTCTCTAGATGAAAGCAGTCCTATAGTCCTCCTCTTCCTCCTCTTCCTTCTTTCTCCATCTTTTTTTTTTTTTTTTGCTGTTGTTGTTGTGGCTGGTCCAGGTACTTGAACTCTGGGCCTAGGTTCTGTCTCTGAGCTTCTTTTGCTCAAGGCTAAGGCTCTACCACTTGAGTAACAGTGCTACTTCCTGCTTTTTCTGAGAAGTTTATTGGAGATAAGAGTCTCACGGACTTTCCTGCCTGGACTGGCTTCAAATCATGATCCTCAGATCTCAGCCTCCTGAGCAGCTAGGATGACAGGCGGGAGCCACCAGCGCTGGCAGTAGAGGCTTCTTCTTCTTCTCCTCCCTCTCCCTTCTCCTCCTCTTTTTTTTCCTCCTCCTCCTCTTCTTTTCTTCTTCTTCTCATTCCTCTTCTTCCTTTTCTTCCTCCTCTTCTTCTCCCCTCTCTTCTTTCTCTTGCCCTTCCTCTCCCGCCATGTTTTTGTGTCATTACTGGGGGCTTGATCCCACAGCCTGGTGCTATCCCTTAGCTTCTTGCTCAAGGCTGGTGCTCTACCATTTGAGCCACAGCTCCACTTTGGGCTGGCTAATTGGAGATTTGTCTACCTGGGCTGGCTTCAAACGAGGATGCTCACATCTCAGCCTCCTGAGAGAGTAGCTAGGATTACAGTCAGGCTCCAGAGGTTCATTCCAGTTATGATGATCCAGCCAGGGCAGGCATTTTCCAGAAACCCTGGGAGGGACTGGTAGTAGCTGACTAGGTATGGGGGTAGGGGAGGAGAAGCTAGGAAAGAGGAAGGGAGAGAATTTGTTCTCACTTTCCTCTGATCTTCCAAGTATTTTGTTAAAGGAAGGTTTGAGCTGCCTCTTCAATGTTCTGGCTTTTCTTTTGAGTAGTAAGAGACAGATGCTGGGCTTTGTGCCTGCTGGTGTTTTCCCTGAGAAGGATGCAGGCAGCTGGGTGCATACTGGGTTGAAGTGTTGTTGGCACATTTCCCCATACTGACTTTCCCATACAAAATGTACAGCTCAGCTGGGCGTGGTGGCTCACGCCTGCAATCCTAGCTACTCAGGAAGCTGAGATCTGAGGATCCCAGTTCAAAGCCAGCCCGGGCAGAAAAGTCTATGAGACTCTTACCTCCAATTAACCACCAGAAAACAAGAGGTGGCACTGTGGCTCAAGTGATAGAGGTTTTGCCTTGAGCTGAAGAGCTAAGTGACAGCATCTAGGCCCAGAGTTCAAGCCCCACGACTAACCAAAAAGAAAAAAGAAGAAAAAGAAAAAAAAGTGCAGCACTAGGAGGGGTGAACTCAAAAGCCAAGGATGAAACGTGTGGCCAAGCTAGGCACTGGTAGCTCTCGCCTATAATCCTAGCTGCTCAGGAGGCTGAGATCTGAGGGTCGAGGTTCAAAGTCAGCCCTGGCAGGAAGGCCTGTGAGACTCTTAGCTCCAATAAACCACCAGAAAACCAGAGGTAGAGCTGTGGCTCAAAGTGGTAGAGTGCTAACCTTGAGCAAAAGAGCTCAAGGTTAGTGCCCAGGCTCTGAGTTCAAGCACCATGACAGAAAGGAAGGAAGGAAGGGAGGAAGGGAGGGAGGGAGGGAGGGAGGGAGGGTGGGAGGGAGAGAGGGAGGGAAGGAAGGAAGGAATTAAAAAAAGAAAGGAAAGAAGGAAAGAAAGAGGGAAAGGAAGGAAGAAAGGTGGGACCAATCAGGAGGCAAATAAAAGCCCAAGTGGAGATGGTTCAGAAGAGGCTCACAGATGCTGCAGTTGACAGAAAACACCTGTGACTTCAGCACAGCAGAAAAGACTGCCTAATTTCTTCCTCCTCCATCCCCTTTTTCTCTTCCTTCTTCCCATTTTGGCTTTTTTTTCCCTTGGGAGGGGGGAAGGATTTGGTAGTGGGGCTTGAACTCAGGTCCCTGAGCATGTTTGCTCAAGGCTAGTGTTCTACTGCTTTGAGCCACAGCTCCAGTTTTTAAAAACTTCAAAAAACTTCCAGTTTTTAGGTGATTAATTGGAGATAAAATCTCATGGCCTTTTCTGCCCAAGCTGGCTTTGAACTACAAGCTTCAGATCTCAGCTTCCTGAATAGTTAAGATTACAGGCTCGAGCCACCAGCACCTAACTCATTTTGGCTTTTTTTGTTTTGTTTTGTCGGTCGTGGGGCTTGAACTCTGGACCTGGGCGCTGTCCCTCAGCTCCTCAGCTCAAGGCGAGCACTCTACCGCTTGAGCCATAGTACCACTTCTGTTTTTCTAGTGGTTTATTGGAGATAAGAGTCTCATGGACTTTCCTGCCCAGGCTGGCTTTGAACCATGATCTTCAGATCTCAGCCTCCTGGATTACAGGCATGAGCCACTGGCACCCAGCCATTTTGGCTTTTGGAGACAATTTCCCCATGTATCCCAAACTTTCAATCTTCCTCTTAGCTTCTCAGGTACTGGGAGGACTGTGCCACACCCAATTTTTGTGTGTGAGTGTTGGTGCTGGGGTATCAACTCAGGACCTGGAGCTCTGACCCTCCCCCCAATTATGAGTAGTACTCATAGCTGGTGCTTAACCCCTTGAACCACACCGCCACTCCTGACATTTTTTTGCTGGTTAACTGGAGATGAGGGTCTTGAAGATTTGTCTGCCTGAGCTGGCTTCAGAGTGGGATCCTCAGAACTCAGCCTCCTGAGTAGGTAGGATGGCAGCCGTGAGCCACCAGTGCACAGCTCATTACAGCATTTTCTTGTGGGCAGGAAACATACTTGGATCATGTTCACCCCCCCTTTTTTTTTTTAGTTGGTCATGGGGCTTGAACCTTGGGCCTAGGCACTGTCCCTCAGCTCTTCAGCTCAAGGCCAGCACTCTACCACTTGAGCCACAGCGTCACTTCTGGTTTTCTGGTGGTTTATTGGAGATAAGAGTCTCACAAACTTTCTTGCCTGGGCTGGCTTTGAAGCATGATCCTCAGATCTCAGCCTCCTAGATTACAGGTGTGAGCCACCAGTGCCTGGCATTTTTTTTTTTTTCGCCAGTCCTGGGGCTTGAGCTCAGGGCATTGGCACTGTCCCTGAGCTTTTGCTCAAGGCTGGCACAGTGCTGCTTCTGGCTTTTTCTGTGTACTGAGGAATCAAACCCAGGGCTTCATGAATGGGAAGCAAATACTCTACCACTAAGCCAACTTCCCAGCCCAAGTGTGTTAGTCTTGAGCAACAAAGCTCAGGGACAGCACCTAGGTTCTGAGTTCAAGGCACACACAGGAAGCTATGGATCCTACTGACATTGATTGGTAAGCCATCAGAACAGTTCTCCTTTGTTCTACCTCACAGCTGAAATTAACAACAAAGAATTCACATTTGACTACAAGCGAAATATGAAAGCTCAATTGCCAACTTCCTACTGGATGGGCTTTCAGAGGAACCATTAATAAGATCCCAAGGCATTGCGTATCAGATGCCTCTGGCAGCATTAGTGTAGCCCTGCTGAGCGGGATGGGGCAGAATGTGCAATTCCCTTCTGCTGGTGTTGCTTTAATCCACTGAAGTGGTGGCTCGAGAAACAGTAAAGAGCTGATTGGATCCCAGAATTCTGGAGACATCCCTGCTTATTCTGACCAGGCAGGGTTGTACTCTTCCGGTTCCAGTGCGGGGGTGGGGGGGTGGGGGGGGTGTGGGGAGCAGAGCCCTGCAGGTCACCCGAGGCCTTCTCTGGGAATTCTGGTCCTGTACCCTCTAGAATGCTGTGCTCCAAGGCAGATCTATCAGCTTTCACCTGCAGGCTCTCTCTCGGGCTCTTCCTGTGAGGGGAGTCTGTTGAAATGACTGCATGTGTTACAGCATAGAAAATGTGCTTTTGGACTGAAACCTGGACAGCCAAAAAGAGCCAAATGAAAAGCTCAGAGGAATGAGCTGACCTAAAAACTGCCTCGTCCCAGTGTGCTCCCCTGCCTGCTCTTTACTCTCCAGGACCAGAGCTTGAACTGGATGAGATCGTTGGCTATACTGGGTCTTCCCCAGATGTTTAGAGGACACTCCTGAGCGGCTCAAGTGCTGGGTCCTCTGTGGGGATTTCCCCAGAGGCAACATCAAGGGATGCAGCTGGCATTGACTGGAAAGCAGGAAGGGCGGCAGGAGGAACCTCCCTGCGCCCTGTGTGGAATCCTCTCCAGACCAGGTTAAGTTTGAAGCAGTTTTATATAACTGGAGCTCTGCAGTTTTCCTTTCTTCCAGGCTGTCTTCTCCCTCACAGCTGGGGAAAGAAGAGAAGGGAGAGGAATGCAGGATTCAGGCCCTTCCCCTGGTCTCACCTTTGTCCTAGGTACTGGCTGAAACACTGTGATTACATTGTAACTGTGGGATTCTAACTCAGTTAATTCCCCCCTCCCCCCCATCTAGAAGTTTCTCTGAACTACAGCCTCCCCTTTTTCTTTTTGGTCTGTGTTCATCATTCTTCCTCCCCTCTCCTCACTTCCTTCCCCCTCCCCCTTTCTCTTTTTTCTCCCTTTCCCTCATTCCTCCTCCTTTTTCTTCTTCCTCTTCCTCTCTCTCTCTCTCTCTGTTTTACCACTGGAGTCACTCTTCCAGTCCTTTGTATTTTTTTTTTTTTGTCAGTACTGTGGCTTAAACTCAGGTCCTGGGCACTGTCCCCGAGCTTTTTTTTTTTTGCTCAAGGTTAGCACTCTACCACTTGAGCCACAGTGCCACTTCTGGCTTTTTTCTTTTTGCTTATGTGGTGCTGAAGACTTGAACCCAGGGCCTCATGCATGCAAGGCAAGCGCTCTACCACTGAGCCACCTTCCCAGGCCCCAATATTCTCTTAACCAGGTCTCCTGCACGCTGGGATTAATTAGATGCACACTGCCACACCTAGCTGAAGTGAGTTTTTTTTTTAAATTTTTTTTCTTGATGGTTTGTTAGTACTGGAGTTCAAACTCAAGGCTTTACACTTACTAGGCAGGTGCTCTACCCCTAGTCTGTTTTCATTTCAGGAATGTTTTCAGATCAGCTCTCCTGCTTTTCTAACCCAGGACAAGCCCTAGACAGCAATCCTCCTACTTAGGCCTCCCACACAGTTGGGGTCAGTGTTGAAACAGTCTTGCTAAAATTTTGCTCAGGCTGGCTTCAAAATGCAATCCTCTTGATCTCTGCTTCCCTAGCTTAGATTAGAGTCATGTACCACCATACCTGGCTTAAAATGAATCTTAACTCAGGCATTGCATTTTCACAATTGCCAGTGGAAGCTTAGCTATTTTCAAACAAGGAAACTAAGGGCCTAGTCCAAAACTACACAACTATTCACAGTCTTGATTTTTCTATCTCAAGCTCAGTGTGTTTTCCCTGCCTCAGTTTCTTCAACTACAAAATTGAGATGTTAATGATATATATACTTCATATGGGTAGTCTGAAGGCTGAATGCTTTGCTGTACATCAAGTGTCTAAAATAGGGCCTAGAGCTATTCCTCACGAACTCAGTCATGGTAGGACACAGTAAAGACTGCTCTCACTAGAGTCTCTATCAGCCTGTAAAGAATTTTGGACTCCAACATTGTGAGTTAAATGAAAGACTTTTCCCTCTTGCCATTTATTTATTTATTGTATATGGCTCCAGCCATATCTCCACTTCCAGTATTTTGCTGGTTCACTGGAGATAACAGTCTCTCAGATTTGTCTTCCCAGGCTGCCTTTGAACCTCGATTCTCAGATCTCAGCCTCCAGAATAGCTAGGATTACAGGCATTAGCCACCAGTGACCATCTTAAAAAAAGAAGAAGCTGAGTGCTGGTGGCCCATACCTATAATCCTAGCTACTGAGGAGGCTGAGACCTGAGGATTGCTGTTCAAAGCCAGACTGGGCAGGAAAGTCCATGAGATTCTTTTTTTTTTTTGGGGGGGGGGATCCAGTCATGGGGCCAGAACTCTGGACCTGGGCACCGTCCCTCAGCTCTTCAGCTCAAGGCTAGCGCTCTACCACTTGAGCCACAGCACCACTTCCGGCTTTTTTCTTTTTGCTTATGTGGTGCTGAGGAATCGAACCCAGGGCCTCATGCATGCAAGGCAAGCACTCTACCACTGAGCCACCTTCCCAGCCCTCTGAGATTCTTATCTTTAATAAACTACTCAGAAAAAGTTGGAAGTGGTGCTGTGGCTTAAGTGGTAGAGTGCTAGCCATGAGCACAAAGAGGATCAGGGACAGTGTCCAGGCCCTGAGTTCAAGCCCCAGAATCAACACAAAAATAATAAAAAGAAAAATGGGGGGGGAGGGAGGGCGGGGAGGGGAGAGATGAGAAGGGATGGTAAGGGGAAAAATAAATACATAAATAAATTGAAATAACAAAAAGAAAGGAAAAGAAAAATAGGTTTGGCACAGAAAGAATGGTTGATCAGCATCCACTAAAATCTGTCTAGACCACCCGTTTGTTTACTCCAGTAAACATTGGTCCAACTTATTTGTAGAAGGGGAGCCAACTCCTAGCTTGGAAGGCGGTGGAGGATGGGAAAGAGTCTGTTTCCCAGGCGCGGAGCAAGCTGAGATGGAAAAGCAGCAGGACCCAGCTGCCTGCCTGCTGCAGGCTGAAAGGAGGAAAGGCAGACACAGATAAACCCATGAAGGGGAGGGATGACCCTGCGCAACCCTCCCAGGGCAGAAAGAACAAAGCCTTCAGAACAGAGCCCAAGATTATAAGGTAACATATTTTACTCTGTGACATGGTTGAAGGCCTGTTAGGAGCTGGTTCTAGATTTTTTGTACCTTATACTTGACTTTTACCAATGGGAAAAGTACTGACAAGAATCCCAGTTCCTTTCCAAAGGCATGTCTGGAACTGAGGGCTAGAGGATGCTGGGAGAGTTCTGAACACTACCCAGGGAGTGCTAGGCCTGCCTGGAGCAGGGACCTGCTTGGGAGTTCAGAGCTGCTTCAGCATCAGTCAATAGAAATGACCATAGTAAGCCTGCCAATAGATTCCACCTGGAGGCTGAGATTTGAGGATCCCAGTTTGAAGCCAGCCCAGGCAGCAAAGTCTAATTAGCCACCAAAAAGCCAGAAGTGGAGTTGCTTTCTGTTGAAAAGAACACATTTTAAAAGCAATAACAACAACAACAAATCAAGGGAACCAGCCACCCCAAACTGCACTCCGAACATGATTGAGGTCACGTTCTAGCTGTAGGAAATTTTTTTTGCTGACCAGTCTGTCCTCTCAGAAATAAACACCAGACCCACAAATAAAATAAAAGGTTGAAAACACAAATGTCTGTAATTAAGTTTTGGAATGACGTCTTCTGCTTGCTCAAGCTTCCTACTGGTGAGTGTGAGTGTGTGTGTGTGTGTATTGTTTTTGAGACAGGATTTAGCTATGTAACCCAGAAACTCATCCTCCTGCCTCAGCCTTCTTAGTGCAGAAATTACAGGCATGAGCCACCACACCAGACTGGTGTGAGGTTTTGTTTTGTTGCCACCAAAGGAGCTCAGATCTCCTTCGCCTGATTCACTGCGACCACTCTGCTCACCGGCACACCCACCCACGGGCCTTGGCGAAGTTTCCAGGGTCCAGGCGGTGGGTGAACGTCTTGATCTTGAGTTGATGATCTCCAAACCCCAACCCTAAAGGTTACCTGAGTGTGCAAGGGGCCACAGACCCCAGGTCAGGCCTCCAGGAGCCGTCACCCGCATCAAGTAGTAGTTTATCTTGCCAACAGTGGGGAGATGGGCATAGTGAGCCCCGCACTCTGGGTTCGGTTCGGGTGCTGGGGGGTGTTAACGCGCCGGGTCCACGCGGGGGACAGTGCTCGGTCTCCGTGGAGGCCGGGAAAGGCTCGTCCAGGCCGAGGAGCTGAGGCCGGGGCAGCAGGCTTTTGGGGGAGGCTGGGACAAAAGCAATCGAGCTGCGGGGCCGTCCTCGCGGGCCTTAGGGTTTGAGGGGGGGATGGAGGGGAGGACCCCTGCGTGGGGTCCGAGCCGCAGGCAATTAGGCCGTGGGCTGGGACCCCCGCTTCCTCCTCCCGCTCCCCAGGCCCGGGCCTGGGTGTCCGCGCGGTGCTGCCCCGCTG
>NW_012267223.1:3339399-3341759 GCF_000151885.1 Dipodomys ordii
GCCTGGGCGCTGTCCCTCAGCTCTTCAGCTCAAGGCAGGCGCTCTACCACTGAGCCACCTTCCCAGCCCTGGATTTTTTTTTTCTTCCTTTAAATCACTTGGCTTTCAGAAGTGGCACTGTGGCTCAAGTGGTAGAGCGCTAGCCTTGAGCTGAAGAGCTGAGGGACAGCACGCAGGCCCAGAGTTCAAGGACCCATGACCGGACCCAAAAAAATAAAAGAATGAAAAAAATAAATCACTTGGCTTTTATTGAAAAGAATGTGGTCGTGTTTTGCTGAGCTTGGAGTTTCCAGTAGGGTTTGCTTCTGCAGGAGACTATTCATCCCTCCTTCACATATCGGAATCCACAAGGGTAGGTCTCTGTAAAGTGTTTCCCATGGGATACAAGTGTCACTATTGGATGATGATAGCAAAAGGATAGTAGGCCAAACTAAAACCTTCCTTCACTAACACAGTGGAAAGTCATTCTCCACCCCACGCTGTCGTTCTTTAACAAGTTTTACCTAATTATGCCTCATGCTTCCATTCATTTATATCTTACTATATTTATATCTCAAGGTTTTGAGATATAAATCAAACTTTTGATCTTCCTGTCGCAGCCTCCCAAATGTTAGGATTATAGGTGTGTCCCATTGTGACTTGCCAGTATAATAAAAAGTAAACATATATATATATATATATATAAATATGTAATCTTTTTTGTTTTTGTGTTTTTTTTTTGCTTTTGCCAGTCCTGGGGCTTGAACTCTGGGCCTGGGCGCTGTCCCTGAGCTTCTTTTTGCTCAAGGCTAGTGCTCTATCACTTGAGCCACAGCACCATTTCTGGCTTTTTCTGTGTATATGGTATTGAGGAATCGAACCCAGGGATTCATGTATTCAAGGCAAGCACTCTACCACTGAGCCACCACCTTCCCAGCCGCATGTTGTGGGTTGTTTTTTTTTTTTGGTATTAGGGTACAGGGTTTGAATTCAGGGCCCTGTGCCTACTGTGTTTGGTATAACAAAGCCATAACTTGTGTTTTTGTTTTGTTTTGTTTTGAGACAGTCTTGATATAGCCCAGGCTGGCTTTGAACTTGCTGTGTAGTCCAGGCTGGCCTCAAATTCAAGGTCCCCTTACTGTAGCCTTCTTATTGATGGTATTACAGGCATGCACCACCATGCCCATCCTCCCTCAACTCAAGTTGTTTTTTGGGGGGGGGCTGGGAAGGTGGCCTAGTGGTAGAGTGCTTGCCTAGCATGCATGAGGCCTGGGTTCGATTCCTCAGCACCACATATACAGAAAAGGCCAGAAGTGGTGCCATGGCTCAAGTGGTAGAGTGCTAGCCTTAAGCAAAAGAAGCTCAGGGACAGTGCCCAGGTCCTGAGTTCAAGCCCCAGGACTGGCAAACAATAAAAAATTTGGATTATGGTTCCCAATTCACTTTTTGTTGTTGTTGTTGGTCATTGGGCTTGAACTCTGAGCCTAAACACTGTCCCTCAGCTCTTCATCTCAAGTCTAATGCTTTACCACTTGAGTCACTGTGCCACTTCTGGTTTTCTGAGTGGTTTATTAGAGATAAGAGTCTCATGGACTTTCCTACCCGGGCTGGCTTTGAACCATGATCCTCAGATCTCAGCCTCCTGAGTAGCTAGGATTACAGATGTGAGCCACTGGTGCCCGGCTCACTTTTTTTTTTTTAGACCAAAAGTTCTATATGAGAGAAAAAAAAATTGGGGGGGGGGTCAGTTGTGTGACTTGAACTCAGCCTGGCACTGTCCCTCAGCTCTTCAGCTCAAGGCAAGCTTTCTACCATTTGAGTCATAGCACCAATTCCGGTTTTCTGAATGGTTTATTGGAGATAAGAGTCTCACGGACTTTCCTGCCCTAGCTGGCTTTGAACTGAGATGCTCAGATCTTAGTCTCCTGAATAGCTAGGATCATAGCCAGTGCCCGGCTATGAGAGAAATCTTTACATTAAGTTTATATTGACAGTGAAGCAGAAAATATAGGATTAGAGCATCCACATCCCAGTAAGCTTTGTTTTTATTTTGTGTAATACCACAGATTGAGCCCAGAGCCTCACATCACTAGTCTTTTTTTTTTTTTTTTTTCCAAGTCCTGGGCTTGAACTCTGGGCCCAGTAGCTATTTGAATTCAGGACTTTGTGCTTGTTCATCTTGCTAGGTGGTCTACCATTTGAGCTATACTTACAGTCCTGCTTTTTACTTTGTTATTTTGGAGATGGAGTCTCAAGGACTTTTCAGCCCTGGCTGGCTTCAATCCATGATCCAGTAGATCTCAGCCTACTGAATAGCTTGGATTACAGGCACAAGCCGCTGGCTGACAGTTTGCACGTGTGTGTGTGTGTGTGTGTGTGTG
>NW_012267223.1:3343784-3353773 GCF_000151885.1 Dipodomys ordii
AAAAAAAAAGACTGATATACTGAAAATTCCAAATTGTTGCTGACATTGATGCTTTAGAGAAAATTTAAAAGATCCGAATCAATGCAGGCTTTTCATGTTCATGGATTGGAAGACAATATAATGAAGATGCCACCGTAATCCAAATTGATCTATAATAATTGAACCTATCCCCTTCATAATACCAACAGGTGTTCAGGCCCCACGACTGGACTCCTCCCCCCAAAATTAATTAATTAATTAGCTGGGCTTCAGTGGCTCATGCCTGTAATCTTAGTTACTCAGGAGACTGAGATCTGAGGCTCGTGGTTCAAAGCCAGGCTGGGCAGGAAAGGCCATGAGACTCTTATTCTCCAATGAACCACTGGAAAACCAGACATGGTGCTGTGGCTCAAAGTGGTAGAGTGCTTGCCTTGAGCTGAAGAGCTCAGGGGCAGTGCCCAGGCCCAGAGTTCAAGCCCCACGAATAACAATAATACCAACAGGTTTTTTTTTGTGTGTGTGTGGGGAGAGGGGTAGTGGCACTTGAACTCAGAGCCTGGGCATGGTGTCTGAGCTTTTGTGTTCAAGGCTAGGTATTATAGGCATGAGCCACCAACACCTGGCTTGTGATAGGCTTAAAAAAAAAAGAAATTAACCAGTTGGTCTTGAGTGAAAAAGCCAAGTGAGAGCAAAAGGCCCTGAGTTCAAGCTCCACTGGCAAATGCACACACACACACACAGATACACACACGCATACACACACAGGCATGCACACATGCATGCACAGAAAAACAGGGTTTCTCTACTCACTATCTTGCCCATGTAATTATAACCCCTCTGTACAGTATTTTCACAATAAAAAAATTAGTGTATTCTTAAAAAAAAAACAAAAGAAAAGCAGGGTTTCTCAAATGAGCTAATTAATGTATGATTTATCAGCTACACTTACTTTTTTTCTTGTTGCCAAGGGAAAACAAACATTCATTGAGACTTTGCGTATAAATTTACTTAGCAACATTATTTATAGTAGCAAAAAGGTAGAACTAACCTAGATGTTCATAAACATATAAGTGGAACAATTGATAAGTAAAATATGATAAATTCAAACAATAGAATATTTGATTAAAAAGAGGAATGAAGTACTAATACTGGCTACAGCATAGAATAATCCTGAAAATAATTATCCCAAGTAAAATAAGCTAAATTCAAAAAGGCATATATAATCTCACTTATATGAAATATCAGGAGACAAACCCATATAGAAAGAAAATAGATTCGTCACTGCCAGACTAGGGTGAGGGAGAACAGAGGTGTTGGCTGCTAATTGTTTTCTTTTGAGATAATCAGACTGTTCTAAAATTAGATTAATGGTGAATTACTGCACAATTCTGTGAACATGCTAAAAATCCACTATATTATATGCTTTATTTTTGTTTCCTTATTGACAGTATAGGGGTTTGAACTCATGTCCTTGTGCTTACAAAACAGATGCTTTACCACTTAAGCCATGCATCCAGCCCAGCTTATATACGTTAAATAGGAAAATTGGATGGTATATAAAATATATCTCAAAGCTATTTGAAAAATGAGTCAGAGACCTAAATGTAAGAATTGAAGTTTTGCCAGGTGCAGGTGGCTCACGCCTGTAATCCTAGTTACTCAGGAGGCTGAGATCTCAGGATCTCGGTTCAAAGCCAGCCCGGGCAGGAAAGTTCTTGAGATTCTTATCTCCAATAAACCACTAGAAAACTGGAAGTGGTGCTGTGGCTCAAGTGGTAGAGTGCTTGCCTTACGCTGAAGAGCTGAGGGACAGCGCCCATGCCCAGAGTTCACACACACACACACACACAAAAAAGAGTTGAAGTTTGGAAAAAAATATGGGAGAAAATTTTATGTGATTTGGACTATTTAAAAAGTTATCTCTCTCTCTCTTTTTCTCTCTCTTTTGGTCAGCTTTGGGACTTAAGCTTGTGTGCTCAAGGCTAGCACTCTACCTCTTGGGCCACAGCTCCACTTCCAGTTTTCTGGTGATTAAATTAAAGATGAAAGTCTCACAGACTTTCCTGCCCAGGCTGGCTTCAAACTGCAACCTTCAGATCTCAGCTTCTTGAGGAAAACTGACATGAGCCACCAGCACTAGGCATAAAAATAGTTCTTAACGTATAACCTCAGAAGCACAATCTAATGAGCTTTCTTTTCCTTTCTCTTTCTTCAGTGCTGGGTGTTGAACCCAGGATTTCATGTATGTTAGGCATTCTACTGCTGAGTTATACCTTCAGCCCTTAAAAGCATAATCAAAACCAGGCACGGTGGCACTTGCTTGTAATCCTAGCTATTCAAGAGGCTGAGATCTATGGATTGAAGTTCAAAGCCAGCCCAGGCAGGGAAGTCATTTTTGGTTAATCACCAAAAATGTCAGAAGTGGAGCTGTGGCTCAAGTGGTAGAGTACTAGCCTTGAGCAAAAATACTCAGGAACAGAGCCCCGGCTCTGAATTGAAGCCCCTGGACTTGCATCACAATCCCCCCCATAATTCATAAAAATAAAAAATGATAAAGTAGACTTCTTTAAAATAAAAACATTGGCTCTTCAAAAGATATGAAGAAGACAATATGTGATCTGGGATTGGTGGCTCATGCCTGTAATCCTTGCTACTCAAGAGGCCGAGATCTGAGGATCTTTCCAGCCAGAGACTCTTATCTTCAGTTAACTACCAAAAAGCTGAGAGTAGGGCTGTGGCTAGAGCACTAGCTCCAGTGTTAGAGCACTAGCTTTGAGCAAAAAACTCAAGGACAGTGCCCAGGATCTTAGTTCAAGCCCCCTGACTGACACAAACACACTGGAAAGAACCCAGATTTCCACCAGTCAGTGAATGGCTAAACAAAATATGAGGTATTCATGCAAGGAGACATTATTCAGTAAGGGTAGGACTATTGTTACATAGAACATGATTGAACTTCACAAACATCCTCTGAGGAGAAGCCCAATGCAAGACTGTGTGACTCACCTGTTGATGTATAGCTAGAAGCAGCTCATTTCTAGTTCACATTTCAGGCTGAGGATGGCAGTAGGAATTAACAGTTAGGCAATTAAGCATGACCAGATGCTTGGGGGCAGCTGGAAATTTTCTTGTGTGCGTGTTCTGGTCCTGGCACTGGAACTAAGGGCCTAGGCGCTGTCCCTGCGCCTTTTGCTCAAGGCTAGTGCTCTGTCACTTGAGCCACAGCTCTACTTCCAGCTTTTTGGTGGTTCATTGGAGATGAGTCTCACAGATATTCCTGCCCCTGCTGGGTTGGGACCACAGTCCTCAGGTCTCAGCCTCCTGAATAGCTAGGATTACAGGTGTGAGTCACTGTCGTCCAGATCTGGTTATCTTTTTTAGGTGGGGATCATCAGTGGTTTGTTAATTTGTTAAGGATTGTAAAACAATGATATTCTGTCATTCTTTTGTTGTTTCTTAGCTTGTATATTCCTATAAGAGAAACTTCTCATCTACTAATTGGTCACCTATTCAGAGGTACAGGTAATGTAGGCAAGGAAAAATAAATGCTTAAGATAAATCTCTCTTAGATTTGTCTGCCTGGGCTGGCTTCAAACCTGCATCCTCAGATCTCAGCTTCTTGAGTAGCTAGGATTACAGGTGTATGACACTGGCACTCAACTTCTGTTTTGGGGTGTGTGTGTGTGTGTGTATGTGTGCGCACATGTATGTGGGCACTAGTACTGTAGTTTGAACTCAGGGCCTGGGTACTGTCCCTGAGCTTTTTTGCTCAAGGCTAGATGCTCTACCATTTGGGCCACAGCTCACTTCCAGCTTTTTGCAGGTTAACTAGAGCTAAGTCTCATGTCTTACAGACTCTCCTGCCCTAGCTGGCTCAGTCCTCAGATCTCAGCCCCCTGAGTAGTAGGATTACAGGTGTGAGCCACCAGCCCTGGCAACTTGCTTTAAACTGTTACCCCTCAGCAGGAGAGTCCCCTCCTCTCATGAGGTTAAATCTGCAGGTGGATCTCTGCCCCGTTTTCCTGCCCTGCCTGCTCACATGCTGAGCTCACGCGGGGCAGCTCCAGACCCCAAACATACCTCTCTCCATTCCACTCTTACTCGTCTATCAGCAAGCCATCCTTCAATACATTTTTGTTTTCCAGTGCTGTTTTCCAGTCCTGTGCGTGCTCTACCACTGAGTCACATCCCAGCTAGCGCTTGGTGTTCTGAGGCAGGGTTTGCCAATGTTGTTCGGGCATCATAGCTGCAGACCTGTGCCAGCACACAGCTAAAGCCGGAGCTTTTCTAATTTCACCTAATGTATAGAAAATACATTTTGCTAAGCTCAGCAGTGAATGATTCACATGAACTTGAGAAGGCTGCTTTCTACTAAAGGCACCTTCCTCTATAAATTATGCACTTGGAAAATAGGGCTAGGCAAGTGCAAGTCATAAATGATTGATAATTAAGCTTTCCTAAGTGGTGAACTACATACTGCATCACTGCAGATGGTTGCTCGGTGTTGCTGTTTTGATGAGTGACTTCCCAGAGTTCCACAGTGGTTATTCTTGTTTCTAACTTCTGTGTGTGTGTGAGAGGAGGGGGAGAGGGAGAGAGGGAGAGGAAGAGAGAGGGAGTGTACTGGGGCTTGAACTCAGGGCCTCACACTCTTGCTTAGCTTTGTTGCTTGACGCTGGTACTCCTACCGCTTGAACCACACTTCCACTTTTTTTGTTGGTTAATTGGAGCTAAAGACTTTCCTGCCTGTAGCCGGGTGCCAGTGCCTCATGCCGGTAATCCTAGTTACTCAGGAGGCTGAGATCTGAGGATCATGGTTCAAAACCAGCCCAGGTAGGAAAGTCCATGAAACTTTTTTTTTTGGGGGGGGGAGGGGGTCCGGTTGTGAGGCCTGAACTCTGGGCCTGGGCACTGTCCCTCAGCTCTTCAAGTGGTAGGCTAACGCTCTACCACTTGAGCCACAGAGCCACTTCCGGCTTTTTTTTTTTTTTTTTTGCTTATGTGGTGCTGAGGAATTGAACCCAGGGCCTCATGCATGCAAGGCAAGTGCTCTACTACTGAGCCACCTTCCTAGCCCTCCATGAAACTCTTATCTTCAGTAAACCATCAGAAAACCAGAAATGGCACTGTATCTCGAGTTGTAGAGTACTCGTCTTGAGCTGAAGAGCTGAGGGACAGCGCCCAGGCCCAGAGTTCAAGCCCCATGACCAAAAAAAAAAAAAGACTTTCCTTCATGGGCTGGCTTTGAACCATGATGCTGAGATCTCAGCTTCCAGGGTAGCTAGGATTGCAAGTATTAGCCACTGTTGCTTAGCCTGTTTCTAACTTTTTTTGGGGGGGAGGGGGTCGGTCCTGGGGCTCGACCTCGGGACTTGGCCACATCCCTGAGCTGTTTTTGCTCAAGGCTAGCACTCTCACACTGGAGCTACAGATCTTCTTGTGGTTAATTGGAGTTAAGAGTTTCACACGTTTTCCTGCCTGCTCTGGTTTCAAGCTGCAATCCTCAAATCTCAGCCTCCTGAGTAGCTATGATTACAGGTGTGAGCCACTGGCACCTAGCTACTGTTTTTGCCTTTTTTTATTTTTTGGCCAGTCCTGGGCCTTGAACTCAGAACCTGTGCTGCTTTTGCTCAAGGCTAGCACTCTACCACTTGAGCCACAGCGCCACATCCAGCCTTTTCTGTTTATGTGGTATGGAGGAATAAACCCAGGGCTTGATGCATGCTAAGCAAGCACTCTACCACTAAGCCACCTTCCCAGCCCCTGTTTCTAACGTTTGGTGGATAATTTCCAACAGTTCTTCAGTGGTTGACACCATTACTTTCGCAGAATATTTTCCTGGTTGTTAATTTGAGAACTGCTTCACTTTGTGATGAGTGATTTGTGTCCACGTTGTTTAGTTTAATAGGTGTTTCCACACTGATATTCTTTTTTATTCTGTCAGTCATGGGGCTTGAACTCAGGGTCTGGGCACTGTCCCTGACTTTCTTTTTCAAGGCTAGCAGTCTACCACTTTGAGCCACAGTGCCACTTCTGGTTTTCTGGTGGCTAATTGGAGATAAAAGTCTTAAGGACTTTCCTTGCTGGGCTGGCTTTGAACCGTGATCCTCATATCTCAGCCTCCTGAGTAGCTAGGATTACAGGCATGAACCACCAGCACTCCGCTCCATAGTGAAATTCTGTGTCTAGAAAAGTAAAAAATATGTTGGGTGTGGTATCACACATCTGCAATCCTAGCATTTAGGAAGCTGAGACAGGAGGATTGTAGCCTGGGCCACATAATAAAATCCTGTCTCTAAAAACAAACAGGCTAAATGCAGGAAGGGGTGAAAGAGAAGGAAGGGGTGACATTGTTCAAAAAAAAGTACTCATTACCTGACTTATGAAATGGTAACCCCTCTATACAACACCTTATTAATAACAATAAAATTACATTATTTTAAAAAACAGGCCTCACAGCTACAAGCCCAGTTGCTTGGAGGTAGAGATGGAGAAAGTTAAGGGTGAAGCCACCCTGGACAAAAAGTTCCGACACCCCCATCTCAATCAGTATTCTGAGTATGGTGGTCCAAGCTTTTGAGCCTAGGTATGAGGAAGGTATAATACAATTGTCATAGTTCCACTCCACTGGACATGAAATATGAGACCCTATCAGAAAATACCTAAAGAAAAAAGATGGAATGCATGGCTCAAGAGGAGGGTCCTCAGCTCAAACTAGAGAGTGCTGGGAGAAAAAAAAGAAATCAGGGATTGGAATCAATGGCTCACTCCTGTAATCCTAGCTACTTACAAGAGCTGTTTGAAGCTAACCTGGTCAGGAAAGTCTGTGAGACTCTTATCTTCAATTAACTAGCAAAAAAAATGGAAGTGGAATTGTGGTTCAAATGGTAGAGTACTAGCCTTGAGTGAAAAAGCTAAGAGACAGCGCCTAGAAATAAAATACACAAACATGTTCACTAATGGGCATTATGGGTTCTTTTAGTCTTTTGGCTGATGGTATTTTTGACAGATCATAATAAATACTCTAGAACTTCAGAAGAAAATGATGATCTATTTTTTGTTTGTTACCTTGGGTTTTCCTGCTGTGATTTTGTGCCATTGTCCCAAATGAGGGAAAGGTAAATGACCCTGGCATTAGAAATGGATCTAAGCTGTGCACTGATGACTCCTGCCTGTAATCCTAGCTACTCAGGAGACTGAGCTCTGAAAATCATGGTTTGAAGCCAGCCTGGGCAGAAAAGTCCCCTTGAGACTCTTTTCACTAATTAACCATCCAAAAACTGGGAGTGGAGCTGTGGCTCAAAAGTGGTAGAGTGCTAGACAGCACCCAGGCCCTGAGTTCAAGCCCTATGATGAAAGAAAGAAAGAGAGAGAGAGAGAAAGAAAGAAAAAGAAAGAAAGAAAAGAAAGAAAGAAAGGAGAAAGGAAGAGATCTATTAATTTGTTTGAAGGCTTAACTTAAAAAAATTGTAAGGGGGCTGGGAAGGTGGCTCAGTGGTAGAGTGCTTGCCTTGCGTGCATGAGGCCCTGGGTTCCATTCCTCAGTACCACATAAGCAAAAAAAAAAGCCGGAAGTGGCGCTGTGGCTCAAGTAGTAGAGTGCTAGCCTACTAAGAGCTGAGGGACAGCGCCCAGGCCCAGAGTTCAGGCCCCACAACCGGACCCAAAAATAAATAAAAAAATAAATAAAAATTGTAAAAACTCATTATTTTTTTGCTTCATTTAATCCAGTGGCGGCTTGTCTAACTCTTTTTCTGTCTGTGCCCTCTGTAGGCAGCTATTTTGCCAGCCACTTCATCATGGGAGGAGAGAAGTTTGACTCCACACATCCAGAAGGTTACCTGTTTGGCGAGAACAGCGATCTGAACTTCCTGGGGAACAGGCCCGTGGTGGTAGGGCCATAATCTCTTTACTCTCTTTTGGGGCCCAGGGCTAACAGCCCTGTAAAATAAAATTGCATTGGCTGGCCTAGAAAAGTGTGCAAATTGGTGTGAGCTGGGAGGCGCCCTAGGAGCCATGTGTAATAGCCGTGCAGGGCTGAGGGAGGCCCTGGAAAGGCGCTTCAGGCTGGTGAGGGGAGCCCACGCTCCCCTAGCGACTCAGATTTCTCCTAAAGTCCCCTCTTCAGACAGCCCTCACTTGTCACTTACCACAAGGGCCCGTTCGTTTGTCTCTTTCTGTTTATTGTCTGCCCCCTGTGAAGGTGATGGCTGTGTTTACTGTCCAGTGCGAAACCTAAAACAAAGCCCAGTATACAATGATGAGCCCTAGTAAATATGTACTGAGTGAGTGACTGCAGAGTTGCCTTGGGTCTGTGTTGATATCAGAATATGTTTCAGGCTTTTGTTCAGCTCATTCCATAAACCAACCTTCTCATCGACCCACCTCCTTCCCTCTCTCCATTTCTCCGTTTCTCTCCCCTCCCTCCCTCCTCTCCCTGCTTCCCTCCCTCCCTCCCTCCCTCCCTCCCTCCCTTCCTTCCTTCCTTCCTTCCTTCCTTCCTTCCTTCCTTCCTTCCTTCCTTCTTTCATATCCTTATGCCTCAGCCTCTTAAGTAGCTGGAACTCTAGGCACAGGCTACTGTGCCTGCTCTGTAAACTTGTGTTGAGTCTCTTCTCTGCACTGCATCATGGGCCTGCGGTGTGGCAGTGGCTGCTGGGTGGCTCTTGAGCAGCCCTGTGTGCTTAGGAAGATCATGCAGGCGATCAGACACTGTTCCTACTGTCCACGAAAACCCACCTGGCAGAAGACTTCTTTTTTTTTTTTTTCCTGTGCAGTACTGGGGATAGAACCCATGGCTTTATACATCCTGGGCAAGCATTTGAGGCATGAACTCCATTTCCAGAGCTCAGAGGATGTGTTGTTACTGTCAGTCCATCAGTGAGAGCCTCCGGTTCCTGGCATGGCAGTAGTTAGTGAGGGGTGTGTGCTGTGTCTGAGGCCTGTTTCAGTGTCTTACTCAGGTTTTTCTCAAAGCCTGAGACTGGGCTGCCTGGCCACAAGCAGTAATGGCTCCATTGCCCCAGAAAATCATCCAGACCAATGGGGCTGACATAGCATGTCATCAGAAAATTCTGGACAGCAGTAGAGCCGAGGCGGTTGGTTCCTATAGAAATTGAGGGTTGGGCCGGGCGCTGGTGGCTCACGTCTGTAATCCTAGCTACTCAGAAGGCTGAGATCTGAGGATCGCGGTTCAAAGCCAGCCCAGGCAGGAGAGACCTTGAGACTCCTATCTCCAATAAACCACCAGAAAACCGGAAGTGGCGCTGTAGCACAAGTGGTAGAGCTCTCGCCTTGAGCTGAAGAGCTGAGGGACAGCACCCAGGCCCAGAGTTCAAGCCCCACGACCGACCAAAAAAAAAAAAAGAAATTGAGGGTTGGGGAGAGAATGGTTTTGGTGAGGGGAGGACAAGCCGGGGAGTAGAGTTAGGCAATGAAGAATGACTGGAATGGCTGGGTGGGTGGGAAAAGAGGATCTCACAGGCAGAGAACAGGCCCCAAAGCATTCATATTTGTTGTGAATCAGCAAGCATTTACTGAGCAACTACTATGTACCAGATACGGTGATGGGTGCTGTAGATAGAGCTGAAAGGAGCACGTTCGCTCCTCCCTGGGACAAATAAGGAACCTTGTCTGGCCTGATAGTTAAACAAGATCGCAGAGTTGGCCAGGCCTCCATTATTTTGAGAGGTTTTCACTCTTTCCCATAGGGAGCATTTATGATTTTAGGCATGAGCAGGAGCTAGAGAAATTGTTTTTTAGGAAGACCAGGCTGGGGGTGGCGTGTCAGCCCCATCTTCTTCTTCTTCTTCCTGAGCCCTCACGAGGCTTCTTCCACACACAGCTGCTGTTCTTTTTTTTTTTTTTTTGGGTCTGGTCGTGGGGCCTGAACTCTGGGCCTGGGTGCTGTCCCTCAGCTCTTCAGCTCAAGGCTAGCGCTCTGCCACTTGAGCCACAGCACCACTTCCGGCTTTTTTCTTTTTGCTTATGTGGTGCTGAGGAATCGAACC
>NW_012267223.1:3353823-3405413 GCF_000151885.1 Dipodomys ordii
TTCTTTTTGCTTATGTGGTGCTGAGGAATCGAACCCAGGGCCTCAGGCATGCAAGGCAAGCACTCTACCACTGAGCCACCTTCCCAGCCCCACAGCTGCTGTTCTGCTTCCTGCTTTTTGCTCGTTAATTGGAGGTAAGAGTCTCCAGGATTTGTCTGCCCTAGACGGCTTGAGCCTCGGAACTCAGATCTCAGCCTCCTGCACAGCTAGAATTATAGATGAGCCACCAGTGCCAGTTTGATGATGATCTTCTAGTGGGCCTTGATTTACAAAATTCTTTGTTGTTGTTGGTTGTCATAGTTTTCTTCTAACTGAGTCTAATCTTGGCTGCAATTGAGAGTTTGAAGTCAGTCTGGGTTACAAAGCAAGGCCCTGTCTCAAAATGAAGGGAGGGAGGGAGTGTAAGAGGAGGAGAAGAAGGGAAAAGATGAATACTGACCACTCTACTGCTCTTTGACCTTGCTTCTGCTTCCTTAGCCCTGCCTGGAGAAGAACTTTCCTTGTTTCTGATAGGGCAGGTAAGAGTTAGCTCCTCCTTATTACATGGACTTGCCATTTGTGTCAGTTTCTTTCCTGTGATATCAGAAGAGTTCATATATTTACTTTTAAAATCAGCCTTTTCCTGGTTGTAAACATGATTTAAAAATAAGCAAATGTATCCGGGTGCTGGTGGCTCACGCCTGTAATCCTAGCTACTCAGGAGGCTGAGATCTGAGGATCGCGGTTCAAAGCCAGCCCGGGCAGGAGAGACTGTGAGACTCCTATCTCCAATAAACCACCAGAAAACCAGAAGTGGTGCTGTAGCTCTAGTAGTAGAGCGCTCACCTTGAGCTGAAGAGCTGAGGGACAGCGCCCAGGCCCAGAGTTCAAGCCCCACGACCGACAAAAAAAAAAAAAAAAGCAAATGTGGGGCTGGGAAGGTGGCTCAGTGGTAGAGCACTTGCCTAGCATGCATGAAGCATGAAGCCCTGGGTTTCATCCCTCAGCACCACATACACAGAAAAAGCTGGAAGTGGCGCTGTGGCTTAAGTGGTAGAGGCTGGCCTTGAGCTACAGAAGCAGGGATAGTGCCCAGGCCCTGAGTTCAAGCCCCAGGACTGGCAAAAACAAAGAAAAAGAAAAAAATAGTGAGTGCTTCTTTAGCATCGTATTGAGATTTAAGCTGGCTGGCAGACTTTCCCAAAGTGGAGTCACTGTGTTGATGGTTCTGTGGAGGCCCGTGAGTGGCTGGGTGCTTCCTCAATGACTAGGTAGCAGCCTTGACCTTAAATTAGAGGCTCTTCTTAGGGAGTATGAACATTGGTGATTTGTTGTTCTGTTTTAGTCATTAAGTATGTTTAATGCTGTGCAGAGCAAAACTAAACAAACAAACAAACAAACAAAAAACATTTAGCCAGGTATGGTGGCACACTCCTGTAATCCTAGCACTAGGGAGGCAGAGGTAGAAGAATGGTCTTTGTAAGGCCCTATCTTAAAAAACAAACGAAGGGCTACAAGTGTGGCTCAAGTGGTAGAAGACCTGTATATCTCTGGATTCAAACACCAGTATTGCAAATAATAATAATAAATGAATAAAATCAAAAAGGGCCAGACTTGGTGGCTCATGCCTGTAATCCTAGCTACTTGGGAAGGAGAGGTCTGGGGGATTATGGTTTGAAACCAGCTGGGGCAAAAAGTTTGAAAGACCCCATCTCAGCTGATAAAAGCGAGGTGTGAAAGCATGTTCCTGTCATCCCAGCCACACCAGAAGTATAAATAGGACCATTTTGATCCCATCTCAAAAATAACCAGCACCAAAAATGAGTTGGAGGTATGGCTAAGCAGTAGAGTACCTGCCTAGCAAGCCCTAGGTCCTGAGTTTGAACCCTAGTACTACCAAGAAAAGAAAAAAAGAAAAGAAAATAGAGTCAGCCGACTCAAATACTACATGGAAATGTACAGGACAAATGTAGCATGCTGCCCCACATTCCATTTAACGATAATAATGGCTAGCAGTTACTGAACACTTCCTAATTTGCCAGACCTGGCTGTCCTGTGTGCTTTAAATATGTTACCCCATTTTGACCTCACAGCCTACTGAGGGAGGTTGTGGTTTCACAGGTGAAGAGCACACACCCCAGGGAGTTTAAATCACAACTACGCAGCCTGTAAGGGATGGAGTGAGGACTTGGACTGGGCAACCTGGCCCCGAGCTGGAGCCACTATGTCCCTTCGGTGAAGAAGTCAGGTGTATTCTGCTTGTGTCCTATCTGTGAATCAGTCTGGGTGGGGATTTGGGTAGAGATCTAAAGGTAGAAGGGAACGGGAACGGGTGAGGTGTGGTGCTCCTGAGGGAGCATCCCTGGGAGAATGGGTATGCGGGTGTAATTCCATCCACCCAGCTGACCTCTGGGTATCGCTGTGACTGCTCTTCATGCTTCCTTAGGGACAGGCCCCAACTAAGGGTTGACATGAAGCTTGAGTTCTGAGGAACTGACTTCCACTCTCAAGTGACAGGGCTGGTGTCAGCAAGTGGGCATCAGGTTACAGAGCAGAGAGGACAGCCTTTTAAAGCCATGCAGCACACAGCAAGAGAGGATGGGCAGAGAAACCAGCCCAAATGAACTGTCATATTAAAATATAAATGCCATAGACTTCCTGGCTCCTACAACTTGTGGTAGGTATTGCCCATCATTTCCGATGGAGCACACTAGAAAGCAGATCATTCCACCAAGTAGCACGACAGATCTGTCAGTATAATCCATCACAGCACTTGTGTGTGCGTGCATACGTGTGTGTGGGGGGGGGGGCGTGCACGCAAGCCAAAGCTTGAACTCAGGGTCTGGGTGCTGTCCCTGATCTCTTTTGTTCAAGACTAGGTCTCTAGCACTTGAGCCACAGCTTCACTTCCAGCCTTTTTTGGTAACTTAGAGGATAAGAGTCTCCCAGACTTTTCCTGCCCCAACTAGCTCTGAACTGCAATTCTCAGATCTCAGCCTTCTAAGTAGCTGGGATTACAGGCATGAGCTACCTGTGCCCAGCTTCATCACAGCAACTTCATTATCAAGTCTTCAAGGTCAGATCTAAAGAAACTCGAGTCTGTGTATGTCCAGAAAGACAGGTGAAGAGCATGAGAGGCGCAATGTCAAGTTTTATTTATATCTTGCCATGAAGCGCGCTGTTGCCTTGCTACACCAGACACCAGGCTCTCACTTTACAAGTGGGATGGTTCTGACGTCGGAGGAACCAAGTGCCCGCAGGCTGCTGGATGGAAACCAGCCTGGAGCAGTGATAGCCAGCTGGCCACCATTTCCCAAAGTCTGTTATTTCTGTACCCCCTGGGGCCATGGGTGGAGGAAGTCTGCACTGGTCTTTGCTGAGACTGAACCAGGGCTTCATGCATAGTAGGCACGTGATCTACCACCGAACTCCCCACCGGCCAGACACACGCTGGGTTGTGAGTGCAGATTTTTGTTTTGTTCTGTTTTAGGCATGGTCTAGTTAGTTATAGCCCAGACAGACTACCTGCAAGCTTGAGATCCTCTCACCTCAGCTCCCCAAGTGCTGGGATTATAAATGTGTGCCACTGTATCAGGCCACTGCTGCTACTCTTCCTCTGCATCCTCTTCCTCCCCACTTCTTTCTTCTCCCTCTCTGAGTAATGTACTGATGAGCTGAGGTCATAACAAGATAACACAACCACCCCATCATCATGCATGTGAGCCAAAAAAGAGCCACATGCCTGGCTTCTTTAAACATTTTTTTTTGTTTTGTTTTTTGGATGTGGGGCTTGAACTCTGGGCCTGGGCGCTGTCCCTCAGCTCTTCAGCTCAAGGCGAGCATTCTACCACTTGAGCCACGGCACCACTTCCGGTTTTCTGGTAGTTAATTGGAGATAAGAGTCTCACGGACTTTCCTGCCCAGGCTGGCTTTGAACAGAGATGGTAAGATTTCAGCCTCCTGAGTAGCTAGGATTGCAGGTGGGAGCCACTGGCGCCTGGCTTTTTTTTTTTTTTAAACAAGGCTGGAGTTCTGTCACTTGAACCAAGCTTCCACATCTGGCTTTTTGCTGGTTAATTGTAGATAAGAGTCTCACGGACTTTTCTGTCCAGGATGGCTTCAACCCATGATCCTCAGATCCCAGCCTCCTGAGTAGCTAGGATTACAGGAATGAGCCACCAATGCTGGGCTGCCTCATTGAGTTAGGTCTTGTTTTGTTGAGATAAATTACTAAGGCTCTAAGTAATTTAGAAGCTTAGTGAACTTAGGATTGACATTCTGTCAAGCAATGCCTTGATTCCTCTTGCTGTTTGGAACAAGTTTACCTCCTTCCTCCCATCTTAGAGGGAAAGCCACTGAGTTTTAGTGTAACTCCACCCGGCCCACTTCATCTGTGGTATTTATAGCAGGCCCAGTGGCCCAGCCGTCTCTGCCTCATGCTTCCTGCACCCAGGCTGTGCCCCTGGCGATACTGGTAAGAACTGAATGTGTATAGTAAACCTTACTTCTCTTTCTGCTGAGACAGACTCAGATCGTTTCTATAAGCGGTATGCTGTATTCACTGGGTGCCAGGGGCACGTCTGTCATAGGGCTAGGTAGATGCAGTGGCTGCAGGCTTGTGCAGAATGACAGCACCAGGCTAAGTGAGCAGGGCACCCAGGGCAGAGCCTCAGGTTGCATCCTTTTGATGCCAGCTACAATGATCTACCTTTAAAAATGGTAGATTCAAGCTGGGTTCCAGTGGCTCATGCTTATAATCCTAACTGTTCAAGAGGCTGAGATCTGAGGATCATAGTTGAAAGCCAGCCCAAGCAGGAATGTCTGTGAGATTCTTATCTCCAGTTAAACACCAGAAAACCAGAAGTGGCACTGTGGCTGAAGTGGTAGAGCACTCACCTTGAGCTGAAGAGCTCAGGGACAGTGCCCAGGCCCAGAGTTCAAGACCCATGTCTAACAAAAAAAAAAAAAAAGAAAAAAAAGAAAAATAAATTTTGAAGCTGGGCGCCATTGGCTCATGCCTGTAATCCTAGCTACTCTGGAGGCTAAGACCTGAGGATCATGGTTCAAAGCCAGCCCAGGCAGGAAAGATAAGAGTCTCTCCAATAAACCACTCAGAAAACTGGAAGTGCCACTGTGGCTCAAGTGGTAGACCGCTAGCCTTGAGCTGAAGAGCTGAGGGACAGTGCTCAGGCCCAGAATTCAAGCCCCATGACCAACAATCAATCAATCAATTAATTAATTCTGGATTCAGTACTGGGTATAGCACTGCTTGCTTGTAATCCTAGCTAATCAGGAGGTGGAGGTCTCAGGCCAGCCCAAGCAAAAGAAAAATGAGGGTGTGGCTCAAGCAGTAGAGTGCTTACCTAGCAAGTTTGGCATCCCAAGATCAAACCCCAGTAACTCCAAAAAAGAAGAAAGAAACCCTGGATTTAATATGAGTATGACCTGCTTTTAACAACCTGAGAGTAGAAGAAAGTCCAGACTGCAAATGAGCTCCTGTGAAGAAGGAATTCACACTTTGTAAATGGCTTAGAGCTTCAGCTGATGCTGTTTAACAGCTTTAAAAATAAGACATTCTTATGCAGTCTCCTTCTTTTAGCCTCTCCCCATTTGGGGCACCTGCTCAGCTGCTCAGTTGAACTCAAGGCCTAGGTGCTGTCCCTGAGCTTTTTTTTTTTTTTTTCTAAAGGCTAGCTCTCTACCACTTGAGTCACAGCTCCATTTCCAGCTTCTTGGTAATTTATTGGAGATAATCTCATCAGGCTGGGTGCCGGTGGCTCATGGCTGTAATCCTAGCTACTCAGGAGGCTGAGAGCTGAGGATCATGGTTCAAAGCCAGCCTGGGGAGGAATGTCCATGAGACTCTTACCTCCAATTAATCACCAGAGAACCAGAAGTGATGCTGTGGCCTAAGCGGTAGAGTGCTAGCCTTGAGCTGAAGAGATGAGGGACAGCGCCCAGACCCAGAGTTCAAGCCCCATGACTGACCAAAAAAAAAAAAAAATCTCACAGACTTTGCTGATGGGCTGGATTTGTACTGTGATCCTCAGTTCTCAGCCTCTTGAATAGTAGGCATGGTACACCAGCACCCGACTTGGTCTCTTTTTTTTTTTTTGGTCGGTGGTGGGGCTTGAACTCTGGGCCTGGGCACTGTCCTTGAGCGTTTCAGCTCAAGGTGAGAGTTCAACCACTTGAGCCACAGCATCACTTCCGGTTTTCTGATGGTTAACTGGAGATAAGAGTCTCATTGACTTTCTTGCCTGGTCTGGCTTTGAACTGCAATCCTCAGATCTCAGCCTCCTTAGTAGATAGGATTACAGACATGAGCTATGGACACCTGCCTTCTTGTCTTAATTTGACTTCTGTGCTATTGTGAAGACAGCCTTCCTTCCTTCCTTCCTTCCTACCTTCCTTCCTTCCTTCTTTGCTCCTTTCCTCCCTTCCTTCCTTCCTACCTCCCTTCCTTCCTCCCTTCCTCCCTCCCTTCCTTCCTTCCTTGATTTCTTCCTTCTTTCCTTCTGTTCTCTTTCTCTCCTTTCTTTCATTCCTCCTTCCCTTTTCTTTTCCTCCTTCCCTCCCCCTCTCTCTCTTCCTTTCTCTCTTTCTTTCTCTCCTTCCTTTCCTTCTTTCCCCACTCCTCTTCTCTTCCCTCCCTCCTCCTCTCTTCCTTCCTTCCTTTTTTTCTTTCTCTTTCTTTCCTTTCTATTACTTCCTTCCTTTCTTCTTTCTGGGGCTTGAACTCAGGGCCTCATGTTCTCACTTGGATTTTTCACTAAAGTCTGGCACTTTACCACTTGAGCCATGCCTCTACTTTCAGCTTTTTGGTGGTGAGTTGGAGATAAGAGTCTCATGTACCTTCTTGCCAGGGCAAGCTTCATATTTCAACCTCCTGAGTAGCTAGGATTCCAGGCGTGAGCCACCAGTGCCTGGCTGGGTTTGCTTTTTGACTTTTTAGATGCTCTGCTGTCCTTTCAATAGGGTCCAGATGTACAGCGAGATCTCCATGCGCACTGCGCCTCTGTGCCCTGTCCCACAGCTATTCAGACCTGCAGGTGGAGAAGCAGTCCTCTCTGACTCAAGTTTTCTACCAAACTGCACCTCAGAATCTGGTCACTAATTCCATACAGCTCTAACTTAGAGTATAAACTGTGCCTAAGCAACATAGTGCCTAGCAGACAAAAAATTGAGTAACAACGCAAATGATTGAGATAGGACCTTTGGTAAGGTGTTTTCAGTATAATTAGTAGTAGCTGAAAGAATCCTCTTTGACAGGTACCTTGGCCTCAGATTTACTGCCAGGCTCCTTGCGGCTCTCTTTCATCCCTCCCTTTGTGTCTGCCTGGAGCTGTGCAGACAGCCTGAGCGGGCCCCACCATTTGGAAAACCATCACTATTGCACTGGATACAAGCAATGCAGTGTGCCTTCAAACCACATCTGACAGCAGGAAGCATGGCCTGTCAGAATTGAAGCTTTTTACTGTGCATAGTGGCTCAAGCCTGTAATCCCAGAACTGGGGACGTAGAGACAGCAAGAATACAAGTTCAAGGTCAGCTAGTGCTACACAGTAAGACCTTGTCTCAAAAAAAGAAGAAAAGAAAAAGAAACTACAGCTTTTTTTTTTAGCATAACAAAACTTTCTTATTAGTCTATATTCAGTTCCTGCTACAGCAGTCAGTATTTTCTTCTATTGCCAAAGTTCATCTAAAATGGAAGGCACTCTAACCAGGTCTAGTGTGCAGTCACAGGAGTGGATCTAGGCATCTCTGTAGGAACCATTTAAAGTAAGAGTTCTTTATCTTTGGATTTCAGTTAGCTGCTTCACATCTCGCTAAGTGTCTGCTTCCAGGAGCTTTCAGTGATGCCTGAAGAATGTTCCCAGGCTGTAGAGAGTTCACTGTCCCTCCCATGCAGTACACGCTGACCACCACTGCTATTCCACACTTGGCAGGTGGGTATATGGTGTTCTGCATGGCTCAGATGAGGTTATTTGGTTATCTTACTTAAGAATTGGGACGACTAGGCTGGGCACAGTAGTTCATGTCTGTAATTCCAGGGAAGCAGAGATCAAGAGGACCATGGTACTGGGCTGGCTCGGGCAATAAGTGAGTCCCCACCTCAATCAATAAGCCAGACATGGTGATTCATGTCTACAGTCTCAGCTGTGGAATAGACTATAAGTAGTCCTGACCCTACCCTGAAAAATTACTAAATCAAAAAAAAGGCTAAGGATGTGGTTCAAGTGGTAGAGTACTTGCCTAGCAAGATACTCCCATAATATATCCCCATCCTCTCCTCCCACCCCCACCCACCCAAAGAAGAGAAGAATTGGAAAATCTGTGACTGTCATTCTGGAAAGAACAGGAATGATCTGCATGGTTTTTCAGGGCCTGGGATGCTCGGGGGTTGACTACAAGGGCATCGTGATGGGGAGCACATGTCCCTTATCTAGATGGAATTGTGCAGTTTGTCCATCAAAATTCATAGCACTGTACCCAGAAAGGAGACATTTACTGTCTATAGTTATATTTTAATGAACACAGAAAGGAGGGGTGGTTAATAGAGAGGCCTGGTTTCCACAGAGCCTCAGGAGTGTCTGTGACACGTCCCATGCATTGTCCATTAGCTGTGGGGGCCAGATGGGAAGGGAGCCACTGACCAGGTCTCAAGCAGAGCAAGTGTGGTAGCCTGGGTCTCCTTCTGTACAGCATGGCTGGCCGGAAGATGGCTGGCCCAGAAGCTGTCTCCGATAAGGCCTTTATTTTCTTTTTTGTTAGATACAAGGGTCTTAGACAAAAGAAGAAGTTACTTAGCTCTCACTGGCCAATCTCCTTTCCAATGGTAAATCAAGAACCCACACAGCCTATGGGTCCCTGGGGTAGGAGTTTATAAGTGTCTGTAGGGGGTCTAGAGTTCTCAGGAGGCTAAATTCCAGTAGAGATTTGCAGCAGTTCTCCAGGGGCCCAACAAAGAAAAGTGTGTCCTAATTGTCTCTACTCCAAGTGCCTTGGGATTTATAGATAAGAGGTCCTTATTGCGTGGCTTTTATTTTTCACTTGTATATTCTGTTCTCCAGGCATTCACTGTGGCATTCCTAGTAGGCTCCTTTAAGATAAGCTATTATTGGTCAGAACCTGTGTTTTCATGGTTATTTTGTGCCCTTTCAGAACATTTGTTGTTTGGTGGTGGTGGTCATGGGGCTTGAACTCAGGGCCTGGGCACTGTCCCTGAGCTTTTTCTGCTCAAAGATAGCCTTCTACCACTTTAAACCACAGTGCCACTTCTGGTTAAGTGGAGACAAGAGACTCATGGAATTTTTTGCCTAGGCTGTCTTCGAACTGCGATACTCAGATCACAGTCTCCTGAGTAGGTAGGATTACAGGTGTGTACCACCAGCGCCTGGCTTTCAGAACATTTTTATTTGATCTCAGTCACCCTATGAGCCAGACAGGGGCTGGGAATCCCATTTTACACTGATGCCAGAGCATTAAGTTGCCTCCCAGCAGGTTGTATATCCGGGCAGTGGGAGGGAGGCCTGGATCTTCCTGCCTCTGCTGTCACACGCATGTTATTAGGTCACCTCACTTTCTTTCTCCAGTCCAGCCACAGCTCACTGGCAGGACCAGGTCTTAGCTTGAGAAATATGCCGGTTGAGCTGAACTGCTCCACAAATCCTTAATTAAAAAAAAAAATCTCTCAGTAGGCTATATTTTCCTTTTTTTTGGGGGGGGGGGGCTTGGGGTGGGGTTGGAGGCACCGGTCAGTTGTGTATGTAGTCTGAGGGGCAGAGCTCTGCTTTCCAGCCCATCACTGGATCACACGCGGTGCTTTTCTGAAGATCTTGTCATCTGTGCATTGTTCGCCCACACCTGCTTCTGCATCTTTGCACTTATGGCTCAGGATGGGACAAAAAATGGCTCTGTTATGGGTTGTGTTTGCTCTTCAGTGCCACACCCCAGATGAGCCCACACACAGCACACAGAGCCCCGAAAGAAAGAGGGAGGGGAGGAGGCCTGCGGCATTCTCCCAGACGATGGAGAGAAGGACTGCCCAGGAAAGCCTCCGTGCCCCACAACAAGCTGCCCAAGCCCACACTTTCTGGTTTGCTGGGGTGTTCAGCAGATAAAAACATGTGGGTTGCAGGAATTTCCTCGAAGTTTCTTTGAAACATACTGAAACCACAAATATGAACTCTCACCTCTATTTCCTGTTGTCATTGATGCCCCATTTTACAGGAAACTGTCCTTGCTGGGGTTGTGTTTTAAAGAAAAAATTGGTTAATTTTTCTGCTTTTTAGTTTCTCCTCTCTCTCTCTCTCTCTCTACCTCTGTCTCTCCCCCCCCTCTCTCTCCCTCTCTTCCCCCCTTGTCAATTGTGGGGCTTGAACTCAGGGCCTGAGTGCTATCCCTGGGCCTCTTTGTGCTCAAGGCTAGTGCTCTACCATTTCAGCCACAACACTACTTCTGGCTTTTGAGTGGTTAATTGGAGATAAGAGTTTGGACTGGCTTCAAACTGTGATCCCCAGATCTCAGCCTCTTGAGTAGCTAGGATTACAGGTGTGAGCCACCAGTGCCTGGCTTCTCTTACTATTTTAGACAAGGTCTCACTGAAGTCCAGGTTGGCTGTAACACTTGGAATCCTCCTGCCTCTGCTTCCAGTGTGTCAGTGCTGAGATTACAGGTGTGCAGGAAGACACTTGGCATTTTTATGCTTTTTAGGAGATGCATAGAGAAGCTAGGTGCTGGTGGCTCACGTCTATAATCCTAGCTACTCTGGAAGCTGAGATCTGAGGATCAGGGTTCAAAGCTCAGGCGTTAAACTGCCAACGTGTGTGTTATATAGCTTTTTTTTTTAATTTAGCTGCAGCTAAATTAAAATATAACTGTCCTGATGTGTCATTAGTTATGTTGCTAATATCTTCCATGCCCCATTTATAACCTGAACTTCATCATTGGCCAGTATGTGTGGGAAGTTTGAACGTTTTTACTACCTGTTTCAACTGACAGTGGCAGCTGCCTCTCAGAGCATATTCTTCCCAACAGATAAGGCAGCTCAGAATCTCCTTGAAAGTGGATTCTTGTTTGTGAGTGGATGACGAGTCTCCTGACCAGATGGGGTCAGATGTGCAGTATGGAGGAAGGGCTGCCTGTCTGTGCAGAGTGGTTCCCACCATTAGTCATTATTTACCATTGCTGGAGGGGAGAGGTGACTTTGTGTGCTTTA
This sequence comes from Dipodomys ordii, assembly GCF_000151885.1. Lineage (NCBI taxonomy): Eukaryota > Metazoa > Chordata > Mammalia > Rodentia > Heteromyidae > Dipodomys > Dipodomys ordii. Next base: position 3,365,024 of record NW_012267223.1, read on the forward strand.
CTGAAGTGCTGCTTTCTCTCTTTAGCTCCACCTCAGATGAGCTGCATTTAGGCAGAATTCTTCATAACTAAAAGCGGCCCATCTTCAGAAGGGCAGTTTTTATTTTAGAAGCACAGCGTGACAGTATGGTTTGGATCTGAGAAGAAAGGAGGCCCCTTACGGGGACCTAGAAGTGAAAGGGTTTCAGTTGTCAACTACTATGTGTACACATGTGACGTCACAGTGGTCCCGAGATCTCAGGCCACACCCCAGCCTGAAGAAGAGGGAAGAGAAAACAGGGGTACTGTGCTCAGTAAGCAAGATCCATGCAGTTCTAGGATGTGTGTTTTTCCCCACATTCATTGTTGCCTAGGGCCTGGAGCTTACATGACTAGCATTCTACTCTTTGATCCATGCCTCCAGCTCTGTCTTTTGCTGGTTGTTTTGGAAATGGAGTCTGGCACACTTTTCTTCCTGGGCTGGCCTCAACCGGTGATCCTCCTAGCTAAGGTTACGGGTGTGAGCTACCAGTACCTGGCTTTCCCACACTCCTCTTGACATCTTAGGTGAACAGACAGAATTGCTTAATTGGACAGTTGCTCAATATAATTACTTAATTAAATATTTTGGAAAAGATCAGCATTAACTGTGATGTCATGTAGCCATGACATTGGTCCAGTGACTTCCTACCAGGAAACCTTGAAGACTATTAATACACTGCCTTTTTTGATGGATTTCTTTGGTAGCCAAGTCTGAACACAAAACATTTTTGTGTTCAAGGTCATCTTGTGATACCTTGTTTATATATTCTTCATATCTTTGGTATGAATGGAAAAAAAAGTCATCCTGTCAGCTTTGTAAATACTGGTCTTTTTAATAATGATCAGCTTCTTCCAAGGACTGGATGGGAAATTAATAAAAAAAAACATAGATCAGGCATGATAGTCTGTCTCAGGGCTGCAGCTGGTTAAATATGCAAATCTGTATTCACATCACAGGATAGAGAGTTAAGAAAATGTCCGAATGCATCAGCAGTGTAAAATCAGCCTCTGATAAGTAAGCTTTGGACACATTACTATCTGAGAGGAGAAGCAGAGACTAGAAGAAAAACAAGGCATCAGATATGAAGTTTGAATATAAAAGTATAATGTGAAATATAAAAGTTCTAAAAACTGCCAGCCACCAGTGATTCATGCCTATAATCCTAGCTACTCAGGAGGCTGACATTTGAGGTTCAAGGTTTGAAGCCAGCCCAGGCAGGATAGTGTGTGAGACTCTTTTTTTTTTGGTTGGTTGTGGGGCTTGGACGCTGTCCCTGCACTTTTCAGCTCAAGGCAAGTGCTCTACCACTTGAGCCATGGCACCACTTCCGGTTTTCTAGTGGTTTATTGGAGCTAAGAGGTTCATGGACTTTCCTACCTGGGCTGGCTTTGAACCGCAATCCTCAGATCTCAGCCTCCTGAGTAGCTAGGATTACAGGCGTGAGTCTCCAGCACCCGACCGGTAAGACTCATCTCCAAAGCAGGAAGTGGTACAGTGGCTCAAGTGGTAGAGTGCTAACCTTGAGCAAAAGAAATTCAGGGACAGTGCCCAGGCTGAGTTCAAGCCCCAGTACTGGGGGGGAAAAAGTCATAAAAACTACTTTATATAGAGTCATGAATAGGTGATTAATATGATCCAGATGTTGGGTTTCCATAGTAACTTTTTGTATGTCTATTCATGTGCATGTGCATCTGTGTTGTATGTGTGTTTGCATGTATTTGCTGGTACTGGGGCTTGAACTCAGGCCCTGGATGCTGTCCCTCCCTTGGTACCATGATCTTCAGATCTCAGCCTCCTGGGTAGCTAGGGTCAGGCGTGAATTTCCGGCATCCAGCCAGCTGTGCTTTTCTTTTTGGTCGGTCGTGTGGCTTGAACTCTGGGCCTGGGTGCTGTCCCTGCATTCTTCAGCACAAGGCGAGCACTCTACCGCTTGAGCCATAGCGCCACTTCTGGTTTTCTAGTGGTTTGTTGGAGATAAGAGTCTCATGGAATTTCCTGCCCAGGCTGGCTTTGAACCATGATCCTCAGATCTCAGCTTCCTGAGTAGCTAGGATTACAGGCATGAGCCACTGGTGACTGGTGTACTTTTCTAAATGCCCCCACATATGATTTTTGGCTCCTGTTTAGTTTGAGAACTGCACACTTAGAGGCTGACTGTGTAAGTGGAGCAAAGAACACCACAGGCAAGCATAAGCACAAACCCCGCACTTCCCAATGCCCCATCTGGAGTTGCTCGGTGTAGACTCTTTGCAATGATGATGTCCTGTTCCCAAGGTGGACCTAAAAATGGAAATGGTTTTAGTCAGGAACCTATGGCTTATACCTGTCTGATCCTCATCACTCAGGAGACAGATCTGAGAATTATAGCCCAAAGCCAACTAGGGCATGAATGTCTTGTGAGATTTTTACCACTAATTAACTACTACAAAGCCAGAAGTGCAGATGTGACTCAAGTGGTAGAGCACCAGCCTTGAGCTGAGAAATTTAAGGGACAGTACCCAGACCCTGAGTTCAAGCTTCAGGACTGGCACACACACACACACACACACACACACACACACACACACACATTGAATGGTTTCTATTAACTAAAAGAAAGGCCAGAATATTATGATTAAATGAAATAGTCCCAAATAAAGAGAAATAAACCATACATAAAATACATAGTACCAATGCTTTGAGAATTGACAGGGATGTAACCTCATGGTTCACACCTATACATGCTGCCTGAGTGTGATCTGGCATGACTCAAATACCAAAGGATAGAAAATGAGAAAATGATGTGCTGTTAGAAAGCTTTTTATCAAAAGTAATAATTTATTTTTATGAGTGATTATAGTCTTTTTATATAGACTACGAGAAAATACCCAATAATTTAGAAGTGGAGTACTGTTCTCATTTCATACACTGTGATTGTATTTTTAAGAAAGGTTAAAACAATCCATAACCTAGGGTTGCTGTTTACATGTGTACATAAGCCTGCTCACAACGTGTGTGTGGTCAGCTGAGTGTAAACCTGCAGTTCCAACTTTAGGCACCAGGTGGCACTTGGCTCATGCAGAGCGCACATTCAGGAAGTTAGGAATGCGAGGAACCTGGAATCTAAGGAGAAACAGCAGAGCTCTGAGCCTTGCCCCGCAGGCTCCCAGCGACCACTTGAAGCAGCTTTCAGGCTGAGCTTCAGCTATTATGCTTCTGTCCCTGGCTGGAGGTGTTTGGAATGTAAATCATTCTCAGATCCAGGCTTATTTAGTACAGTCACAGGCAGGCCAGTCCTGGGAGAGTATTATACTCAAGTTCACCGGGCACCAGATACAAGGTACTGGGCCCCTGGCAGCTTGAACTAAAGGGGTTTGCTGGGCCTTCACTGCCTCCTGGGCCTGGTTCAGTGCTCAGAAGGTAGTGAGAATGCTGAGTGAACAAGTCAGTATCCTTGTTCCTCAGAAACTGTGCGGGGAGGAAGCTCTATGGCTGCGGCCAGTTCCTCGACATGGCCCCGCCTGGATGTACATTTGTGTTGTGCACAGTGTCTATTAGAGCCCACCACAGAAAAAGGATTTTGTTATGCTGTGCTCCTAGTCAGCCCTGCTCTGTGGAGAGACTTCGAGGACTCCTGTGAAAGTCTAAAAGGAGCGTGTGTTCGCTGTGCGTGGAGCTGCGCTGCCTTCCACACCGGCACACAGCTGGACACCCTCGCAGCCCTGTCCCCTCCCAGGTTCCTACAGGCCCCTGTCTGAGAGCAGTTTGCAGATGTGTGAGCAGACGTGCTGCCCCACACAGCTGCAGGAGCCAGTGTGGCTTCTGCCCCCAGACATACCTGCATTCCGAGAGCCTTTCCGCTACTCTCTAGCCCTGGACCTCAAATAGTTGCATAAGCCTTTTTTGTCTCTTCCTTCCTTCCTTCCTTCTTCCTTCCTTCCTTCCTTCCTTCCTTCCTTCCTTCCTTTCTTGGTTTTTTGCTTTTTGGTTGTAGGGCTTGAACTCAGGCCTAGATGCTGTCCTAAGCCTCTCTGTGCTCAAGGCTAGCGCTCTACCACTTGAGCCATAGCACCACTTTTGGTTTTTGAGTAGTTAATTGGAGATAAGAGTCTCATGGGTACTTCTCTACCCAGGTTGGCTTCAAACCACAATCTCCAGATCTCAGCCTCATGAGTAGCTAGGATTACAGGCGAGAGCCACCAGCACCTGCTACATGAGCCTTTTGAGCCTCAGTTCTTCATCTGCTCAGTGGGTCTGTTAACACTGACCTTCTTCATTCTCCCAGCCAGTCACCATAGTTTGAGTTCGGTGTCAATCTATCCTCCAAGAGCTTAATGTTTGGAGGGAGAGGAGACATGTTACTTCATGTTGAGAACAGGAAATAAGACTATATATGAACAGCTACAGTGGCACATGCCTGTAGTCTCAGCTGCTTAGAAAGAAGATAACTGTTTGAGGCTAGCCTGGGCAAACAGCAAAACTCTGTTTCAGTAAATAAGCTAGGTGGAAGGCATAGGTCAGAAGATCTTGGAAAACATAAGATCCTATCTGAAAAATAACCTACTGCAGAAGGGCTAGGATGTGACTTAAATGGTAGAGCACTAGCTTAGCAAGTACAAGGCCCTGAGTTCAAATCCCAATAGTGCAAACAAAGAAGGAAAAAGGATTATCTGACCAGTAGGTGTATGATGGTCATTCAACAGAACGAATGAGACTATACTTAATGACACTGATGTATGTAAAAGGCCTTGAGTTTATGTGCCCTAGAATGTGGTCTGAGGAAGAGGAAGGCACTCTTTATCTCCAGTTAACCACCAAAACAAAAAACAAAAAACCTTGAAAATAGAGCTGTGGTTCAAGTCGTAGAGAACTAGCCTTGAGTGAAAAAAGACTCAAAAACAGTGCCCAGGCCCAGAGTTCAAGCACCAGGACAGGACCGGCGCACAGGCACACACAGAGACCCTGAGCTGGGGTATAGCTCGGTGACAGTGCTAGCCTAGCACGCCCAAGGTTCTGGGCTCCACCCGGCAGGGAAGGCAGGGAGGCAGAGGCCTGGGCAGGGCTGAGGGAAGCTTTCTGGGGCAGCGTGCCATGGACTCTGGAAGGGGCAGTGAGTGAAAGACTGTCAGTCGCTTTTCCTTTTATATAAGCTATAAGTAGAGGAAGTGAACCTCTGGTTTTACCCTGAAGTAAGGGGTTTCTTCTTCTTTTTTTGGGGGGGGGGCGGTCAGTTGTGGGGCCTGAGCTCTGGGCCTGAGCACTGTCCCTCAGCTCAAGGCTAACGCTCTATCACTTGAGCCACAGTGCCACTTCTGGCTTTTTCTGCTTATGTGATGCTGAGGAATCGAACTCAGGGCCTCATGCATGCAAGGCCAGCACTCTACCACTGAGTCACCTTCCCAGCCCTGATTTGCATTTCTTTATGGCCAGGAATGATGAGCATTTCCTCATGTGTCCCATTACAAATTCCATTTCTCCTTCAAGACCTCCAAATTACACACCACTTCTTCCCTGAAGCCCCTCCCAACCAGAAGTGATTGCTTCCTTCATTGCCTTTTACACACACACACACACACACACACACACACACACACACACACACACACACACACACTCCGTAGTTATTCATGTGGCTTTCTCATTATCTACCAACACAGCTCCCTGAAGGCAGGGCCTTTTCTTTCCCACTTTAAACCTCTGATTAGACCTCGCCCTGATGTTACACATAGAATGTGGGGCATAAACACAAGGCCCCCAAAACACTAAGGGGTTGGTACGAGGCTGTGGACAGAATGAGGTTTTACTAGACTGATTTTCTGCTATGTATGGGGGACGGGGACGGGGATAAAGTGTAACAGTGGCCTTAGCAGGGCTGCCATCTGTCTCTTCCCTGAATATCTTGTGTTTTCTGCCAAAGTCATCAGACTGCACAGAGTGATGGGGCTTTCTCTCCTTTCGCATTTCTTCAGTGAGGGATGGAGAGGAGAAAGGATAAAGAGAGGGGGGAAAAAGTCTATCTTTAAAAAAATACATTTTTTTCTAACTCGGGTTCTGGATAACTCCTGAGTAACTACACAAATGAAATGATTAATTTTGCTACTCCTGAAAAAAAAAGTTTTTTTCTAATCCCAAAGTCATTTATTTTGGCTTTAGAGTAGACTAGCATTTGTGTCGGCTTTTCCTGCCTAATTACTTTTTGCTTAAGCTTATTTGTAAATTGTTTAAAATTCCTAGAGTCTGACAGTCTCCAGTCTGAGACCAATAGGATGGGGAAATAGAGAAAGGCTGTGGGTAGGAGCCGGACTCAGCCTTGGGCACCACGACTTGGCAGAATGGTTCCCAAAGTCTTAAAAATATGCTTACTCTTTGATCCAGTAATTCCACTCCTAGGAATGTGTCCCAAGGAAATTATGAAACAAGCTTGCAGAACGCTGGGGCAAAGGTATTCACAGCCTCTACATCAGCAAAAGCCAACTTAAAACACTGAAGAATGCGGACTTGATTAAGTAGAGGAGGCAGTTACCTCCACACGCTCGCTATCCAGCTGTGGGTGTCTTACATGGAAGAGAGCCTGGAAATGTGCACAATACCAAGTAACACTAGATTGGGGGCTGAGGGGGAACGGATGGAGGGAGGGATTTTATTTTGTGGTAAAACACATTGTGTAACTTTGGTATCACTGGATAATAAAGTTAGGACTATTTTGTCCTTCTTTGTATTTCTTAACTTTTCTGCTTATACATGTAGTGTTTCATTGGTAAAAATAGCTACCTTAAAAAAAAACCTATGGCCGGGCGCTGGTGGCTCACGCCTGTAATCCTAGCTACTCAGGAGGCTGAGATCTGAGGATCACAGTTCAAAGCCAGCCCGGGCAGGACAGACTGTGAGACTCCTATCTCCAATAAACCACCAGAAAACCAGAAGTGGCGCTGTAGCTCAAGTGGTAGAGCGCTCACCTTGAACTGAAGAGCTGAGGGACAGCGCCCAGGCCCAGAGTTCAAGCCCCACGACCGACAAAAAAAAAAAAAAAACCTATGATTTAAAAAAAAATTGTTTTTGTTTTTGTTGTAGTTGTTGGTCTTTGTCAGTACTGGGATTTGAACCCAGGGCTTTTCCCTTGCTGGAATCGTGACACATTAGTCGGGCTTATGTCTAGCAAGCCTAAGCCTCCCAGTTCAAGCCCCAGTGCCACCAAAAAAAATTATATTGCCCAAATAATGGAAACATTTTAAATCATCCCCTGTGAAGATTTGTACTTTTTACCTTTTCCTTAACCTTTCATTATCATCAGCTCAGAACTTCAAACCCAGATGCTGAGTGGGAAAGAGAGAACACATGATAAATAAGGAAGACCACCATAGGCCTCTGAGACCCCCAAGTACCTCAGCTCCCGGACTCAGGACCAACCCAGGGACATTCATTCTGCATTGTCTGAACTGTCAGCTCTTTGCCCTCGGCAGAGTTCTTTTTTATTTGAAGTTCCTGAATTCCTAGGGTAGCTCACCATGCCACTGGAAGAAGAGCTTACAGGCTTGCCTCTTGTTTTTTTAAAATTAATTCTCTGTGTTTTAAACCAATGTTTAAGCTTCATGGAATGAGGGGGGAAAAACAAATAAATAAAAACAAAAATAAAGAACAGATGCCCTGTCACTCACCCCTGTAATCCTAGCTACTCGATCTGAGGACTGTGGTTCAAAGCCAGTCAAGGCAGGAAAGTCTGTGAGACTTTAAATCTCCAAGTAAGTACCAAAAAAGCCAGAAGTAAAATTGTGGCTCAAGTGGTAGAGCTTGGTCAAAGAAGCCCAGGGACAATGTCCAGGCCCTAAGTTCAGGCCCCAGGACAAGCAAAAACAAAATAAAACAGCCTGGCACTGGTAGCTCACGCCTATGATCCTGAGTACTCAGGACCCTGAGATCTGAGATTTTTTTTTTTGGTTAGTCATGAGGCTTGAACGAGGGACCTGGGCCTGTTGCTGAGCTCTTTGCTCAAGGCTAGCACTCTATCACTTTGAGACCTAGGGCTACTTCCAGTTTTCTGGTGCCCAGCCTGGGCAAGAGAGACTTTTTTTTTTGCCAGTCCTGAAGCTTGCTTGAACTCAGGGCCGGAGACACTACCCTTGAGTTTCTTTTGTTCAAGCCTAGCACTCTACCACTTGAGCCACAGCACCACTTCTGGCCTTTTCTGTTTATGTGGTACTGAGGAATTGAACCCAGGGCTTCATGCATGCTAGGCAAGCACTCTACCACATATAGCACTGAACCACTAAGCCACATTCCCAGCCTTCCAAGAGACTCTGATCTCCAGTGAATCACCAGGAAACCAGAAGTGGAGCTGTGGCTCAAAGTGGTAACATGCTAGCCTTGAGCAAAAGAGCTCAGGGACATGAGTTAAAGCAAAAACAAAAGCAAATAAATGTCAACCTATTGACAGCAAATCAAATCCCCATTCTCCTGCTAGCTGTGACCTTGAGCACATCCTCTGTCTCCTGGCCTGTACAGAAAGTAGCTTTTCCTGCCTCACCTAACAAGGCTGGTCTTCCTTCAGCCATACAGCGGTGTTCTGAGAGGCACAGTGAGAGTCCTGGTGAACATTCTTCTCTCATTTTGTTTCTGGCAGTTTCCTTATGCTGCCCCACCTCCCCAAGAACCAGTGAAGATTCTGAGAAGCTTGATCAACATCCGAAAGGACACGCTACGGCTTGTCAAGTAAGTGCCCTAGGGCCTTTCCTAGCTGCCCTCCTTTTGGGACAGTGGACTTCTCATGAGCCTCTGCCTTAGGCCTTGATGCCAGCTGGTAGGTCACTGCTGGAGCCCTGTATCTGCACAAATGAGGCCTCTGAACTGGCTTGGGAGGGAAGGAAGGCCTTTCACTTGCCTAGAGCTGATAAATACTATTCCCGCTTTGAGGGAAAAGAGGAATTTTGTAGACACCCCTTTATATTATATACTTCATTATAATAATGAGCTGTTCGAATTTGAAATATAGGATCCTTATGTTACTATTTATTTATGCAGGCACTGGGCTTGAACTCGGCCTGGGTCACATGTCTACTTCTGGCTTTTTATTGTTGTTCTTGGTTGTAGGGCTTGAACTCAGGGCCTAGGCACTGTCCTTGAGTTCCTTTGCTCAAGGCTAGCACTCTATTGCTTTGAGCCGCAACTCAACTTCAAGGGTTTTTTTTGAGGGGTTAATTGGAGTCTCATGGGGACTTTTCTGTTCTGCTTGGGCTGGCTTTGAACCCTGATCCTCAGATCTCAGCTCCCTGAGTGGCTAGGATTATAGGCATGAGCTAATAGCGCCCAGCTCGTGTCTAGCTTTTTGCTAGTTAATTAGAGTTAAGAGTCTCACAGATTTGTCTGCCTGGGCTGGCTTTGAATCATTATCTTCAGTCTTTTTTTTTTTTGTCGGCCGTGGGGCTTGAACTCTGGGCCTGGGCACTGTCCCTCAGCTCTTCAGCTCAAGGTGAGCGCTCTACCACTTGAGCTACAGTGCCACTTCCGATTTTCTGGTGGTTTATTGGAGATAGGAGTCTTACGGTCTCTCCTGCCCGGGCTGGCTTTGAACTGTGATCCTCAGATCTCAGCCTCCTGAGTAGCTAGGATTACAGGCGTGAGCCACTAGCGCCCTGCTTCTTCAGTCTTGTAAGTAGCTAGAATTACAGATGTCAGCTACTGGTGCCCAGCTTTACTGCTTTTATATGTATATGTATATATATATATATATATATATATATATTAATTTTTTGGTTAGTCATGAGCCTGGCCCTGAGCTCTTTGCTCAAGGCTAACACTCTATCACTTTGAGACCTAGGGCTGCTTCCAGGTTTCTGGTGGTTAATTGGAGATAAAGAGTCTCGTGGCCTTTCCTACCTGGGCTGGCTTTGAACAACAGTCCTCAGATCTCAGCCTCCGAAGTAGCTAGGATTACAGGGATGAGCCACTGGTGCCTGGTCACACCTTGCTTCTTTGAGAAGAAGTACTGGGGTTTGAACTCGGGAGCTTGCACTTGCTAGGTGTAGTCACTCTACTCCTTGAGCCATGCCCCAGCCCTGAGAAGCTAGGAGGTGCAGGGATCATGAGTGCCTATGGGATGGAGGCAAAGGGAGGCTCAGAATGAGTGTGAGAGAGTCTAGGGTAGTTGCTGTGCCCACATTCAGACAAGAGCCAAGAGGACCGACCCCAGAAAGGACCCCAAGATGCTGAGCTGACAAGGCATGATGGCTCACAGCTACAATCTCAGGACTTGGGAGGCAGATTGGAAGATAGAGGGTTAGAGACCAGCCTGGTCTATGCAGTGAGAACCTATGCCAAAAAAAGAAGAAAACCAGCCACTGGTGACCCATGTTAGTAATCCTAGCTACTCAGGAAGCTGAGATCTGAGGATTTTGGTTCAAAGCCAGCTTGGGCAGGAAAGTCAATGAGACTCCTAGCTCCAGTTTACCAGTAGAAAACCAAAAGTGGAGATGTGGTTCAAAGTGTTAGAGCATTAGCTTTGAGCAAAAAAAAAAAAAAAATCTCAGGGGCCTGCAGAGAGTTTGGGTTGGAATGGGGGTGGTGGTAGAAGACCAGCAACTGAAAGGGACATGATGAGCACCAAGTTCAGGACAGTATCAGGTGACTCTGGCTAACCTGAAGGAAGTGCAGCCGCTGAAGTGATTGCTGGTTTATTGCGAGAGCCCTATATTGTGGGGATGGGGATGGCGGAGCTCCTCCATGGCACACATGAAGGCAGAGACCAAGACCTCATTTCCACATGAGGCAGCCAATAGATAATGCCGAAAACTGAAAATCAAGAATCAGAGAACCTGGCATGCTGTTTAGAAACGTGGTTAAATGCGAAATGCTCAGCCAGAACAGATCTCCTCTGAAGAGGTCGAAAGGGAAGGAAGAGGCCTGCTGTTTTGTTTTTTGTTGTGTGTGTGTGTTTTTTTTTAACAAGTCTGTTGGAAACTATTTAAACTATGTGACTAATAACCTTGATTAAATAAAAAAATTAATCCAGGCTGGATGCAGTGTTCTTGCCTATAATCCCAGCCATATCAGGAGATGGAAATCAGGAGGATCACAATTTGAGGCCAGCCTGGACAAAGAAGAAAAAAAAAAAAAGCAAGATTCCATCTCAACCAAGAAGCTGGGTAGTGGTAGGAGTATGTCTATAAACCAAGCTATTTGCTAAAACATAGATAGAAGGGTCACAATCTGAGATTAACCTCAGGCAAAATGAACTCTTTGTGAAAAAGAGTTGAAGATATGGCTCAAAGGGACCTAAGCAAGCATAAAGCCCCAAATTCAAACCCTAGTACTTAAAAAATAATCTAGCATAGATGTAACTAATAACATAATAACACTTGAACTCAGAGGCTGGGTGCTGTCCCTGAGCTCTTTTGCTCAAGGCTAGTGTTCCACCACTTTGAGCCACAGCTGCACTTCTGGTTTTTTAAGTGGTTAATTGGACATAAGAAGTCTCACTGGGACTTTTCTGCCCTGGCTGGCTTTGAACTACCATCCTGAGATCTTAACCTCCTGAGTAGCTAGGTTTACAGACATGAGTCACCAGCAACTGTCCCTGTGATCTTTCATAATAACGATGTACATTTATGTTAATGACCACAGAGAGAACCCCACGTGGTGTTTTAAAAAACAAGGTAAGTCTTAGTTCTGGTGTGCTGCCCCAGAATGCTGAGTCTTTTCTGGTTTTCTAGATGCGCTGAGGAAATCAAAAGCCCGGAAGAAGAGACTGGTAAAGCTAAGGTCCACTACAACGTCGAGTTTACCTTTGACACGGATGCTCGGGTGGCCATCACCATCTACTATCAAGCCACTGAGGAGTTCCAAAATGGTATCGCCAGGTAAGAACAGAGACTGTACTTCCTTCCCAGATAGGAGGGGCCAGGCCGAGCTACTTACCCTTTGAGGGAAACTTTTTTTTTCTTTTTTTCTGTTGTTCATGGGGCTTGAACTCTGGGCCTGGGCACTGTCCCTGAGCTCTGTCCCTGAGCTCTTCAGCTCAAAGCTAGTGCTCTACCACTTGAGCCACGACAGCACCACTTCCAGTTTCCTGGTGGTCAATTGGAGATAAAAATCTCACAGACTTTCCTGCCCCTGCTGGCTTTGAACCATGATCCTCAGATCTCAGCCTCCTGAGTAGTAGGATTATAGGCGTGAGCCACCGGCCCCCAGCTTGGGAAACGTTTTTCTAATCAAGTGAGATCTCATTCTTGAATGTATACTTTCTTTTCCAAAAACATGTTAACTTTTTTGCTTTCATTTGTGTCTTTGGTGGACAGTGACCTTAGATGCTGTTAAAAACCCATTTAGCAGTTGGTTACCCATGGCTTACACCTATAACCCTAGTTACTTGGGAGGCTGAGAATGGGAAGATTGTGGTTCAAGGCCAGCTTAGGCAGGAAAGTATGAGAGAGCCCTCAACAGGTAGCTGGGCATGGTGGTACATGCCTATCCTAAATTCTGTGGGAGACTGAGATTGGGTGGAACCTGGTTCCAGACTATCCTAGGCAGAAAAGAGTTCACAAGACCCCATTTCCACGGGCCTGATGTTATATGCCTGTCATCTCAGCTTTGACTGGGAGCCTAAAACTGGCAGATTATCATAGTCCAGGCATACACTGGGCAGGACTCAAGATCCTCTTGAAAGTAGCTAGCACAAGCCAGGCACTGGTGGCTTATGCCTATAATCGTAGCTACTCAAGAGGTTGAGATCTGAGGGTCATGGTTCAAAGCCGACCTTGGCAGGAAAATCCCGAGACTCATATCTCCAATTAACTACCAGAAAACCAGAAGTGGCACTGTGGCTCAAGTTGTAGAGCACTTGCCTTGAGCTGAAGAGCTCAGGCTCAGCACCCAGACCCAGAGATTAAGTCCTCCCACCGCCCCCCACCATCCCCAAAAATAGCCCTCACAAAAAAGGGCTGGAGGGTCTGGGAAGGTGGCTCAGTGCTTGCCTTGCATGCATGAGGCCCTGGGTTTGATTCCTCAGCACCACATAAGCAGAAAAAAGCCTTAAATGGTGCTGTGGCTTAAGTGATAGAGCGCTAGCCTTGAGCTGAAGAGCTGAGTGACAGTGCCCAGGCCCAGAGTTCAAGCCCTATGACTGACCAAAAACAAAGGGCTGGAGTCATGGCTCAGCAGTTGAGTGCAGCAAGCACAAGTCATGACATCAAACTCCAATACCTTAAAACAAAAAGGAAAACAACAACAACAAAACTACTTAGCTACCTGTCTGTAGGCCTTTTATTTTTATTTTTTCCTGTGCTTGAGCCTGTTGGAATTGAGAAACAGACATGAGATTGAAGGGACTGTCAGACTGTCTGGTCTAGATTCTAACTTTAGTTCTGCTTCCCACTTGATGTACAGCTACATTCCAAAAGACAACAGCCTGCAATCAGAGACTGTGCACTACAAGCGAGGGGTGTGCCAGCAGTTCTGCCTGCCCTCTCACACCGTGGACCCCTCGGAGTGGGCCGAAGAGGAGGTGAGTGGCCTTTGCTGGAGATGGCCAGCACCCAGGAGCTTCCTGGGACCCAGGCCAGCAGCAGAGGCTCTGCCTGGACACTTAGGACCATGTTCACCTTTATACCCAGTGACTTCTTCATTCCCCTAAAGGAAATACCTGTCCTTGTTCCTCCCATGCTGATGTAGCCTCATTACCTAGGCCTCTCTGAGAAGAGGAACTGAAGGTTAGAGGCTTTAACTGGGAGCCTTCAGTTCAACAGTCTTGGGGAGGTTGATGGATAAGCCACAATAGATGGGGGTAACATCTCCTGCCAGTGCCTTCACTTTTGGTGGGTGTTTCAGCCATCTACATGTGTTGTGTCCTGTTTTGTTCTCTTCCCCCCTGCAGCTCAGCTTTGATCTGGACCGAGAGGTTTACCCTCTGGTGGTGCACGCTGTGGTGGATGAAGGCGACGGTAGGGGCGTCTCCGTCTTCCTTTGGGTGTATGCTGCCCTGATGGGGCACAGTCCTGCAGAAGCTGTGGCCAGAATAACACACCTTCTCTGGAAGGTCTTAGCCCTTCCTATCTGAGTCTAACTCCTTGGGCTACAACGGGGAAGTGCTGGGCCTACAACAGGCCCCAGCTGGAGATAGCCCAGCACCATGGCTTTGTGTGGGGAGGGGGAATATGCCAGTACTGGGGCTTGAACTCAGGTCCTCTCACTGTTCCTTAGCTTTATCATTCAGTTCTGGTGCCCTGCCACTTGAGCCACAGCTCCATTTCCTGTACCGTGGCTCTACAGACCGTGGGAAGTGGAAGGTGGGCATCAGAGGTACAGTTGACCTTCTTTACCTGTGTGCCTGTTTCTTTCAGAATATTTCGGCCATTGCCATGTATTGCTGGGTACGTTTGAAAAGGTAAATTATCACTTCAACATACATTTAAGGTTTTCTTTTTTTAATTTTGTAAAATTATCTTCCAGTAGTTATGCAAAGGAGTTGCCATTTCACAAAGCAGTTAGTGGATGCCGTGTATTTTGGTCCATGTCACCTTTCAACATTCTCACCCATTTACATTTAACACTTTCTTTTTGTTTGTTTGTTTGTTTGTTTGTTTGTCAGTTGTGGGGCTTGATACTCAGGTACTGTCCCTAAGCTCTTGTTTTATTTTTTTTTTTCTGGTCCTTGGGCTTGAACTCTGGGCCTGGGCACTGTCCCTGAGCCTCTTTGTGCTCATAGCTAGCACTATACCAGTTGAGCCACAGCACTACTTCTGGCTTTTTCCGAATAGTTTACTGGAGATAAGAAAATCTCGTGGGGGCTGGGAAGGTGGCTCAGTGGTAGAGCGCATGCCTTGCATGCAGGAGGCCCTAGGTTCGATTCCTCAGCACCACATATGCAGGAAAAAAAACCCAGAAGTGGTACTGTGGCTCAAGTGGTAAAGTGCTAGCCTTGAGCTGAAGAGATGAGAGACAGTGCCCAGGCCCAGAGTTCAGGCCCCACGACTGGACCCCCCCAATAAAAAGAAAATCTCGTGGACTTTTCTGCTTGGGCTGGCTTCAAACTGTGATCCTCAGATCTTAGCCTCCTGAGTAGCTAGGATTACAGGTGTGAACCACCAGCGCCTGGTCAATATTTAACACTTTGTTTCCTAAGAGGTTAACCTTGTTTTCTGGCTCATCTGATTTCAGAATAGTTGGGCTTGGGGAGGTATTAAACAGGTGTTAGAAAGCAGCTGGCTCTGACAAGTTTTCAATGCTGCATGACCTTTGACCCCTCAAGCCTCAGCCTCATCCTAAAATTACCAGTTAGAGGTGATCACTGCAAGACCTTCATAGTCATTAGATTTTGCAATTCCATTTTGTGTAGGCCCAAGAACACGTAACGCTATAGAACAACAACAGGTGTGAGGTGCGGTGAGCTTTCTGCTTTGGTTGTAACCATCGTATTTTCATTCCAGCACACAGATGGGACTTTCTGTGTCAAGCCCCTCAAACAGAAGCAGGTGGTAAGTATCTGAGGGCCAGGGGCTACTGGATCTCTCTCTCTCTCTAACTCTTTTGCTAAATATTCTTTTTCCCTCTCTTCTTTCTTTTGTGTAATCAAGGGAAAAAAGAAAAAAGGAGCACTTTTGTGTGCTAGAAACCACTTGGGTGGCCTGGAAGGAACACTGACTGTGGGTCTCTAAGGCTGGGAAATTGCTAGTGCTGAGGCCTCTCTATCTGCACAAGGACTCGAGAAATGAAAGGACGAGATTTATCTCTTGGCATTAGACTGGGAGACTTTCTTTATTTCAAATGTCAGGGTGAGAAACACTTCAAGCAAAAGGTCTAAAGTATCGGGGTGCAATTCAGAGGCTATTAGCGCCCTTGGCTTCATTTATTCCCCCATTCCTTTCCCACAATTCGGTTTGCAGACCTTTGGCCCTTCCAGCACAACAAGCAAGGTCCGAATATGTCAGCTAGAAGGCTGAGCCCACACCATGTGTCACACTTTGCTTTGGTGGGAGGATCCTCCGTGGAGGGTGAGGGGCGGTGCTGCCCTGGCACTGGTTATAGCCTGGTGGAGAGGTGAATCATCACAGTCACCACGAGGAGGATGGGAGCAGGTGGGAAGGGCAGGCTGACACAAGAGAGACACAAGAGAGGCCTTGCTTCAGATGAGTGACAGGCGTCCGATTCTACATCAGTACATTCTTCTGTTTTAGGTACTTGCCCCTCAGTTAATGAGGCCAATAGTAGCCAGTAATACTTTTGTATAAATTAGTTGATAAGGTCACATCCTTTTCCGTATAGTTATTATGTTGAAACAAATTTTAGAACAAAGCAGGGAGGCTAGGTACCAGATGGCTCATACCTATTACTAGCTATACAGGAGGCTGAGATCTGAGGATTGCAGTTTAAAGCTAGCCTGGGTGGAGTAGTGCATAAGGCGCTTCAATCAACTAGCAAAAAAGTCACAGCAGAGCTGTGGCTCAAGTGGTAGAATGCCAGCCTTGAGTGAAAAAAACCAGACACACACACACACACACACACACAGACACACACACACACCACACCACACACACACACAGCTTCAGAGAGACCATAGCTCCTGAGCCCAGGGTGCTGTCTAGGCAGTCCAGCCTTGAGTACTTACCGGGAAGGCTTAGTTGGCCAAGAGGGAAGCATAGCTTGAAGGAAATAGTCTATTTTCCTCTTGTTGGATTTGCATTAGTAATAAACCATCCCACTGGAGAGGAAGCTGTCAACTCCGAGATAATGGAGTATCTGAAAACAGAGATGAGGAAATAGGAGAAGTAGACTTCTGGAGGGAAATAAAGGGAGAGCCAGCTTTGGCACCAACATGACCTTAGGATCTGACGTTGACAGCTGAAGTTTCAAAAGCCAAGTTGTGTGGTGCTATTAGATAGTCCCTGCTACTCAGAAGTCTGAGACCAGCATAGGCAACATGTCTCCAAAAAACCAAGCTGGGCATGGTATACAGACTCGTAAGTACTCAGGAGGTAGATAGAGGGCAGAGTTTGGGAAGTTGAAGCTAGCCTGGGCTACACAGTGAGATCCTGTCTCAAAACAAGAACCAAGAAAAGGGCTGGGAAGGTGGCTCAGTGGGAGAGTGCTTACCTCGCATGCATGAGGTCCTGGGTTCGATTCCTCAGCATCACATATCCTCAGCATCACATAAGCAGAAAAAGCTGAAAGTGGCACTGTGGCTCCAGTGGTAGAGTGCTGGCCTTGAGCTGAGGGACAGCGCCCAGGTCCAGAGTTCAGGCCCCACAACCAACCAAAAAAAAAAAAGACAGACAGAAAGAAAGAAAGGACAAAGAAAAACAAAAACAAAAAAAGTAACCAGGCCAAGAGTTAGACATGTTAGACAAAGGATGTTCCACTTGGATTCCTTGGCCATCTATGTTTTTCTCTCTGCCTCTTTCTCCCTGCACATTTCTTCTTCTTTCACTTTTCTATACTTTTGTCCTTATTATGTCTGAAGTGAAATTTTCTTACATAGTGTTACTTTTTTTTCCCCGTTGGTTGTGGGGCTTGAACTCCGCCTGGGGTCTGTTCCTGAGCTTTTTCACTCAAGGCTAGCACTCTGCAACTTTGAGCCACAGCACACTTCTGGCTTTCTAGTTGTTAATTGGAGATAAGAGTCTTGTGGAAACCGGGAGCTGGTGGCTCACACCTGTAATCCTAGCTACTCAAGAGGCTGAGATCTGAGGATCATGGTTCAAAGCCAGCCCAGGCAGGAAAGTCCATGAGACTCTTATTTCCGATAAACCACTAGAAAACCAGAAGTGGCACTGTGGCTCAAGCGGTAGAATGCTTGCCTTGAACTGGAGTGCAGGGACAGCGCCCAAGCCCAGAGTTCAAGCCCTACTACCGACCACCCCCCCCCTCCAAAAAAAAAGAGTCTCATGGACTTTCCTGCCCAGGATGGCTTCAAACCATGATCCTCAGATCTCAGCCTCCTGAGATTGCAGGCGTGAGCCACTAGCACCAGCTGTATTTATTTCCCTTTTATACATACTCTTCTGTCCTCTTTCTGATCTATGCCTTTCCTAACCATTCATAAAAGGGAGCCACCGTTCAGTGGGTAAATTAAGATGTGATTCTTCACTGTGAACCCATCATCCTGAGCTCAGCAGCGGCTGGTGGGGGCTCTTCTACTGTCTCCTTCAGCTTCTCTGTTGGCCCTTCAGGTAGATGGGGTCAGCTACCTCCTTCAGGAGATCTACGGAATAGAAAACAAGTACAACACACAGGATTCTAAGGCAAGTTTGGTTCAAAGTTTTGTCGTATACTCTGTGGGGCTAGGGCTGAGGAGCCTGGGGAGCCAGGTCTAGAGCTGTTGGAAAGCATTCAGCTCATCTGTCTGTGGAAATGAAGTAGGCTACCCAGGACTTGTTCTTCTGCACTAGGCTCTGTTGAACTCCATTTGCCAGGAGGAAATGGAGTTCACTCCCCATTTGCCCTGATCTGTGTGGGCTACTAGGTTCCTTCAGCTCAGATGACCAGGGGAATGCCAGAGTTGGGCCTCTGAGGCTGAACTCAGAGCTGCCCTCCCCTCCAAGCTCCCTAACCCCTACCTCTGTCCTGCAGATGAGCTGTTCTCAGAGGCAGCGAGACTGTGCACCATAAAGCACTGGCCTAGGTTTTGTTCCTAGTCCTTGTCTCTGCTCTTCAACTAGCTGCTTTGTAAATAAAGCACAGGACACCAAGCCTTTATGTCATTGCCTATATTACTGTCTCCCCAGCAGGTGGCCGAGGATGAAGTGAGCGACAACAGTGCCGAGTGTGTGGTGTGTCTCTCGGATGTCCGGGACACCTTGATCCTGCCCTGCCGCCACCTCTGCTTGTGTAACACCTGTGCGGACACCCTGCGCTACCAGGCCAACAACTGCCCCATCTGCCGGCTCCGTAAGCCCTAGGTGGTGGAGGGAAGGCAGGGGACCCAAGAATGGCATTACCCTGCTTGCCATAGGGAGGGACCAAGGCTCACCTTAATCCTGTAGCAGGATGTCCTGATTGCCTGTTTTCTTCTTCACAGCCTTCCGGGCACTGCTTCAGATCCGAGCCATGAGGAAAAAACTGGGCCCCTTGTCCCCAACCAGCTTTAATCCCATCATCTCCTCTCAGACATCTGACTCTGAGGAACACTCGGTGAGTTGGGCACAGAACCATGGGATTCGAGCGCTAAGGCTTTCATGGAGTTTTTCTTTTTAAAGCTTTTACCTTTTGTCCCTTTTTTTTTTTTGTCTTTAGACAGGGTCTCACCATGTAGCCCAAGCTGGCCTCACACTTGCTGGCTTTGACCTTCTTTACCCGGCTTTACAGCATGAAATTGAACCTGGCCAGGCTGATTGATTTGCTAGACTAAGCTCATGGTCTAGTAATATTACTCAGGCATCCTGTCCAATGAATACTTACATTCCTAAAAACAATTTGCTGTGGTTCACTACAGTGGGGCCCACCTCTAGAGCTCCCCAAGCAGAAACAGGGATGATTGCATTTTTGTTTTTGTTTTGGGGGTTTTTTGGTGGTCATGGGGCTTGAACTCTGGGCCTGAATACTGTTCCTCAGCTTTTCAGCTCAAGGCAAGCACTCTACCACTTGAGTCACAACACCACTTCTGGTTTTCTGGTGGTTAATTGGAGATAAGAATCTCACGGACTTTCCTTCCGAAGCTGGCTTTGAACCCAGATCCTCAGATTGCAGCCTCCTGAGTAGCTAGGATGACTGGCGTGAGCCACTGGCACCCAGTGGATGATTGTTTTTATTTGAATAAAATTGTACTATCTTTATTTGAATCCTTGAGGAAGTTGACTTTTTTTGTTACTATTTTGGGTTTATTTTATTTTCATTATCTATGTTGTATAAAAGGGTTTCAATTCAACCCATCAGGAAGATAACTTTTTCTCTGTCCCATTTCATGGTTTCGCTGACTGGGAGTCAAGTGGACAGTAACTGACCCCATGCAACCATATAAGAACAATGCTGGGATCAAGTGGCTCACAGCTGTAGGACAGCGGCTGTGGGCTGGGATAAACTCAGGTAGAGTGCTGACCCTGGTATGCCTGAGGTCCTTGGTTCCATCCCCAGCACTGGAAAAAGAAGACATCATGTTTTTTTCTTACATCAACCCACTGATGGGAGAGATTTACTGTGCAGTGAATGGTATCGGTATAATTCGTTTACTGTTCAGAGAGGAAAAATCAGTGTAGCACTTTAATTCTTATCAGATAACAAATTGCAGATAATTGCTAGCTTTGTTAAAAGTGCAAATGGTACATTAAAAATCTTAAATAAATTATACATGACTATTTGGATAGAGAAAGATTCCTTTAAGTTCTCAGCAATAGAAAAGTACAAAGAAAAAAAAATCGAAATCTACTCAAAACTTCAGAGTTAAGCCAGGCGCTAGTGACTCACATGTGTAATCCTAGCTACCTAGGAGGCTGAGATCTGAGCATCATGATTCAAAGTCAGCCTGGGCAGGAAAAGTCCATGAGACTCTTATCTCCAATAAACCACTCAGAAAAACAGAAGTGGCACTGTGGCTCAAGTGGTAGAGCGCTAGCCTTGAGCTAAAGAGCTGAGGGACAGCACCCAGGCCCAGAGTTAAAGCCCCGAAACCAACCCCCCCAAAAAAAAGTCAAAATTAAAAACAAATTAAACTATTGGCAGCTTTTATATCAGAAGAAAGCCTAATAAAGCAGTAGATAAGTTAGCAAAAGAATATTAACAAAAATTATGATCTCTGGACACTCATGGCTCCTACCTGTAGCTCTAGCTACAGAAGCTGAAATCTAAGGATCACAATTTGAAGCCAACCCATCTGGAAAGTCAGTGAGACTCTTATCTTCAATTAACCACTGAAAAGCCAGAAGTAGAGCTGTAATAGCTCAAGTGGTAGAGCACCAACCTTGGGCAAAAAAGCTCAGGGAAAGTACCCAGACCCTGAGTTCAAGCCCCAGGACTGGTACCAAACGAAAAAAGAAGGAAAGAAAATCTGAAGAAGGTATTTTTGTTTTGTTTACAGTTCTAGGGGTTGAATTCGGGGCTTATATACATTCTGGCCAGTGAGCTTCACATCCAGCTAGGAAAGAGCTTCATAAACATACATAAGGAGGTTCATGGGAGCCACAGGAGGACATGTCTGCATAGCTCCATACCAGCACTGGTAGAGTAGTTAGGAAACTCACAGTTGTCTATAAAAAAGGTTTCAGAAAGGTAAGCAAATATTGATGTTGTGTGGAATAAGATATAGAATTGTTTCTTCCTTTCTTTTCTTCTTTTTATTGTTTGTTCTAGTACTGGGACTTGAACTAAGGTCCTGGGCACTGGCCCTTAATAGCTTCCCCACTCCCCCCCCCCCCCCCCCCCCCGTTCAAGGCTGGTGCTGTACCACTTGAGGCCCAGCTCCACTTGTGGTTTTTTGCTAGTTAATTGGAGAGCTGTCTCATAGACTTATCTGTCTAAACTGACTTTGAACCTCAATCCTGAGATCTCAGCCTCCTGAGTCGGTAGGATGAAAAGCATGAGTCACAGGTGCCTAACTAGAATTGTTGTTGTTTTTTAGTTGATTGACTTTTTGTTATTATAGAGGTGATGTACAGAGGGATTACATTTACATGAGTCAGGTAATAAGTACATCTTCTTTCATACGTATCTTCTATTCCCTCATTCTCTCCCAGCCCCTCCCCCGCATCTCCACGCATGAATTGTATAGTTCACTTTTATCCATGTCCAGTGAGCTCCACGGCTGCACTTTTTACTCTTCTTCCTTCAAGTCCTGTACGCTCCCCACAACCCTGCCAGAGCTGTACTCTGAATGCACTGCACATAGGTAAAGAAGACAGAAGCATCAAAAAATAAAAACTAAAGGAAAAAGAAAGAAAGGGAAAGGGGGAAAAAGTCTCTTGTTTCCGTATCATAGAGTTCATTTCAGTATGTGTATTATTTTATAGAATTATGAAGAGTCACTTAGGCATTGTGCCTTGTGTTTCTTTCCTAAGAATATCCTCTTTTGGTCTCACTCTCTGTGAGTTTCTAGAATCCTGTATAATTTATCATATTCCAGTGCATTTTAGATCTAACTTCCACATACCAGAACACGCACCCTTGGTCTCTCTGAGCTTGGCTTAACTCCTTAACATGATGTGTTCTAGTTCCTTCAGTTTCCCTGCAAATGATATTTATTATTATATATCTGTATTTATTCTATTTTATTCTTTTTCTTTTCTTTCTTTCTTTTTTTTTTTTTGTCAGTCATGGGGACTGAACTGCGCTGGGGCGCTGTCCCTGAGCTCTTCAGCTCAAGGCTAGCGC
This sequence comes from Dipodomys ordii, assembly GCF_000151885.1. NCBI lineage: Eukaryota > Metazoa > Chordata > Mammalia > Rodentia > Heteromyidae > Dipodomys > Dipodomys ordii. Next base: position 3,387,305 of record NW_012267223.1, read on the forward strand.
TCTACCACTTGAGCCACAGCGCCACTTCCAGCTTTTTCTGCTTATGTGGTGCTGAGGAATTGAACCCAGGGCCTCATGCATGCAAAGCAAGCACTCTACCACTGAGCCACCTTCCCAGCCCCCTATTCTATTTTATTCTTTCCAGTTTTTGGATTCCCTCATCTATTGTAGGGAATCTGGGCTGTTTCTATATCTTGGCTAATGTAAATAAACATGGATATATGAGTGTCCTTATATCCTGGCTCTTGATGTTCAGGGTAGATGCCCAGGAACGTATGGCTGGGTCGTAGGAAAGGTCTGTGTTTGGTAGGGGGGAGAGGGTGGTTTGTTTTTAATTTTTGTTGGTCGTGAGGCTTGAATACTGGGCCTGGGCACTGTCTCTTTGCTCTTTAGCTCAAGGCTACTGCTCTACCACTTGATCTACAGTGCCACTTCCATTTTTTTCTGCTTATGTGATGCTGAGGAATTGAACCCAGGACTTCATGCATGCTAGGCAAGCACTCTCCCACTAAGCCACCTTCCCAGTCCGATTTTTTTGGTGCCAGTACCAAGCTATTTTTGTTATGATGGCTCTGTAATAAAGTTTGAGGTCTTTGATACCACTTGTATTGCTTTTTGGGTTTTTTTGTCCATCACGGTTCTTGAACTCTGGGCCTGGGCACTTTCCCTGCGCTCTTCAGCTCAAGGTGAGTGCTCTACTGCTTGAGCCACAGCACTACTTCCGGTTTTCTAGTGGTTTATTGGAAATAGTCTCACCGAGTTTTCTGCCCGGGCTGGCTTTGAACCGTGATCCTCAGATCTCAGCCTCCTGAGTAGCTAGGATTACAGGCTTGAGCCACCAATACCTAGCGTTTCTGTATCTATTGAAAGATGATCTGTGGTTATTGTTTTTGGCTCTGTTGATGTAGTGAATTACATTTATTGATTTGTGTTTGTGTTAAACCAGCCTTGCTTTTTTTTTACAGATTGAGCATTAATGTGTAAATAGTACAAAGAAAATAGTTGGAAGAAATTGTACTAGAATGCTAACAAAAGTTACTTTGGTCTAAGCACCGGTGGCTTATGCGGACAATCCTAGCTACTTAGGAGGCTATGATCTGGAGGATCATGGTTTGAAGCCATCCTGGGCAGGAAAGTCTGTGAGACTCTTATCTCCAATTAACCACAAAAAGTGGGAAGTGGAACCTTAGCTCAAGTGGTAAAGCATCAGCCTTGAGCACAATAGCTCAAGCCCCAGCACCAAAAAAATAAAAAATAAAAAGTTTCTTTGGATAACTCATTATTGGAATTTTTTCCTTCTATTTTGATGTTTTCCAAATGTCCTTAGTGGTTATTTATGTCTATTATTATAAGAAAAAGTAACTATTGTGAAGAATGAGCTAGGAGCCTGGTTCTTTGACTTTTTATGATTCCTTTACATCTGACACAGAAACTTTTCTTACCAGATGTGAAGAAAACCCAGCAGATGTAAAGAAAACAAATTTTAGCGTATAGTAAGAAACATGAAACCAGGAACTGGTCGCTCATGCCCATAATCCTAGCTGCTCAGGAGGCTGAGATCTGAGGGCCATAGTTCGAAGCCAGCCCGGGCAGAAAAGTCCATGAGACTCTTATCTCCAATTAACTGCCAGAAAACCGGAAGTGGAGCTGTGGCTCAAAGTGGTACAGTGCTAGCCTTGAACAGAAAAGCTCCAGGACAGCGCCCAGACTGAGTTCAAGTCCTACAACCCACAGAAAAGAAAAAAATAAAAGAAACATGATGGTGCCCCCCAAAACAATAAGCACTTAAGTAATTTTTCAACTTGTCTCTGGTTCCCTAGTCCTCAGAGAACATTCCACCAGGTTATGAAGTGGTGTCTCTTCTGGAAGCCCTCAACGGGCCTCTCACCCCGTCCCCAGCGGTTCCTCCACTTCATGTGCTTGGAGACGGCCACCTCTCAGGAATGCTGCCTTCGTACGGCAGTGACAGCCACCTGCCCCCCGTCAGGACACTGTCCCCCCTTGACCGCCTGTCTGACCGCAGCAGCCAAGGACTCAAGCTCAAAAAGAGTCTCTCCAAGTGAGTAGGCAGCACGTGTGCCTCTCTGGGCCATGTTCCAAACCGTCCTGTCCCTTCTCCGCATGCTGTCATATCCTGGGCCCAGAGCTACCTCACCACACCCCTGAGGGGTCCCCTCGGGGAAAGGTCATCCATCCCTAGGAGATGAAACAAATTGTCTGGAGAATTCCCCTTAGATGAACCTGCCACTTGCTCATTTGAGAGGGAGCCAGGGGCACAGGGCAGAAGACATTGAACCAATGAGGGGACAGGACCACTCAGGCCCCTGGGGAGCGTGGCTTACTCTGAAGACGGAAAGATCTAGCTGGAAGCATGGCTCAGTAGAGAACATTCGCCTAGCAAGTGCAAGGCCCCGAGTTCAAACGCCAGTACCAGACTCCGAGACTGAAGGCACCTCATGACCCTAACTCCTAAACAGCTAAATCCAGTGGGGACATAATCACCACAGCGCCTACCACAGAGTAAAGGATGGCATTGCGCATGGAGGTATTGAGACCCTAGCAATGTCAGTCATTTTTTCCCTTAAGATCAGGCAGCATTTCCTTAAAGGAGCAAGAAGCAGAAGGGGTCTCTGTCTCCCCTGTCCCCGCTCTGCACACCTCCCCCCTCACCCTGGGGGCCTGGTGTTGGCTGGCTCCCCTGGTGTCATCTTCCCATGCCGTCTGCAGGAGAGGAGTGCGGGCCAGCTCCCAGCTCTGCGTGGACAGTGGGTGCAACTGCTTTTCCCTCTGGACTTTTACAGATCTGTTTCCCAGAATTCTTCCGTGCTTCACGAAGAGGAAGACGAGCACTCCTGCAGCGAGTCAGAGACCCAGCTATCTCAGAGACCCGAGGTTCAGCATCCCGGGGAGGTGACTGGTTCTCTTCTCCCTCCCTGGGTGCTGGTGCCAGGCACTGCCATGCCCTCCCCCCAGATCTTCATGTCCACCTATTTCATGTGTTTACTAAACCCTCAGCCCCTCCCAGGCGGTGGCCACAAAGTGTCATGAGAGTCACATGCTCCTCGGTGTACAGAGCCTGGTCACTCTGGCCTTGTCCTGCAAGCAGAGGTGGAAGCCATAGGAGAGCACCGAAGGCCCTGGCCTCCTGGTGCTTCCATCCTGCAACGGGGATGGAGCTTGACACAAGAGCGGGGTGAAAATGTGTGTGCCACATGTGTGTGTGTGTGTGCAACGGGAGACGGGAGTAGACCCTGGAGGCCCGAAGTAGCACTGCCACTTAACCAGTGGCCCAGGAGCAGGGAGCAGCAGAGCTGAGAGCTGAGAAGAGGGTTCTAGACGTAGGAAAGTAGAGGGCAAGCTACGGGGAGGCCGCTGGGGTGCAGTGGCAGAGGACAAACTTCCTGTGGGTCTCTACAGGCTTTCTTTAGCCACCTGCTCTCAGTGGCACTGAGCTAGGGGTGGTGGCACATTTGTAGACAAAGTAACTTAGCCCTCAAAACCAAGGTCTATCTGGGACAGCGCTGTGCTGGCATGGCGTCATTCCCGAGCAAGTGCTTGTCAAATGATGATACTTTTTTTTTTCTTCTTCTTCTTCTTTTTTTTTTTGTCAGTTGTGGGGTTTGAACTCTGGGCTTGGGTGAGCTCTTCAGCTCAAGGCAAGCACTCTACCACTTGAGCCACAGCACCACTTCTAGTTTTCTAGTGGTTTGTTGGAGATAAGAGTCTTATGAACTCTCCTGCCCAGGCTAGCTTTGAACAGATCTCAGTCTCCCAAAAAGCTAGGATTACAGGCGTGAGCCACCAGCGCCCAGCTTCTTTTTGTGCCAGTCTTAGGGTTTGAACTCTGTGCCTGGGTGCTGTCCCTGAGTTCTTCAGCTCAAGGCAAATGCTCTACCACTTGAGACACAGCACCACTTCTGGTTTTCTAGTGGTTAATTGGAGATAAGAGTCCCACTTTCCTGCTGGCTTTGAACCCCACAATCCTCAGATCTCAGCCTCCTGAGTAGGTAGGATTACGGGCGTGAGCCACCAGCACCCAGCTCTGAGCTGCTTTTTTGCTCAAGGCTACAACTCTTCCACTTGAGCCACAGTTTTATTTCTAGCTTTTTCCATAGCTTATTGGAGATAAAGTCTCACACACATACCTGCCCAGGCTGGCTTCAAACTGTGATCATCAGATCTCAGCCTCCCAAATAGCTAGATTACAGGCATGAACCACCAGCACCCAGCAAATTATGAATGAATCTTAACTATAGAAAGAGCCCTCAGCCAGTATAGTGATGTGTACCTGTAATCCCAGCACTGGGGAGACTGAGGCAGGAGAGAATCAAATTGTAGACCAGTCTGCAACAGTTATGGTGATGTGTCTCAAATAGAAAAATTGAGCCAGATTCTGGTGGCTCACACCTGTAATCCTAGCTACTCAGGTGGTTGAGATCTGAACATCTCAGTTCAAAGCTAGCCCAGGCAGTAAAGTCCATGAGACTCTTATCTGCAATTAATCACCAAAAAAGTGAGAAAGATGGAGCTGTGGCTCAAGTGGTAGAGCTCTAGCCTTGAGCAAAAAAACTCAGAGACAGTGCCCAGGCCCTGAGTTCAAATCCCAGAGCCATCCTCCCCCTCTACACACACATACACCCACCATGGGGAGGGGGAGAATCTAAACACAGACCATTAAAGTATAGTAGAAGAGATACACAAAATTTCATATCATTTTGTAGGGAAGATCAAAAGCAGCATTTGAGCTGAATCTTGGAACTCTTTAGACCTGAAAGAAAGGGGAAGAGAGGAAGTGGCGCTGTGAAGTGGTAGAATGCTTGCCTTGAGCTGAAGAGCTCAGGGACAGCCCCCAGGCCCTGAGTTCAAGCCCCACAACCAACCAAAAAGGAAAAAAGAGAAAGAAAGAAAGAAAGCTAGGGGAGAGAAGCAGCCAGGCAGGGCAGGAGCAGGCCAGGGTCCGGTGAGAATGCTGCTTCACCTGACAGATGCGCATGCGCTGACCTGGTCAGACAGGAGCTGGAGGAGCAGGAAAGTGGCTCCACAGGACTAGGCTTGAGCTGGCGAGGCTGTGTGCCGGCTGGCCGCCTGGCCGATGGGCTGGGGGAACAGGAGCAGAGGTGAGGTTTTTCCTTTCAGTTCAATGGGGCAGAAACTCACCAGACGTGCACATGCAGTGAGGCCCCTGCTGGCCTATTCTTTTCTTCCTGGGGAAGCAGGGGGTGTCCCCATGTCACAGCTGCTGGGTGACCTGTGTCACCCGAGCTGTAGTCTTTGTGTGGCCCAGCAGATGCTGCTGGCCCTCGGACAGGAGATGCTGACTGCCACTTCCACCTCCCCTGGGAGACATTCCCCAGGCCCAGGCTGGGGAGGTGCTGACAGGAGAGACGCCATGCTACCTCTTCTCCTGTCTGCGAGGAGCCCTTGTCCCTCCATGTCCCCTTTCCTCCCCAGCCCCTGTGCTCACCCCTTCCTCCCACAGGCTGAGGGTGTGCTTACTCTGTGTCCTGTTGTGTCCTCCATCCCCAGGAATGTGGTGTGACCCCAGAAAGCGAAAATCTCACCCTGTCTTCATCAGGGGCTATCGACCAGTCGTCTTGCACAGGGACTCCGCTCTCCTCCACCATTTCCTCCCCTGAAGGTACAGAGCGGGCAGGGAGGGGCTGCCCGTGCTCCCTCTGCTCTGTAGCCACCGCTGTCCTTCCTCCGGTGGGAGAAGCTAGCTGGGGAGGGAGACTCAGGCCTCAGCCCTGCGGCAGGACGGGTAACCCTGGTCCCTGAGCTGAGTTCAGAGCTCCAACTATAGAGGAGCAGGATCTTAGACTCTAAGGCCTGCATGCAAGGAAGGAGCTCTGCTCTGGTCAGCTTGACCAGGCTTCCTTCCTCTTCCTCCTCCACAGACCCCGCCAGCAGCAGCCTGGCCCAGTCGGTCATGTCCATGGCCTCCTCCCAGATCAGCACTGACACAGTCTCCTCCATGTCCGGCTCCTACATCGCGCCTGGCAACGAAGAGGAAGGAGAGGCTGTCCCCTCGCCGCAGGGTGCCAGCAGAGCCCCCTCAGAGGAAGACGAGGTAAGGGAAAGGCTCACACGCTGCCCTGCTCTCTGTGTTTCACTTGTATGCCCCAAGTAGCTTAATAAAGGGCCTTTCCAGAGTGGGGTGTTGAGGCTGGTCCCAGGGACCAGACTCCTGGCCTCTGCTGGCCTGGTGCAGACTGGGCTTGAGTTTGAGGCCATGCTTGACCCGAGAGCCTGTGGCAGCTGTGCGCTTAGCTTCTTTTCTCTTGCAGGGGACGCCGGCAGAGTCTCCAGATAGCAATTTCGCTGGCTTCCCGGCAGAGCAGGATGCAGAGGTAACCGGACAGCAGGCAGCACAGCGGCGCCGCTCCCACTGCAGGAGCTCCTGCCTTGGCCTGGGTGCCTTGGCCTGAGTGGGTAGGGGGTGGGGGAGGGGTCCCATGAGCGCAGCCCCACCCCTGGCCTGGACTCTATCCAGTGTCCATTACTAGGGGACACTAGTTCCAGCATGAGCTATGGTGGACTGAGTTCAAGAGGGGCCTTCCCATGCTAGGCCCTACTTGAGCCTGGAGAACGTGCTGGCCTTGGTGACCCGGGTGGAATAGGGTGACTGGGTCACAAGTGTTCACTGGCACCGGGACATGAACAAGACTGAGTGAAGAAGCTTCTGCCAGCCCCTATCCCAGCACCCCACCCAGGAGCCCCCAGCGAGGGCAAGCAGGGCTACAACTCAGCATGAGCTATACCATTTGCCGCCACACCCTCCCCCCCCCCCCCCCCCCCCCCCCCCAGCGCACCACCACACACACTTTTTAGGCCTTAGTTTTCTGGAGCCAAATCCTCTCAGGGTATGCTTTGGGAGCCTAAGGCATTTCCAAATGATTTATGATCTCATAATTTGCTATATATATTTTTTTTTGGTCAGTCATGGGGCTTGAACTCTGGGCCTGGGTGCAGTCACTGAGCTCTTCAGCTCAAGGTTAGGGCTCTACCATTTGAGCCACAGTGCCACTTCTGGTTTTCTGGTGGTTCATTGGAGATAAGAGTCTCACGGACGTTCCTGCCTGGGATGGCTTTGAACTATGATCCTCAGATCTCAGCCTCCTGAGTAGCTAGGATTACAGGTATGAGCCACCGGCACCTGGCTACAATTTGCTTTTTTATTTAACAACTTCTATTTCCATCTCAGAGAAAAGGACCAACTAAGCTGCTAACAAGGTTATCCCTGACATACTATGAGCATATGCCTGCAGTGTGGCTGCTCCCTCTGCTCTCAGCTCCCCCTGACCCTCTTAGGTGGGAAGTGCACTATGGACAGAGACCTAGGAGCTAGGCATCACCATACTGTCTTCAGCCAGTCATTCCGTGCCTCTGACTGCTGTAGACTCATAGGGCCTTTCTTTTGTCCTAGGGAAATGACGTCATAGAGGAAGAGGATGGATCTCCCATGCAAGAAGATGGTAAAAGACCCAGTCCTTTGTCCTCGTGTTGATTCTTGCCTGGGTATTCTCTAGGGGGCAAAGAAAGGGGAACCACTGTGACTGATGGCAGTGCTCAGCCGTGTGTCTGTTGGGGGAATGGTTGTCTTCTTGACGGTATGTCAACACAAGTAAGATCTTAGTGGCCTTAGTGACCTTCCCAGCTCCTCCCAGGACTCAGTTCAGGGAGCCAGGGTAAGGATGCTGCAGAGGACGCATGTGCAGTTGAAGACCCTGATGCTTCTTGGCCACTCCCACTGGCCTCCTGCTACAGCTGAGCCCAGGTAGGCTCCAGGAGCACCAGGCGGAGCAGCAGAAGCACAGTCTTCAGTGACATAGGCAGGAGTATTGGCAGCTTATCTGGGCTTGCTTTAGTGGGAAAATGTAGGGTGTATGATCTTAGAGGCAGCAGACACCCAAAGGGCGCTCAGCCTAGTCAAGGACCTGCAGGCTGTCATGGACTGCCTTACCATGACCCAGGCAGGCCTCCTTGATGTCTTCATTTGGAAGAGTTTGGCCCCCCAGGGCAATGAAAGAGGAGGCAGCCACAGCTCGGGGCCGTCCCCCTCTCTGCCCAGGGCACTCAGAGCACCGGAGTGCTGCGGCCTACATGCAGTCACGCCAGCAGATGTCATCCTAGTTGCTTCTGCTTTAGCACTGGCCATTGCTTTGGGGTGTCGGGGGTGTGCATGTGGACTGGTCAGCTCCTGCTAGGGGAGCCTGGAGGAGAGGCGTGCCGCCAGGCCGGCCCTCCCACTCCTGCACCCCTGCCAGGGCTTGAAGCTTCACCACCTCAGTGGATGATTTCAGGGCCCACGGCTCCAGATCATCCCCCACAGAGTACTTACTTCCAAGAAGTACGGGGCCAGCTTGTTTCCACCTGACCCTCGCAGCCCACACAAAGTGGCTTCTCTCCTTTCACCAAGGAGAAAGGGGGAGCTCAAAAAAAAATCATTCCTATAACTTCCCTTCCCCTCCTACCTGCCTGCGGGTTTCCAGGCAGCTACTCAATAGATTCAGTCTCAGTAAAGACAGTAAAACAAGCTAGGGGTTGGTGGCTTACAATTGTAATCCTAGCCACTTGTGAGGCTGAGATCTGAGGATCACGGTTCAAAGCCAGCCCTGGCAGAAACTCCGTGAGACTCTTAGGTCCAATTAAGCACCAAAAAAACTTAGAAGCGGAGCTATAGTTCAAGCAGTAGAGCACTAGCTGTGGGCAAAAAAGCTCAGGGACAACACCTAGGCCCTGGCACCAAAAGACAGTGAAACCTACGTTTGTGAATATGATCGTTCCAGTTTGATGTGTCAGATAGGGAAGTGAAGGTCTTTAGTTGTTGTTTGATGTGCGTATCAGTTTTCAGGGCCTTCTGGTCATAAACACATCACGCTGGAGGCACAGGTACCATGAGGGTACCATGAACCGGGGCCAGCCACACACAGCTTTGAGGCCCCGCCCAGCACGGCTTTCTCCGTAGTGCTCCCCTCCCTCAGCACTCTGCAGTGGCCACCCTTCCAGTGAATGGTGGCGAGCAGAGGCCTGAGTAAGGAGCTGGTCAGGATGGCGCCAGGACTCGGACATGCCCACACAATTCGATTCCTTTTTTTTTTTTTTTGTCTGCTCTTTACCCACTTAATTATTGTCTTTTTTTTTAAAACATATGATTTGATTTTTTTTTTGTCTCCATCCTTAAGATTTTTATTTTAAGGACAGCAAAGTAGAGGAAAAACCCAGCCAGCCCCTCTCTCTAACTGCATTAACTCCGTTTCAGGCCAGAGGACATGCGCATTTCTAGGTATGGAGTGTGACAATAACAATGACTTTGACATCGCAAGCGTGAAAGCACTGGACAATAAGCTGTGCTCTGAGGTCTGCTTACCTGGTGAGTGGCAGTCTACTGAACATGAACTTGGTGGGAGACACCCCTCTGCTCTTACCCCTGCTCTCCCCCTGGTGCACCCATCTCCCGCCCTGCAGTTCCTGCCAAGACGGCCTGGGGTGTGCTCAGGTGCTGGAGACCAGTTCGCTGAGAGGCAAATGAGGAGGCCTCAGGACAGTCCTTGAGCTTTTTACAAAGAGCAAGTCCTGCTCTGAGAATAATGGGGTAGGAAGAAAAGGGCAAAAATTCGTCTCCTTGCAATTTGGCCAGACCGTATGCCCTCCGTAGTCACCCTGCAGATGCCGTGTCAGGTGGCCTGTCTTGTTTTTCATGAGCAGACAAGCACCTCCCCCCATTCTCCCATCCTCCCCTCCCCCCAAGTCTTGGAACCATAGCCTGAGCCCATTAACAGTGAAACCATACTCCTCAGAGGATGGGTGCTTAGTGAGTATCAGAAAGGAATTTGAAAGGCAGCATTTTATAGGCCAGCGAATGGCTTTGTGAGCCAGTGAGCTTCAGGTTGCCAGATGCATTGCACATAATAGGTTCAGATGCCAAAGGAGAGGCCGGGGTCAGGGATGCCTGCTCCCCAGAGCCCCAGCTTTCAATTTGGCCCTATTCCCCTTCATGATACCAACCTGAATCCAGGATAATTAATTCCATGTTCAAGCAGCCATGCTACTCAGAACACTCTGAGCACATTCAAGGGCTCTAAGAACCACTTGTGAAAAGTCTTGCCCAACTAGACTGGGTCAAAAGTCCCCTCCCCCCTGGCTTCACCGCAGAGATTGTCTCCATGCTGTGCTCTTTGCAATCCTCCCAACATGGCGGCGTGAAGACCTGCTTCAGCTTCAGAACGGCCACTCCTGGGTCCAGTGCTTTACTCGCTGAGCGAAGTGGCTGGAGGTGTTGGAGCCACACGGCCGTCCGTGGTTGCCACTCTCCATCGGCCTGTGCCAGTCACGGTCCCAGCAGGCCCTGGTCACACGCCAGCCTGTGGCAGGGGAAGCCAAGAGACTCGTGGTCCCGCCTTTCCAAGGGCACCTCAGTCATTCTGCAGACTGTCCTGCGGATACTACCCGGGGCCTCGGTGAGGCGCAGGGGACAGTATCAGCTCACCTGCTTCCCCCGCCCTCGCCAGGGCGTCCCCCTTCCTGAGCATGGTGAAGGGACGCGCGCCCACTTGGCCACCGCCTGCCCAGTTCAGCCTGGACCAGAGCTGCTCGGGACCTCGGCTCAGCTCACTCCCTGCCTTCCCCATTTCCGACCTTGCTCTGTCTGTCCATTTGTGTTTCACGTCTTTTTGCCAAATGTAGCTCCTGTCTGTGTGGTTTTGGTTTGTTTTCGGTTTTGGTTTTGGTTTTTTGGTTTGTTTTTTTATTCGGCTCATTTCTGTTCTCTGACTAGTGTGAAAGTTCATGTTCACTCTGCGCCAGCACCGTCCTCCCTGCCTTGCTGGGCCCCACACCAAGCTGCTGGCGTGCGCACTTTGAGGGCTCTTGCTTAGGGCTGTAGGCAGGCTTTCAGGTCCTACCCAAAAGGGTCTGCTGCGTTCACTGCACCAAGAGCTTCCAAGGAAAAAATGCTTGCGAGGTTATACAAACATCTGTTCATCGAAAGTGGGCGTGCTTGAGAGACGAGGCTTGTGAGGGGGATTTGTTTGTAATTGGCCTCCTCGGTTGATAGTTGGGTTAGGATGGTGCCTAAGCCCAGCTCTGCCAGCAGCCTGTCCCCTCAAAGCCCAGCACAACCCTGATTTTGGCAGAGGAAACTGCTGGGAATGGTTTGAGCCAACGGGGCTGTGGAAATGAGCTTATTTGTTCTGCTTCCTCTTCTGACCTCCCTCCAGCCAAGCTGCTTGTATTTATTCCACTTCTGGAGGGGAGGGGGGAAGGGCTGAAAGCCCAGGAAAGAGGAAAAGCAGCCTTTAGGGCCTTTAGCGGGACTTCTAGAAGCAGCAATTCACTGTGTGGCCAGACGTGAAATCAGCGGCTGGTGGTACGGATCGGGGAGGAATTCCCTGTCTCCTCAGCAGAGTCTGGGGGCTCTCCCAGGGAAAATGCCTGTGGCAAAGCATCTCTTGGGTCAAAGACAGGAGATCACCTGGAACGTCCATGGACTATCAGGGCCTCTTCACACCCAGCCATAGGGCCAGACTGCCATCTCACTATGGGATCTGTAGGCTGTCACGGCTCCTCCAGCTTCTCTGGGTAGGACCCCTCCCTGGAGACTGCTCCTGGTACAAACGGTGCCCCTCGCGTGCACGCCTGCCCTTCATGAGGGCCATCAGGGAAGGGAATCCAGGGAGGCACCTTGCGCTGCTCTGTGCCCTGGGCTGGGCACACACCACTCCACCAAGTGACTCCCCAACTCGAGGGCTCAGAGGGCACCTGGGTCACCAGCTACTCCTCCTCTAAGAAGCTTCCAGGCTTTCTGGGGCCCCAAGACCCAGCATAGATTTCTGGTTCTTTATACTAGGGGATGGTATGTTCTGAGACAGATTCTGGAAGGATCTGGGTCGGGTGGTGTCTAAGCAGGCTGACATAGATCTACGTAGAATTAGAGTTGCAGGGGCTGGGAAGGTGGCTCAGTGGTAGAGTGCTGACCTTGGATGCATGAGGCCCTGGGTTTGATTCCTCAGCACCACATAAGCAGAAAAGGCCGGAAGTGGCGCTGTGGCTCAAGTGGTAGAGCGCTAGCCTTGAGCTGAAGAGCTGAGGGACAGCGCCCAGGCCCAGAGTTCCGGCCCCACAACAAACGGGAAAAAAAAAAGAATTAGAGTTGCAGGACCATGCTGCCAAGTCAGTGTGGTTCCAGCTGAGTGGAACGTGACACAGTGACAGGGAAGGGGCAAGTGATACTTCTGGGCTGGCACTTGTGAGAGGAGAAGGCACAAGAGGAATCTACATACAGCAGTGGGCCTGGTCAGTAAACCTAAAAGTACTGTGGAAGCCCTCACACGGGCCCACGCCTGTAATCCCAGCTAACTCAGGGAGGTGGAGATCCAGAGGATTGTACTCACTCCCAGGCAAAAAGTTAGAGATGCAGGAGACATGAATAGGAGGGTCACATTCCAGGCCCATCTGGGCAAGAAGATGCAAGGCCTTCCCAGAAAAATAACTATAGCAAAAGGGATTGCCAGGGTAGCTCAAGTTCATAGAGCATGAGACCCCGAGTTCAGTCTCTCATACCACCAAAAACTAAAATTAAAGATAAAAAAAATATTTGTGGCTGGGCACTGGTGGTTCATGCTTGTAATCCTAGCTACTCAGGAGGCTGAGATCTGAGGGTCGAGGTTCAAAGCCAGCCTAGAAGGAAAGTCTGTGAGACTTAGCCCCAATTAACTATTAGAAAACTGGAAGTGGCACTGTGGCTCAAAGTAGAAAGGCGCTAGCCTTAAGCAAAAAGCTCAGGAACAGAGCCCAGACCCTGAATTCAAGTCCCAGAAATGACAAAAATAATTTGTGGAGACCTGACATTGTCTACTCTTCCCTTCAAGCCTCATAACAAGGCTAAAAATACCTGTTGAAAATCACGTTGTACTTCATGCATTCCAAGGGAATAGGAGTCAAGCTTCTCTTTTCTCCAGACAGAAACTGCAAATACAATGGGACCATCATAATGCTGAAGTTCAATCAGTGCTTGGTAGAGGCAGGAAGGGGGTGTGCCGCATCTCCCTAACGAGCTCCCCAGTCTGCCTGTCAGCGTCTCATTCTCTTTTCTAGCTCTCCTAAAGGGAACTGAAGGAATGTCCCCTTATTTCCCTGTAGCAATTTCAGGTTTCCCCTGTTCCGTTTTCTGGCTACAGGGCCTGGCTGCCACCTGGTAGAGTGGCACAACACTGGGGACGTCCTCAGCACCCAGACGTGCCCAGCCACAAGGCGCCCTGTGGGCCCAGCGAGGAGGGGCCGCAGTCGGGGTGCTGCAGGCCCTTTCCGGCCATCCAGGCCAAAAGGCTCTGCACTCTGCCAGCCTCCCCTCCCTAGACTGCCCATCTGAGTCTGTTCTACAGGAGCTAATGGGCATCCTGGCCAAGGCTCCCAGGTGGCAGAGTCCGTACGAGGATACCTGTGCATTTGGTCAGGATGGCCCTCCCGGGCACCTTCTCCCACGCAGGCGCAGTGGCAGTGGTTGTAGTGATGTGGCTGCTGCTGTTTTTTGTGTGTGCGTGCATGTGTGTCTTATCTCTTGTTTACCATTTGCTTTTGGTCTTTCCTACTAAACAGCCGCAGCTCCGGAGTCCTGCCCCATAAACATTGAGGAATAGGTATGACATCTACCAAATTATATAAATGAACAAACAATCTACTTTATTTGGGGTTCCAAACTCAACCACCTGATAATGCCCCACCCCGACACTGCCCGGAGCGCCACCCTCAGAGGGAAGGACGTTTGGACTCGGGTCCTCAGGGTCCGGAGCCCGCAGGCAGTCTGTGAGCTCTGGCCACATTCTATTACAGCCTCAGGATGGATTTTCACTAAGGGCATTTATGGGGAACCAGCCCGCAATCCTGCTTCATCCTGGTGATTTGCCACTTACAGAGCTGTGTGTCTTGGACTGGCCAGACCCAAGGCTGACCTGGCCTCTGGACCATGCTCAGTCATACCTCCCCATGGGCACCAGGTGCCATGGTGTATATGCCCACCCCCACCCCCCAGGGGGGACTGGTGTCTGATAGGTGTGTGAAAGGCCACAGCTTCCTCAGTGCAGGTGAACGGAGTGGGGTCCAAGCTGCTAGGGAGCAACTAGGAGGCGCCTTGTGAAAGGCGGCCCAAGCCCACAGCAGAGCCAGGCTTCTTCAGGGGTAGAGGCCAGAACCCTGCCTTTCATCACCAATGGACCACTCTAGCTTCCCTGGAGAGAATGATTATGGAGCCACCTGCTGGCTGGAGGACAATCAAAGGGAGACCCTGGGGAGACAGGGAGGCCTGAACAAATTCTGGAAGACAGGACTCTGCTCAGCACACTATATGATCCTGGGAGAGAGGGGGGCGTCCCCATCAAAGGGATGCCCGAGTGCCCAGCGTGCTGTAAACCAGGCGTGAGGCCCTGGTCGGTGTAGATAACGGGAATGGGACATGCTGGCAGACGTGGCGTAGAGGTGTGCTGGGAGTGGGTTTCCAGGCCTGGCAGGTTTCCAGGACAGCAAGATGAATATAGTCGGTGACACAGGGGACCCCAGGCACTGAAGTTCAATCAGTGCTAGTGTCTCCTGTGGGGACAGCACCGGCAATGCAGTCACATGGGGGAGGGAAGCTGAGTCGCACCCAGACTGTCTGACCCCTGGACCCTGCTGGTTGGCTAGCCCCTTCCTGCCTGTCCTCAGCCAGCACCCCCCGCGCCCAGCCAACACATGCACCTTCTCACTCCTCCCCACTTCCCCCTGCTCTGCAAGACGCAGCTCAGAGAGGCCACTGCCTTGTCCTCGTCCACGGAACAGGTGAACTCCAGACCCAAATAATTTACACACCCCAGTGGATCCTAGGGTACGTTCCCGAACAGGGAGCACCTGGCACGTGCCACAGTGATGCTTCCGCGGCCCTGCATATGTCGGTGCCCCTTTCTCCTGTTCTTCCTTACTGTAGCTTGCACACGCAGGAGTTTCAGGTCCCAAACATCCTGCTAGCTTCTGCTGAGCTGCTCTGCCCTGTGGGAGACGCTGTGTGGATTTGCCCTGCGGCCTGGCTCTTGTAACCTTCATTTTGTTTTCTCCAGGTACCTGGCAGGCTGACAATGTTGTCAGCCACCGGAACAGCCAGCGCCGGCGCTTATCATCCAGCAGCCTGGAGGACCCCGAGGAGAACAGGCCCTGTGCGTGGGGTCCGCTGGCTGTCTGAGAACACCCACCCCTGTATCTAGGCCCCTCCTGTGTGCATTCCATCCATCCTCACTGGACCACTGGCCTCCTGGGCGTCCTCCACGAGATGTGCACACTTCAAGAGAAGCTGGACACGGAATCAGCCCACTCTTCTTTCCTATACCTGCTTTCCTATACCTGACCCCCCCACCCTCTCAGAAGAGACCAGAAGCTCTCCTTTCTCCTGTGGGCTCACACCCATGAGACCCTTCGCAGAGACTGGCATATGCCCGTTGATCTGCTCAGCAGGTGGAGCTGGGGATGCCCCTCTTCTCCTGAGACCAAGCAGCAAGAGTTTGGGCAGCTTCGTTACAGACACCCATCTCTGGCAGTTTCTGGTCTCTGCGCCTCGTAATCACTTCAGAACCGTGGTGTGGGTGTGGGGAAGGCCCCTATGAGAAGGGAGGGCCAGCTTGCGCTCTGTGGACTTGCCCCCTCCTGGGGCACCCAGAGCTGCTTTCTGAAGGGCAGGGAGACGAGGCAACCCAGGTATGAGTTGGCAGTCAGCTCTTCCTTGTGGTCGTGGGGCTGGGCTCCTGTGTTCCTGTGCCTGTCTGAGACCCCAGGTAGGAGCACTTACCCCCTCCCCCCGCCCAAGGCCTCATCAGGAGCGGTCAGGAAGGCACCACTGCAAGAAGCTCATTTCTGGAACACCTCTCCGTGTATATCCAGGGGCAGGGAGCAGGGGGTCTTTAATACTACCGCCCTCATCTCCACCTTTTTTTTTTTTCTTAAATAACTGAAGAAATAGGCTAAGGAAACTATAGACTAGTGCCACTCAAAAGTGGTGTTCAAGCTGGCGCCGGTGGCTCACACCTGACATCCTAGCCACTCAGGAGGCTGAGATCTGAGGATCACAGTTCAAAGCCAGCCCAGACAGGAAAGTCCGTAAGACTCCAGTAAAACGCCAGAAAACCAGAAGAGGCGCTGTATATCTCACCTTTAGCTGAAGAGCTGAGGGACAGCGCTCAGGCCCAGAGTAAAAGCCCCACCACCGACAAAAAAAAAATGTTCAGGGTCACCAAAGACCATGGTGCAGAGCCCCAGGCCAGAAGCAGTGGCCTGGAAGCCAGAGGGAGGACTGGGGTCAGAGCCTTCCCGTGGAGGTCCCTCCACCGCTTTGAGGTATTCCCAGCCTTCCAGATCTCCTGAGTGTGACAGGCAAGGGGCAGGTAGAGGCGATTTAGGGATGCTCAGTTGGCTACCAAACCACGCCTGTCATCAGCAGGGCTGGCCTGGAAGTTGTTGGGTGTCCCACCTTTCTCACGTCAAGGTATTCCTCCTGACTTCTGGCTTCTGAAAAATGTGCTTATTTAGTGGGACATGTGGTAGCCTGGAAAATAGAACCAGAAGTGATTACTGTTAGAAGCGGAAGGGCCTCGGGCTGTGCCTGCAATGTGTTAGGATTGACAGTTGTTGCCTACCTAGGTGAGCTTTCCAAAAAAAAGGAGCTGTGGCTCTTTCTTTTTGGTGTAGCGGCAGAGGCCCAGGAGTTCGGTGATTGTCACACTGCCTAGTGATTGGGGCACATGGCCTGCCCTTCTAGAGAGGGGCCTCTGTCCTGCCTGGTGAGCTTGAGTTCCCATGTCATGTCCACCCTCTCCGAGAACCACAGGGAGCCCCGCCCCCACCAGGACGTCCTTTCCTTCCTGCGACATTCTCAGACCCTTTTGATATTCCAGGTTTGAACCAGTATAAGTTGAGCAATAACCCTACTTCCTAACTTCCTTGCAGTATGACCCTAGAAGCAGCAGGCAACAGGGAGGGTCCCTCCTCCTGGGTGGTGGCTCACAGGCCCACCCCCTCACCCAGCAGGCAGGCAGTGTTCACGGTGTGGTGTGATCCACAGCCAAGGTGCAGGAGACTCAGGTAAACAGCAGGAACTCTCAAGACGAAGCCATTATCGCCAGCCCTCCCTCACAAGCCAGTGCGCCATAACCCTCCTAGGTGGGCCTCGGCTCCGTGGCCAAGACACACCTAGGGTAGTCAGCGTGCCCTTTATACTGCCTTGTCCAATTCCTGCTCCCCTTCTCATTTAGCTCATGGTAAGCAGAAACAGCCCATCCCCCCGAATGGGCCTCCGTCAGCCTGACCAGGAACAGGACAACCTTCACGCCTGCCCTGGTCTGTTATAGAGGCATTCATGTTGAATTTGCCCAGGGAGGCTGACGGAGGCCTGTCTGAGACCACACAGCCTGGCCCCGGGGTGCTCTTGCTCTCTTAGTGGTCTTGATTCCCTCGAAGAATCTTCTTGCCTTCTACCCCGTTCTATCCCACCAGAGTATATGCTCCCCCCCAAGGGGCACCTCCCAGGCACAGACCCAAACACTAAGCTGGCTTTCTGGAAGCGAGGTCCTGCCCACCTGGTGTTGGCATGCCGTCACTCATTTTGCTTAGGAGCTGCGTACCTGGTGTGTGCGCGTGCGCGCTGCGTGCGCCGCCCGCCCGGAGGACGCGCACGCGCACTGCAGTGGGGACGTTGAGGATGCAATATTTATGGATTGCTGCATGATTCTTAAAAATGAATAAAACTGTTTACATGGGAAGGAGAGGTGTGAACCCCACGGTGGATTCGTGTGTGGCCTTCCTGCCTCCACTTCCTGACCTGCCTGCAGCCTCAGCTCCAGCTCTGGCCCCGGCAGCTTAAACCGGAGACCTTCCCCTCGGCCACTGGAAAAATGACGGGGAGGGGGAGGGGGAGAGAACAGCCCTACAGAAGCTTCTGGAATGCCAGCTTCCAGGAGCTTGGCGGCACAGGGAGGGAGAGAGCCGCTTACCGGGAGGCGCTGGGGCGCCCTGCCCGGCGCGGGGTGCGAGCCGCGGGTCGGGCTCTGCGGGTGTGAGCGGCAGGTGGCATCGGAGAGTCAGACCTGCCACCGGC
>NW_012267223.1:3405641-3421873 GCF_000151885.1 Dipodomys ordii
GACCCAGCGCGGGGCCCTCCGGCGGGAACGCACCCCGACCCGCCGGCGGGTAGGGGGCTGGGTGGCGCGGGAGAGGGCGGCACGGGGAGGGAGTTCCGACAGAGTCGCCGCCGCCGAGAGGAGCGCGAGCCCGGGGTCTCCTTGGCGACGCGCTGGCCAATAGCAGCAGCGGAAGCTGTTTACGGGGGCGGGGCGTCGCCATGGCAGCGGGAGAAGCCTTCGGAACGGCTACTTAATGCCGGTCCCCAGGCCGCGGGCACTCGGAGAAGCGCCGTCGGGCGAGGGGGGGGGCATCGAGAGGCGCTGGCGGGGCCCTCGAGCTGGGGGCACAGAGCCGCGGGGGTGTGGGAGGAACTTCTTCCAGAACCTTCCTCTGGCCCGGACTGCGCTCTGAGCCAGGTAAGGGACCGGGAGGGCTGTGGGTCACGGGAAGCCAGGGCGTCGCTACCAGCCTGCTCTGCCCACCGATCCCCGACGGAAACGGTGGGACTGGGGACTGACATTTGAGGGGTTTCGGGGACCCCGCTCCTGCCCCCTCCTCCGTAACTCATTTCCCCTCTCGTCCCGGGATCCCTGATCCTAGAGCCTCCTTTCCGGGTCCGGATCGCCTCCCTCGCCCCAGCCGTGGTTCTGCCCCCCTGTCCCCCCACTTTTATTTTCCTCCTGCTTGCTGGGGGTCGTCCCGATTTCCCGCGCTTGGACTCCGCTGCCCTCCTCTCCCCCGCTTCCCTGTGTGGCGAAAGAACCGTCGAAGGGCAATGGGAGCGATGGGGCGGGAGCGGCGGGGGTCAGGCCCGGGCGCTGCAGAGCCCTCCCCGGCGGGGTGAACGCGCAGCCCCCCTCCGCCCCCCTCTGCCCTCCCCGGGGGGGCGGGAGAGCGCTCAGCCCCCCCCCCGCTCTGCTCCCGCAGGCCTCGCATTGGTGTTTGGAGGAGGCGACCCCCGGGTCGCGGGATGGAAGCGCGAATCCCGGAGGCCGCGTAGCTGGAGCCTCGGGAAGCGGCGGGCCGGAGAGCGCGGCGGGCCAGCCGGGCTCGGCCCGTGCCTGTTGACCGCCCCCTCGGAGAGTTCCCGCAGACATGGCGGAGAGCTGGCTGCGCCTCTCGGGAGCGGGGCCGGCGGCGGAGGAGGCCGGGCCTGAGGGCGGCCTGGAGGAGCCGGACGCCCTGGACGACAGCCTCACCAGCCTGCAGTGGCTGCAGGAGTTCTCCATCCTCAACGCCAAGGCGCCCACGCTGCCCCCGGGGCTCACGGACCCCCACGGCTACCGCCAGGTGCCCGGCTCGGTGGCGCCCGGGTCCCCCCTGGCGGCCGACCCCGCCTGCCTCGGGCAGCCGCACACGCCGGGCAAGCCCACGTCGTCCTGCACGTCGCGGAGCGCGCCCCCGGGCCTGCAGGCCCCGCCCCCCGACGACGTGGACTACGCCACCAACCCGCACGTGAAGCCGCCCTACTCGTACGCCACGCTCATCTGCATGGCCATGCAGGCCAGCAAGGCCACCAAGATCACGCTGTCGGCCATCTACAAGTGGATCACCGACAACTTCTGCTACTTCCGCCACGCCGACCCCACCTGGCAGGTAGGGGAGGCGCGGGTGGCCGCCGCTCCCTCCTCCCGGCCCCGCACCGGGCCTCCTCCCGGATCTGCCAGGCCACGTGTTGGGGGGTGCAGCTAGGACACCCCCCACCCCCTCCCCGACGTGTGGAATCCAGTTCTTGACTTCAGAGGACGGAGGGAGGAGGCGATGGGGGGAGGGGGGGTCACAGGGCTTCAGGGCGCAGATTTCCAGGTTCTAAGGGACCAGCGTCGTCTCCCGGGGAGGGTGACTGGTTGAGGGAAGATTCTTGTCCCAAGTTCTAGAATTTCTAGACAAACTGACCCAGGACTTTCTCAGGGACCC
This sequence comes from Dipodomys ordii, assembly GCF_000151885.1. Taxonomy (NCBI): domain Eukaryota; kingdom Metazoa; phylum Chordata; class Mammalia; order Rodentia; family Heteromyidae; genus Dipodomys; species Dipodomys ordii. The sequence goes on from NW_012267223.1 coordinate 3,407,542, forward strand.
AGACTCAGAAGAGGAAAGGAAGTCCTTCCTGCCTGCCTCTGCCCTGGTGCCTTGCAGGCCGCTGGTCTGAAGGAGGGCCGGGCAGGGCAGAGCGCTGGGCGGGTGTGAGGGCCCGCCGCTGCCCGGCGCAGGGGGTACGGGGCCTTCCTAACACCACCGTCCCAGCCTCCACTTCAACCTCTCCCCACTTTCCTGCCTTCGCTCTTCCCCTTGTCAGCTAGTCTCCCTAGGGGAACAATTACCTGAGCCAGGTGCTTTCCACAGGGGCTCTTCTTGCTGCACTGGCTTCATGTTCCCAGTCTCCGGAACCCGGCACAGAGCAGCCAAGGGGCCCAGGCCGCCATGTAAACATCCTAGCCTCGCTGAGGTCACTGTCCACCTTGCCTGACTTGTTATTCTAGCCAGGACCCCTGACCCCCTGACATGGTGTGGACAGAACTAAGAATCCAAGACCGGACAAGGCAGGAGGAGGATGGGTGTACGGCTGAGGAGACATTGCCCTGAGAGTCTTCAGCCATCGGGATCTAAGGATGCCCAGTGTTCCCTGGGGCAGTGCGCCGGCTCATAGTGCCAGGCCATTCCAAATTCCCTGACCTGAGGGTAGGGGAGCCCACCCCACCACGCCCCACGGCTTGTGCAGCTCGGGTGCTGTGCAGCTCAGGCCTCAGGAATGAGCCCCATGCTCTTGGCTGGGTAATAATCAACGGAGCCTGGGAGGAAAGAGAGGGTTTGTTGCAGGGGTGAAGGCCCGGGCCAGCAGCTGGCTCAACAAACAAGGAATTACTAGATTCCCCCCCCTCACCCCTCATCCCTACACACGCCCTCCTCGGTCACACACACACACACACACACACACACACACACACACACCCCTCACTCGCTTCATAGAGGGCCAGCTAAGAGATGGCAGTCCAGGCCCTGGGGGAGCCTAGGGCTTTGGCCAGGCCACAAACAGCAGTATAAGGGAGGGACAGCAGGGGACTCAACTGGACGGTGGTGGGGAGGTGGGGGGAGCACTGAGAGCCACCCCGCAGCTCAGAGCTCGGATGACTGAGCAGGCAGATATCCCGGCAACAGAGAACAAAAGTCCCCAGCAGCACTCCGGGGCCCCAGTGCCCTGTGGCTGGTGTCCCAGAGCCTCAGATGCCTGGTCAGGGAGAGTGGATCTGTCTTCCCCTTCCCTCCCCTCCCCCATCGGAAAGTTGGGGTGGGGGGGGAAGCGGAGGAGGAGGCATGAGGAGCCCCCGTGTCCCTCCGTCACCGCTGCCCCCTGACCTAGCCCTTCTTTTCCTCTTGCTCTCTCCCCGGCCCAGAATTCCATTCGCCACAACCTGTCCTTGAACAAGTGCTTCATCAAAGTGCCCCGGGAGAAGGACGAGCCAGGCAAGGGGGGCTTCTGGCGCATCGACCCCCAGTACGCGGAACGGCTGCTGAGCGGGGCCTTCAAGAAGCGACGGCTGCCTCCGGTCCACATCCACCCGGCCTTTGCCCGACAGGCCCCCCCGGAGCCCAGTGCCGCCCCCTGGGCCGGGCCGCTGACCGTGAACACGGAAGCCCAGCAGCTGCTGCGGGAGTTTGAGGAGGCCACGGGGGAGGGGGGCTGGGGGGCGGGCGAGGGTAGGCTGGGGCATAAGCGCAAGCAGCCCTTGCCCAAGCGTGTGGCCAAGGTGCTGCGGCCCTCCACCACGCTGCTGCTGACCCAGGAGGAGCAGGGGGAGCTGGAACCCCTCAAAGGCAACTTTGACTGGGAGGCCATCTTTGAGGCTGGGACTCTGGGGGGGGAGCTGAGCACCCTGGAGGCCCTGGAGCTGAGCCCACCGCTGAGCCCCGCCTCCCACGGGGACGTGGACCTCACCGTCCACGGCCACCACATCGACTGCCCCGCTACCTGGGGTCCTTCCGTGGACCAGGCCGCCGACAGCCTGGACTTTGACGAGACCTTCCTGGCTACGTCCTTCTTGCAGCACCCATGGGACGAGAGTGGTAGCAGCTGCCTGCCCCCTGAGCCCCTCTTTGAGGTGGGGGATGCCACCCTGGCCGCTGACCTGCAGGACTGGGCCAGTGTGGGTGCTTTCTTGTAAGAGGCCAGACCCCACCCCACCTCCGGACAGTGCCCAAGTCAGGGCCCAGAACTGCCCCCCCACACCGGCCCATGGACAAGCCCACCTTCCCAGGCAGGGGCTGGGCCAGGTCTCCCGGGGCTGGCTCCACCAGGTCACACTGCTGCCAGCCGAGGATGTCCTTAGATCCAAACCCAGAAGGCTGCGAACTGGGGGGTCCAGGACCAGAATTGCTGCCTCCCCTCGTCGGCACCCCCCTCCCCCATGTACACACAGTGTTTCATTGATTCACATCTCCCTGCCCCTCTCCCCGACCCGGAACTGAAGAGAGCCGAGGCCTGGAGGGCCCAGCTGGGCTGGGGAGGAGCAGAACTGGGTCTTCCCCAGAGCACCTCCACTTTCTCTCCTCACCCACTGCCTCCTGCCTCCTCCCCAGGCCACCATCCAGAGAAAGTTCCCAGGTACAACAAATGCTCATTAGGTGACAGCAAATTAAGCCCCGGGAGGCCTCTCCCAGCAGCGCCTCCCTGGGGTCCCTGCTGCTGCTAGGAAAGAGCAGGGAAGGGGCTGGGCTGGGGGAGGGGCGCAGAAAGGCAGAACGGAGGGAAGGGGATGCCCGGGGGGCAAGATGTTCCCTAAGGCCTCTGGGACCTTCTCCTGGCCCCATCCATAGAGATGGGGTAGAGGATACGAACCCCTAATCTTTGAGCCCGACTTGAGGCTGAGAGCAGCGAGAAGATGGGGCTCTGGGGGGTGTCGGGAAGGATCAGCCAAGCTGCAGGGGTGGGGGTGGGGACAGCCAGACTAAGGTAGTGCACACCGTAGCTGTAGCTAAGCCTTCACCGAGATGTGCCCAGCTCACTGGAACCTGCGGGCACAGGAAGGGGTGGCCTCACACCCCCCCTGCCTGCACTGGGGGAGGGGCAGCCAGGCCTGGCTCTTCCCTGACCCCCCACCCCCACCCCGGGGTCTGTGACCTGCATCCACCTCTCCACATGGAAGCGAGTTAACATTTTTCATGGAAACGTATTTACAATAAAAGACATTTTTAAAAATAAAATTTGGAAAAAAAAAACATCAAAATGTCCTCCTCAGATCTTTCCCTGGGAAGATGGAGAACCTATTGTTTTGGTTGGGGGGGCAGGGGGGCAGAAGAGTCAGTGAGGACCTGCAGGGACCCCCCCCATGAGCGCCCCTCCTTGCCGCCTCAGGGTCCCTGGGGGAAGAAGGGGCTGAGAGGAGGCCTGCACCTCAGGGGCTCCGTCCAGGCACTGGGGAGAGCTGTTGCCCAGAGCTCTGGGGGGGCTGGAGGCCCAGAGGAGGTTCACCCTGCCAGGCCCCACGGACTCACAAAGGCCAGCATGCCCCGGGGCTCCTGCCATCCCCCACAAAGAGGGCCTGCCTAGGCTCGTCTGCATCCCTGGCCTGGGTCTGTTCCCAGCACCTCCCTCCCTGGTCCTCCCACATGGAGGGATGGGCTGGGAGGGGGGGGCCTCCAGGGTTCTGTTTCTCCACTCTGGTGTGTGTATTTACCTGACCCAGCCCAGGGCAAGGCTAGGGAAGGAGGAAGGACCCCAGGGAATGGAGATGGAGGGAGAGGGGGGAATGTGCTCAGATCTTCCTCCCCTTCACACTGGCAGACTCACTTTATGAGGGTCCAGACCACTAGGGTCTTGATGGGGAAATGGAGGCACGAGATGTGTGTGTCTGAGGGTCCAGAACCTTTCAATCCCTTTCCCCTAGGTTTGCTTGGGACCCTCCTCCCCACCCAGCCCACAGACAGACAGACAGACAGACAGACACACACACACACACACACACACACACACACAATCCTGCCCAGCTCCGCAGACCTCTTTCTCTCCATGTCCCTTTCTTTCTCATCCTCAAGTTTGGCGGTAGGCCAACCTGGCATTCTTGGGGCTAACTTGCTGCTTTCATTTGCTAATTATTCCAAATATTCCAGAAGGGCACACTCACTGCACGGCAGGAGGGGCTGAGGCCTCTCTGAGCCCAGAAGTCAGCTGCCCATCCTCCTCTCCCAGGAGGCACCCAGAAGGGGCTGGCTTAGCACAGCCCCAACTCCTCACACCTCCCCTCCTCCCCCACCTCCTCTTCACAGACCCATGCAACATGAGGGGAACAAGGGGGACACCAGCCTTCTCCACCAGCCCCCCAAGATCAGCTTCGGGCCATGGCCAAGATGGGAACATTCTGGAAGGACAGTTGGTGTGTCACAGCCTGCTCCAGGCCCATGCTGAAAGGGAGAAGGACACAGTCTGAGGCCAGATCTCTAGTGGGGCCCAGAATCCATCTTATTCTCTTTGAGATCCCTAGAAACAGGAGCCTGGTATCAGTGGCCCCACCTGTAATCCTAGCTCAGGAGGCTGAGATCTAAGGATCACAGTTGGAAGCCAACCCAGGCAGAAAAGTCCATGAGACTGTTATCTCCAATTAACCACCCCTCCCCATCCCCCAGAAAAGCCAGAAGTAGAGTTGTGGCTCAAGTGCTTCAGCCTTGTGTGAAAAAGCCAAGCTCAGAGAGGGGCTGGGAAGGTGGCTTAGTAGAGTGCTTGCCTAGCATGCATGAAGCCCTGGGTGCATGAAGCCCTGGGTTCGATTCCTCAGCACCACATAAACAGGAAAAGCTGGAAGTGGTGCTGTGACTCATGTGGTAGATCACTAGCCTTGAGCAAAAGAAGCTCAGAGACAGTGCCCAAGCCTTGAGTTCAAGCCCCAAGACTGGCAAAAAAAAAAAAGGCCAAGGGACAGCATGAGGTCTTGAGTTCAAGCCCTAGCATTGGCATACAAACACACAAAATCACCAACATTGCAGTCAAAACAGGAGAGAGGAGGGGGGTTGCGTAACCTTTTCAGAGGGCAGAACTAGGGGTTGGGCAAGTCTGAATTTTCAGTTCAGTGTATTTCTTTTTTTGCCAGTCCTGGGGCCTGAACTCAAGGCCTGGGCACTGTCCCTGAGCCTCTCTATGCTCAAAGCTAGCACTCTACCAGTTGAGCTACAGCACCACTTCTGGCTCTTTCTGTGTATGTGTTACTGAGGAATCGAACCCAGGGCTTCATGCATGCTAGGCAAGCACTCTACCACTAAGCCACACTCCCAGCCCAGTTCAGCATCCCTGCTCTAACCAATCAGCAGGATGGCTCTTTCTTTAAAAAAAAAAAAAAAAAAGTTCATTTAATTTCAGTATGATGTCCCTAAAGCAAGGCTGCACTCTCTGGAACCTCCTATAAGCAGGATTTGGGTCTTAGTGTCAGCCAATCCACAGAGCATGTGCAAGCTCTGTGCCAGCTCTTCAGTTCAAAATCACCTGGTGCCTTCAATACCTTATTTCTTTTGAGCCCATGACAAGTTCTCTGAACAGGTTGATAACAGGGACTTTGAAACAGCGTTGGCTGGAAAGCAAACCAACCCCTTCCTTGGGATTGAACTTAAAAGCAGGACAAAAGTTTAGCATTTCTGCATCTATGTTGTGTCTGTCTCCTTTGCTGAGTCTCCTATGATCACCTTGGATTCCAGGAAGGACAGGATGGATGGAAAACACCTCTATGAAAAGTGATCAAAACCACCCCCAATGGAAGGAACCCCAGAGCCTCACAGGATGAGACATCATTCCCCAAATGAGGACAATTATGTCTGAGGAGGAGCCTGTACCCAGAGTAAGAGTTCCAGATCACTCCTCTCCAGTGAGGGGCAGTCATGACAATGTCAGAGGTCACGATCAGCCAGATCACCCTTCACTCAATTCTGCAAGTTGTCTCCCCTCATCCTTCCTCTAGTTAAACCTAAAGCTCCTACCTCTACCCCAAGATGAGCTGGAACTCGCCCTTTGCCTCTTCCCATACTGTCTGATTTTGTTTTTGTTTCTGTGCTAGTCCCGGAGCTCGAACTCAGGGCCTGGGTGCTGTGCTTGAGCTTCTTTTGCTCAGGGCTAGCACTCTACCACTGGAGCCACAGCTCCACCTCTGGCTTTTTTTGGTGATCAATTAGAATGAAATGTTTCATGGACTTTCCTGCCCAGGTTAACTTGGAACTGTGATCCTCAGATCTCAACCTCCTGAGTAGCTAGGATGACAGGTGTGAGCCCCCGACTCCCAGCTTCATTGTTGCTTTCTTTATTCTATGTGTTGAGGAGAGTGGCTGGACCTGCCCTGAAGGGGGGCTTCTGGTCTAGAACTCTAGCGACAGGGTGAGGTGATTGCATTCTCAAGGGCTGGGGGAAAGGGGAAGGAAGCCCTTTCATTTCCCAAAAGAAGGAGCCAGCCTTCTATCCCTGAAACTCCTGCCTCTTCCCTTTCCCCACGAAAACCCCCAGCCAAGAATTCTACAGCAGGAGGGGAGAAGAAAGGATTGGAGCTGGGGCCTTGGGGCCTTCCCCTCCCACCCTAAGTACCTCCTATCCCACAGGACAAGCCACAATGGGGGGCAGTGACCCTCAGACCTAAAAGCCCCTGGAGCTCTCCCCCAGCCTTGCTTTGAATTCTGCTTTCTTGGAGCAAACTGGCCAAGGCCCTCTTCAGCGCTGAGCTACACCAGGGGCAGGAAGATGGCAGTCCATCCCACCACCAGCCCTCCCCCTCCCCCTGGGCAGTACACAGGCCCCCCCATCCTGCCCCCCAGCTTCCTGGCAAAGGCTGGAGGCCGGGAAGGAAGTGGGCAGGTGGACAGGAGTCAGGTGCAGCTCCTTGCTGGGCTGAGGCCCAAAGGTAAACAGGTGTATTTGGCCTTCTCCAGCAGGGGGTAGCAGGCTGGCCCCTTGGGGCAGGCCTGGGCCTGTCAAGGTGGGGAAATGGGGTGTTGTTCACAATGGGGTGGGACTGGGGTGGGAGAAGGAAAACACAGGTGTCACGGAGGGGAGGAGGTGGGGGAGAAGAACAGGGGATGGGGCTCTCAGATGCCACTGGGGGGGTGGCAGGGGGAGAGCTGTGTCCAGCAGCATGGACAGGGGCAGGGGGCAGGGGGTGCAGCCTGAGGAAGCCCCGTGGGGTTGCCTGCCCCCTCAGACTACACGCAGACCACGCATGTCTGTGCGACTCTGCCGCCCTAGGTCAGAGCCACCCCGACAGATGGGCAAGCCGAGGCCTGCACATGCCCTGTGTGCAAAAGGAACGGGAGGGGGCACCTTGCAGGACGCTGTCCCCCAGTAACCAACCAGCCTGACCAAAGTCCTCCCTGCTGCCCCTACCCCCGCAGATACCCTGGAGTCCTAGACCCAGAACACACTGCCTCCCCGTCCCGCCCCTTCGGACCTGCTCTAAGTGCAAAGCCTGAGCCTATTATGACCTAGGCCCCAGGCCTGGGAGGCAGCCACAGCGCCCCTGAGCGTGTCACTGTACCCCTACCCCTCCACCCGCCTCGCCCCATCAGCCCAGCCCACCCTTGGGGCCCCTTGAAGTCCAAGCCACAGGCAGCCCCCGCAGCGCCGCTGTTTGCCCAGGACATTAAGCCGAGACTGGGAATGTGCCAACTGTGCTCCCCACACTCAGCCACCCGTGAGCTCTGCCAGTGTCTGCTCCCCCTGCCTGCCCCCACCTCCTATCTTACTGGTCATGACACAGCATCCCGGTTGCTTCCAACTGGTCTGAAGTTAACTGTGTCTGAGCTGGGCAGGGCTGAGGCAGGGCGGCCCACAGAGGCTCTGAGTGGTTTAAGTCTCACTTGTCCATAGGTCTGCTCATTCCACCATCCATCCTGCCTCTGTGTTTTGGTTTTGTTTGGTCATAGGGCTTGAACTGATGGCTGGGCACTGTCCCTGTCTCTTTTGGCTCAAGGTGAGCGCTCTACCACTTTGAGCCACAGCACCACTTCTGACTTTCTGGTGGTTCATTGGAGATTAGAGTCTCATAGACTTTCCTGCCCGGGCTGGCTTTGAACCACGATCCTCAGATCTCAGCCTCCTGAGTAGCTAGGATTACAGGCAAGAGCCACGGACACCCAATTCTCAGGTCTCTGCTTGGAGCATCCGTCCCAGAGACCAGCTGGTTGAGTAGTTATTCCCTGAATGACTGGATGGATGAACATATTGGCTGGCAGAGCAATGAAAGAATGAAAATTAAATGTAACCCCTCTGTACATCACCTTTATAACAATAATTTTTAAAAAGGAGAGGAAAAAAAAAGAAAATCAGCAAAGAAGCCTTGGCCAAGAGCTGTGGAGTCAACGCCAAGAGAGCTGGGGCCGCTGGGCTGGGGACATTCTTGAAGCTCCAGAGGCTGGGCCTAAGGCTTTCGGGTCCAGGGACCACTGGGTAGCATCACATGCTGCTTGTTCTAGAAGCCTGGAAGAAGCCCACATGGGGGCCCTGTGGATTTGGGTCTCTTCCACCTGTGGAAGTCGGGGGCCTTGAGTGCTGCCCTGCCTGGATTTTGTGGGTGAAGAGGAAGGGATGGAGAGAGGCGAGGGGTAGGAAGAGGGATGGAGAAGGTCTTGCTCATTCTCACCCATTCCTCCTCCTCCCCACATCCCCAGGGGCTGAGTTCCAGGGGCTCCACAGAAGGTGCTGAGCCAGGGCTGGAGCAGGTAACCAACATCCACCTCCCCACGCCTCCCTCACTCCCTCAGCCAATGAGCCTTCCACCTATTTATGCCCCAGACGCCAGGTCACCAGGGCATAGCTGCCCCACCCCATCCCGGGATGGAATAGGGCCCCGGAGCCGCCAGGCTTGATCCCCTGGTAACCCCAGCATCAGGCCTATGCTAAGCAGGAGAACCTAGAAGAGGCCACAGAGCTCCACAAGCCAGCCTTTGGCTGCAGATTAACCCTGGCTTGGGTTAATCTCCACCTGCCTGGGTGGATGGGGCAGGATGGGAGTGGGTGGTCAGGTGGACCTTAAATCCTCCTCCCTGATTCTCTGCCATTCTCTAGTTCCCGTGTGGGTTATTCTGGAAGGCGAAGAACATCCAGAGGGTCCCAGTTAATCCAGACTGCTCCCCAGTTGGGCCCAGAGAGGTGTAGGTCACACAGAGGAAGCAATCACCTCTGCCCAAATGTTCCACTTGTCATCCCTGCCTGGCAGAGCGAAAAGGAAGAAGGACCACCAGGGTGTCCAGCTTCTGGACGTGCCCTGGAGTAAGCCAAACACCCTCATTTTCCAGAGAAAGAAACAGCTCTGTGTGTGTGTGTGTGTGAGAGAGAGAGAGAGAGAGAGAGAGAGAGACGTGAACTCAGGGCCTAGATGCTATCTCTTAGCTCAAGGTTGGTGCTCCAATACTTGAACCACAGTTCACTTCTGCCTGTTTAGAGGTTAATTGGAGATCAAAATTCTCATGGCTGGGCTGGGAAGGTGGCTCAGTGGTAGAGTGCTTGCCTTGCATGCATGAGGCCCTGGGTTTGATTCCTCAGCACCACATGAGCAGAAAAAGCTGGAAGTAGCCCTGTGGCCCAAGTGGTAGAGTGCTAGCCTAGAGCTGAAGAGCTGAGGGGCAGCGCCCAGACCCAGAGTTCAGGCCCCACAACCAACCCACAGATCTCAGCCTCCCAGCACCGGGCTTGGTTTGATGTCTGACACAGGGTCTTGCCATGTTGGTTTGAGAGTTTGGCTGGTGCCAAAGTCTCAAACCTTCTGCCTCCGTTTCCCAAGAGCTGGGATTCCAGGTGTGCCCTGGGCCTTTTTAACGTGAGTGATTTATCTAAGAACTTCTTTCCCTTCATTTTGTCTGGAACCCGTTTTCAGCTGTTTAGACTTAAGTTGCATTGCCTTTCCTATTCTCTCTTTCTTTCTCCCACTTTCTCTTGCATTTTCTCACATTCTTTCCCTCTCTCTCTCTCTCTCTCCTGTGGTACTAAGGCTTGAGCTCAGTGGATCATGCTTGTTAGGCAGAAGCTCTACTTACCTGAACCATTCCTCCAGCCTTTTTACGCCGTTTATTGTTGAGGTAGGGTCTCACTTGTGACAGGCCCCCCGCCCCACTGTACCCAGCCATTGCGCTTTCCCTGTGGCTGTGATAGCAGATGCATGCTAGTACACGCAGCCATCGATCGAGATAGTCTCAAGGACTTTTATGCCTGGGATGGCCTTGAACCACAATCCCCCAGTCTTCACCTCCCAAATAGCTAGGATTACAGGCTTGACACACGGTGCCCAGACATTTTATCCTTTTCCTTGCAAAGTTTGTTATGTTTTTGTTTTGTTTGGGGGGGTACTTGTTTTTAATCTCTTGCTATAGAGTTGAAGGCTTTCTTCAAATGTTCATCTGACTGTAGATTCACAGTTAAAATGGAAACTCTAAAACACAGATCGTGATACTGCAGCTCAGTGGTGGAGCCCACCGTGAGTTCAAACCTCAGCAACACACACACACACACACACAGAATTGGTTAGAAGCTCAGTTATCCTATGTCACTGTAGGATAACGTGGTTTTGTTGAGAAGCACTAATGGTCAGTTCTGGTCCTTTCCTCTAAGGTGGCCATTTTAATATTCCAGAAAAAAAAATCAAAGGAGTCAGAGGCAAGAGGATCTGCAGTTCGAGGTCAGGCTGTCTGAAAAAATAATAAAAGCCAGGCACTGGTGGCTCACGCCTGCAATCCTAGCTACTCAGGAGGCTGAGATCTGAGGATCTCGGTTCAAAGCCAGCCTGGGCAGGAAAGTCCATGAGACTTTTATCTCCAATAAACCACCAGAAAACCGGAAGTGGTGCTGTGGCTCAAGTGTTAGAGTGCTCGCCTTGAGCTGAAGAGCACAGGGGCAGTGCCCAGGCCCAGAGTTCAAGCCCCACATAAAAGGTGGAGCTCTAGTGGTAGAGTGCTTGCTTGCTAGCATTCCTGAGGACCTGAGTTAAAAGAAAAAGGAAAGGAGAGGGAGGAGAGGGGAAGGAGGGAAGAGGGAGGGAAGGAGAGAGAAAAGGCAAGTGCCTGCTTTCCCTTGGCCCATGGCCTGGTTCAGTTGCTCCAGAGAGGTCAGGTTGCACTGGGGAGGAGGCAGCAAGAGGAGGCAAGGCCTGCGGGCTGCTCAGAGCACAGCAGTCACGCAGCGACGCGCTGTGTTCTGAATGTCACAGACGGTGGGAGAGCATTGTGGAGCCCCTCCACACCTCCTGCAGCCCCACAGGCGGCCTCCACTCCGGCCGAGGCTTCCCGTCTTCATCCTCAGCTGAACTCAGCCTCAATTTGTAGCATCTCTCTTAAGTCATTTTCTCTTTTCCCCTTCTGTTCCCCCCATACACGCTTTGGATTTTTTTTAATTGAGGTGAAATCTGCATATCATTAATTAAATGCTCAGATCTTCAGTACACATACTGCTCCATTAATTGTTGTTGTTATTGTTGTTGGTCATAGGGCCTGAACTCTGAGTCTGGGCACTGTCCCTTAGCTCTTCATTCAAGGCTAGTGCTCTACCACTTGAGCCAGAGTACCACTTCTGGCCTTTTCTGCTTATGTGGTGCTGAGGAATCGAACCCAGGGCCTCGTGCATGCGAGGCAAGCACTCTACCACGGAGCCACCTTCCCAGCCCCTGCTCCATTAATTTTGACAGCTGTCTATCAAGACACAAGAAGTTCTCTCCCACCCCATTCCTGTCAACCCCCACCACTGCTCCATCCCACCCTCAACCAACCACTACCTGGATTTCTATGGCCAGGGTCTGTTTTGTCTATTCTAGAATTTCATGCACACGGCATCCATCAGCCAGCCAGCCCTTTGTGTTCTTCTCCTTTCACCTGGCATATCATTTTGGAAACTTGACTCTGTTGTCGCATGCGTCAGTGGTTTGTCCCTTTTATGGCTGAGTAGTACTCCATTGGCTAAGTATTCTGTTTGTTTTCCTGTTCTCTTCTTGATGGAAAGCTGGGCTCTTTCTAGTTTGGGGCGGTTGTAAATAAGTGGCTGCGAACATCTTTGTACAGGGTATTTTGTAGCAGAGCTTTTGTTTGTGTTTTTTTTTAATCTCTTTGACTTTCACTTGGGTGGGGTTTGGAAAGAGAAGACATACTCATCTGTACTCTGTCTGCCAGACTCAAGTTAAGTGGACCACTCTGATTTTTTTGTTTTTTTTTTTTTTTGTGTGTGTGTGCCAGCCCTGGGTCTTGAACTCAGGGCCTGGAGCTTCTTTTGCTCAAGGCTAGTACTCTACTACTTGGAGCCCCAGTGACACTTCCAGCCTTTTTTTGAGATTAATTGGAGATAAAAGTCTCCTGGACTTTCCTACCTGGGCTGGCTTGGAACCTCAATCCTCAGATCTCAGCCTCCTGAGTAGCTGGGATGCTAGGCGAGAGCCACTGGCGCCCGGCTTCCCAAGCTGATTCTTAGGTAGTTATGAGCGTCCAGCAGAGACAGGAGGAGGCAGCTGGGGTGTGGAAGGCACGGAGAGGAAGCCCTGCTGGTACGCCCAGGGATCCGCTGCCCCTCAGCCCTGGGCAGGACCAAGCCAGCGTGACCCCTACACATAGCACTTCCGCCATGTCATTCCTCTGACCAGATCGCTGCAGTGGCTTCCTGGTCAAGGTCTGACTCTTCTGATGTCCTTTGCCCTTTGCCTACCCCCACCCCCACCCCAGGGACCAGAATCATTCCACTTAGCTTACCTGGGAGGTGGGGGCTCCCACCGCATCCCCAACACACTCTTGCTGTCACGCCACTGCCTGGCTGGGAAAGCCCATGTTCGCAGGGGCCTCCTGTACCCAGCAAGATGGCGGGCACCCAGTACCCATGGACCATCCTGCCAGGACCTCCCCCAAGCGCCCCATCCCCGGCCTTTCCTACCCCCTCTCTGAGCCGGCAGTTGGCAGGTTACTTGGTTACCAGCCCACAATGGCTGGTGTAGCTCCCCCCCCTCGAGTCTACCCCTGACCCTGAACCCCTTTTGTCTGGCAGCTGTATGGCTCAGTTGGAGATAAGAGCACATGGGGTGGGGGACCCTGTCCTCTGCGGCCTGGTACTCATGCCTGCCCTGCTGCCAACACAGGCTTCCCTCCTTTGGGCACTGCAGGTTTGCTTGGCTGGAGGACTCAGTCGGTGCCTGGTTCTCCCTGGCATCTGTGGGCCACAGGGAGTAGCAGCTGTGTTCCACTGAGCATGGCAGAATGGAGAGAGGTAGTGGGCTGTGCCCAGCTCTCGCTCAGACTTACCAGCAGAGCTCCACATCAAGGCCCGAGCCTGTGACTGGGCAGCTGTGGGAAATGCAGCGAAGGCCTGTCCTCCTTGATCCCTCATTCCCCAGGCTTCCTTCCCGGCCTCACTTACATAGGTCTTACTGAAGGTCTAGTTGTGTGCGTGTCTTGCCAGGTAAGATACACGGAAAACTGCACATCCTTCACTGGCGCCTCTCTGCTCATTCATTCATTCATTCACTCATTCATCAACTCCCAACAAAGAGATAGCCAAGTACTGCTTGTAATCATAGTTCGAAGCCAGCTGGGGGCAGGAAGGGCCCTGAGATTTTTTTTGGGGGGGGGGTCCAGTCATGGAGCTTGAACTCTGGGCCCCGGCACTGTCCCTCAGTTCTTCAGCTCAAGGCTAGCGCTCTACCACTTGAGCCACAGCGCCACTTCAGGCTTTTTTCTTTTTGTTTATGTGGTGCTGAGGAATTGAACCCAGGGCCTCATGCATGCAAGGCAAGCACTCTACCACTGAGCCACCTTCCCAGCCCCATCGCCCTGAGATTCTTATCTCCAATGAACTACCAAAAAGTTGGAGCTGTGGCTCATGTGATAGAGCCTTAGCTTTGAATGAAAAAGTCAGGTGGGGCTGGGAAGGTGGCTCAGTGGTAGAGCACTAGCCTTGAGCTGAAGAGCTGAGGGGCAGCACCCAGGCCCAGAGTTCAGGCCCCATGACCGAACCCCCCCCCAAAAAAAAAAGTCAGGTGAAAGCATCTAGGCCTTGAGTTCAAGCCCCAGTACTTACACCAATACATACATGCATACATACATACATACATGTACAGACAGATACAAACAGGCAGGCAGGCAGGCGGAGTCAAAACTGGGTCCCAAGAGTATACCAGAGTACCCCCACTTCAGGGCCCTGCTTTGGGGTATGCCTTCCGCTCCCCAGGTCTGCGCCAGTCCTGGCCAGTTCCCCCCTCCCCGCCGTCTCCACTGTCTCGTCCCTTTGGCTGGGTCACTTGTGTCCCTGCGAGGCTGCGCCCCAAATGCAGCTCAGCTCACCCAGGCTCCTCCCGGGGACCCCTCTTCCCACCTTCAGAGCCGCTGAGGCCTGGGTGTCCCCGCATGCCCCCCACGCCCAGGCGCTATCCGAGGGGGGCCGGGAGCGGGGTGCGCGCCGGGGCCCCCCCGTGCCGTCACTGCGACCCCGCCC
>NW_012267223.1:3422108-3470232 GCF_000151885.1 Dipodomys ordii
CTGTGCGCGCAGTGCGCGCTGTGTGCTGTGTCCGTGTGCTGTGATCTGGGTGCATTGTGTGCTGTGAGCTGTGTGTGCTGTGCACTGTGTGCATTGTGTGCACTGTGTGTGCTATATGTTTATGTGCTGTGTGTACTATGTGTGTGCTGTGTGCTGTGTGTGCATTGTGTGCTGTGTGTTGTGCACTGTGTGCATTGTGTGTGCTGTGTGTGCTGTGTGTACTGTGTGCTATATGTTGTATATGTGCTGTGTGTACTATGTGTGTGTGCTGTGTGTTCTGGGTGCATTGTGTGCTGTGAGCTGTGTGTGCTGTGCACTGTGTGCATTGTGTGCGCTGTGTGTGCTATTTGTTTATGTGCTGTGTGTACTATGTGTGTGCTGTGTGTGCATTGTGTGCTGTGTGTGCTGTGTGTTGTGCACTGCGTGCATTGTGTGTGCATTGTGTGCTGTGTGTATTGTGTGCTATATGTTGTATATGTGCTGTGTGTACTATGTGTGTGCTGTGTGCTCTGGGTGCATTGTGTGCTGTGTGCTATGCACTGTGTGCATTGTGTGTGCTGTGTGTGCTATGTGCAGTGTGTGCTATATGTTGTATATGTGCTGTGTGTACTATGTGTGTGCTGTGTGCACTCTGTGCTGTGTGCGCTCTGTGCTGCGTGCAAGTTGTGTTGTACTCCATGTGTTGTATTGCACACACTTGCATGTGGTGGTGGTGCTGTAGTTGTGTGTTTGTGTGGTGTTGCAGCAGGGGTAGAGATGGGAACTGATACCAGGGTCCAGGGACATGAGCAGGACAAGCAGCTGGGCCTTTCCTGCTGACTACCAGGCCTTGGGCTGCACGGGCTCACCAGTCCATACCCTCCAGCCACCGAAGACGCTGAGCTTGACAATCCAGTGGGGATGGGTAGGAAAGGTGGGGGACAAAGACGGAAGGGCTGACATCCATCAAGATGGATTGTACTTTAAACTGATTGGTTTATACAACTACTCAAAGATGATGATGATGATGATGATAAAATGGGAAGATTTTCCTAAGCACTTGTCACCCTCCAAGTACAGATGGTGGAGAAGCTGGTGTCTAATGGTCAATGTCAATGTGGATGTCCCAAAGCCAGGGGCTTCAAGTGACAGGAGGCAAAAGTTCAGCAGGCTTCAGGACAGCAGAGGTCCTGGCCCGGGGACAGCAGGAGCGTGGTTAACAGCTGGGTCCCCTTTTGACCTGCTTGCTCATGTGTCTGCCTAGCATGGTGTGGACTCCACCCCAAGTCCCCTAGCTGGACTTGGGTGTTCCGGATGCCCCAGGAGCCCTGGCTGCTGTTAGTTCCAAGTACATTGGGACTGTAGCTGTCATCACAGAATGTTCCAGACGGTCCCAGACAGGTCTTTTTACTAGAGGGCCATCCTGACATTGTGTGAGTCGGCCTAAAATGTCCTGAGGAAACCTGTGCTTCCCCGGGTTTTGAGTTCCACACTGCAGATTTATCCAGAAAACCACCATCCACAAAACAGTCCCAAGTCTTTGATAGCATCTTGGGCCACCTCGATCCTCCCCCTCCCCAGGAGGCAGTCCTTAAAGATCAGGGAAACCGAGTCACCAGCCAGATAAGTGCCAAGTGCTGAATGGGTTCCTTAAAGAATGAGAGCCACAGGCACCAGGGGCTGTGGGGTGCTGTTCACTGCTTCACCCCACATCTAAGGGATCCTTTGGGGCACAAGGGACATTATGGGGAACGACCCTCCCCTGGCTGAGGCCGCACACACAGGTGGCAGGCCTGGGATGGGCAGAGTCCTGTCTGACCTTTCACCTGCACTTTTTCTCCTCCACCCTGAGCCTTTTATGATACAAGCATCAACTTTGACAGCAACCAACCACCACAAGCAACCATGTGAGCACACGGTCCAGGATTCTCCCACCCCACCCCGAATCCCACGCACTCTGCAGCCCTCTCCTGGACCTGCCCTGAGTTAAGGCAAGAAGTGGGGATGCGAGGCCAAGGGCCACAAGAGAGGCAGAAAGGCCTACAGTGTTGCTCATGAGCCTCTAGCGGTGTCTCAGGTCAGACAGGTTCACGGTAGACTCTTTCCTCATTCCCCATTTCCCCAGTGGGATGGCATCACTTTCCCATCGGCTCTCCCCCACCTTCCTGGATTTAGCCCTCCTGGACTTAGTTGCTTATTTGTTCACTTAGATTTATTGCACATCGTAACTATCCCATGTCGGGCCAAGGCCAGGAGCAGGGAGAGAATCGGCAGTCCTGTGGAGGGCCTGTGGAGGTCCCCTGGTTGTCATGGTGATTCCATCAGCTGGCTGCCAGCTCTCCTCCTGCTATGGCAGTCAGCTGTGAAGAGGGTGGCCCCACACTTGCCTTCCATCTGTCTACTGGGGCTCCTGCTGGACCAGCCACTCCTGTCCTCCGTTACTGCCCGTGAGGCCCAGGAATCTGTCCTCTACCATGGGCCTCCTACAAGCTCCGCAGGAAGGTCCTTCTCCAGGCTCCCGTGTTACCTTCACCCCTTAAAAGGACATGGTTTTCCCAAGGGATGCCCCAGCCACTTGAAAGGTCTGAAACACCAAACAGCTGTTCAGGGGACAATTTGGAGTTGTGAAGAGGAATTAAAAGTGCACCTGAAAAACAAATACAAGAATAAAACGTAGGAAGTTTCCATTAAATGTATAATTCAGTAGGAAAGCTTGCTTAATTTGTTTTGTTGCAGTTCTTAAAATTAAACTCAAGACTGAACTCAGGGCTCTGAACTTGCTAAAAAAGGTGCTATACCACTTAAGCTATGCCTCCAGCCTCCCCCTTATTTTTGTCAGTCGTGGGGCTTGAACTAAGGGCCTGGGTGCTGTCCCTGAGCTCTTTTAGCTCAAGGCCAGTGCTCTACCAGTTTGAGCCACAGTGCCACTTTTGGTTTTCTGGTGGTTGATTCGAGATAAAGAATCTCACAGACTTTCCTGCCCAGGCTGGATTTGTACCACAATCCTCAGATCTCAGCCTCCTGAGTAACTAGGATTTCAGGCATGAGCCACCAGCATCCAACTTCCAGTCCCCTTTTGCATTCATTTTTTGTGCTGGTACTTGGGCTTGATTTCAGGATCTACCTCTTAGTTGACTTTTTTCTGCTCATTGCTGGCTCTCTACTACCTTAGCCACAGCCTCACTGCCAGCTTTTTGGTGGTTAACTGAAGATAAGTCTCACTTTCCTGACCAGGCTGGCTTAGAATTGCCATCCTTGGATCTCAGCCTCCTGAGTAGCTAGGATTACAGGCGTGACTCTCCTGAACCTGGCTCACAATGAACTGTGTCAAAGTCAGGTTGGCAGGTCTGCGTGATAGCAAGCAAATATCCTGAGCTGACCACCCTGCGGAGGGAGGAGGGAGCCTCTCCTGGCCAGCTGTGTTGACTCAGTACAGTTCACCTCCGTGAGCCTGAGCTTCCTCTTCTGCCTACCGGAGACAACAGCTATTCCTACCTCCGCTTGGAGGTTTACTATGAGGATTACAGGAGATAATGCAAAGATGGTGTTTGTAACAGAGATGAGCAAACAGCGGGCTCTCAATGCAAAAATCACACTTAGACACTGAAAACATGGAAGGCAATTTGAAAAAAAAATGCAAAAATGCACACTAGTTTCTTTACAAAACATGAAGTGATTGTGTACAAAATTAAGACATCTGTTTATTGATCAGCATAAGGATTCATTTCCTGAGACCTACACAGAGTCTTTCTCCCATTTGGAGACCTCTTCCCTGAAACCTCACTGGTTCCCATTCTGGAAACAACCATCTTCATAGTGATGCACAAGTTCTAAAACGCTGAAAATGCTCTCTGGTCCCAGTGAAAACTGACTAATCCTTCTCCAAGCTCTGTGGCTCATTTCCTCTTCTTTGGTTATTTGGGACCTGGAAGAAAACTTGACTTCCAAACTTCTCACCCACTAGTAGTCCCTGCCTCATGGCTTATCTTCCTGTGCCAGGACACAAAGCCCACTGAGGGGCTGAACAAAGCCCAATGGCCATTTTCTTCCCACACAGACAGGAGAGCCAGGGAATTTGGATTCTCTCTCTCTCTCTCTTGCCAGTTTGCCAGTCCTGGGGCTTGAACTCTGGGTCTGGACACTGTCCTTAAGCTTCTTTTGCTCAAGGCTAGCACTCTACCACTTGAACGTCTGGCTTTTTCTGTGTATGTGGTACTGAGGAATTGAATCTAGGGCTTCATGCATGCAAGGCAACTGCTCTACCTTCTCAGCCAGAGCCAGGGAATTTGGAATGGGAGGAGGGTTAATGCTAGATTTTTCAGGAACTGGTCCAGAATATCCAGCCCTGATGGGGCCTTGATCCAGTGCTCTGGAGATGGTTAGGAGAGCCTGCATGGTCTGCAGTGGACAAGGGGCCAAAGCGGCCATGCCAGTCCTGTAGGAGCCAACGGACCAGCACAATATGAGACAGAAGGAGAAACAATCTCTTAAAATGCCACAGTGGCCGGGGCCCGGTGGCTCACACCTGTAATCCTAGCTATTTCAGGAAGCTGAGATCTGAGGATCACGGTTCAAAGCCAGCCTGGGCAGGAAAGTCCATTAGACTCTTATCTCCAATAAACCACTAGAAAACCGGAAGTGGGCTCAAGTGGTAGAGCACCAGCCTTGAGTGAAAAAGCTCATGGATCCCTTCAGGACACACACACACACACACACACACAGATGCCACAGAAGACATGGGTGTATGAACAGGGCCTCGGGACCAGCACCCAGAATGTTATCTGGGGAAAGGAACTTGTCCCTCCAAGCAGCCTTTATCAAACGGATCCGCCTTCCAACGAAGACGGCCAGCCGCGAGAGACAACAGGCCTTCCAGAACCTTCTCCCCTAATGCAGAGGTCCGACCTTGGCGAGAGGACAACTCAGGCTCTGGGAAAGACTCACTTTCCAGCCACACTCAAAATGGCTCCAGAGCCGGGCTCACGCGTGCCTTCTGCGCAGGCGCACCATCGCGCGCCACGCCCCCTCTCATGGCTCCCCCGCGCCGCTCCGGGGCGGAGCTAAAGGCGGAAGTGGGTGTGACAGCGACGGAAGCCGAGCGGGGACCTCAGAAATCACTCTTGAGGCGCGCAGCGGCGGGGCGCGGGGCCATGATCCCCCCGCAGGAGGCCTCCGCCCGGCGGCGGGAGATCGAGGACAAGCTGAAGCAGGTGCGGCGAGGGCCCGGGGGCGCGAGCCGGGGAGGGCGGTGGGAAGCCGCGGGCTCCCCTTAGCTTCCCGCTTGGTTCCTCGTAGGAGGAGGAGACGCTGTCCTTCATCCGAGACAGCCTGGAGAAGAGCGACCAGCTCACCAAGAACATGGTGAGTAGCCATGCGGACAGACCCTGCGGAGGAGCGTCGGCAGCCGGGTCCTGCGGGCCCGGGGGCGCGGGCCGTGATGGCGGCCCTGGATGGTGTCATCTCCAAGTGGCCTCGCGCCCCTCTTCCCCAGTTCCCCTCCCGGAGGACAGACACCGCGGCCCCCAGCGCTGGACTCGCTGTCCGACCCGTAGCTTTCTCCCCAGTCGGCTTCTGTGGTCACTTAACGGGTGGCATCGGTCAGGTGCCGGCAATTCAAGTGATGAGGATACTCAGCCTTCCCAAGAGGGGCTCGTCCTTGCTGGGCAGCTTGCTTATCTGTGTGGTTCCTGGTAGATAAATCTGAATTTTCATTAACTTGTTTGCTGAAACGGAGGCCAGGCCAACCCCTCTCCCCTCCCCCATAAGTCTGTGAAGTACTGAGGAGCGTAATTCACCTTGTGCAGAGTCTGGTAGACGATAGATGTTCAGCAAATAGCGCTTTATTCCTAAGGGAAAAATAGAGATTAAGTCATTGAAAGGTTGTAGTCCTTATTGAGTCTCACTCTTAAAGACAGGGTTTTGAAGGTACCAGTGATGTATTTCATTCTACTCTTCATGAGGCTGCTATCTCTTTAGGAAAGCTTCAGAGAGAACATAAATTGAGATTTGTCTTTAGAAGGTAGAAGAGGCTGAGTGTCAGTGGCTCACACCTGTAATCCTAGCCACTCAGGAAGCTGAGGCCTGAGGATCATGGTTCAAAGCCAGACTGGGCAGACAAATCTAGAAGACTCTCTTATCTCCAGTTAATGAGCAAAAAGGTAAAAGTGGAGCTGTAGCTCAAGTGTTGGAGCTGCAGCCTTGAGTGGAAAAAGCTAAAAAGCTGAAAGTAGAAAAAGCCCTGAGTACTGGCATATGCCAAAGAAAAAAGTTAGAAGACTCTATCGTGGGAGTGACTATCTTAGGGAGAATTAGTTTGGTGCTTGATTTGCATTCAAATCAAATGTCAACCGGCATATTTTGATCACGTAGCATGTACTAGACAAGTGGTAGGTGGTAGGAATGCAGTGAACAGCGAAACCATGTCCCTTCCTGTGCCAAGCTTATTATCTGGATAACCAGAGAAAAGGCAGAAAGCTCCAAATGCCCAGGAGTGGGTGAAATCCATGCTGGCCCTGCTTTCCTCCTGCAGGTGTCTATCTTGTCATCTTTTGAGAGCCGCCTTATGAAACTGGAGAACTCCATCATCCCTGTGCACAAACAGACCGAGAATCTACAGCGGCTGCAGGAGAATGTGGAGAAGACATTGTCCTGCCTGGATCATGTCATCAGCTACTACCATGTGGCTAGTGACACTGAGAAGATCATCAGGGAGGGGTGAGCTACGTGCAGTACTAGTGCTCTCTGGACCAGTGGCACTAGTACTCAGTGAGAAGTGGCGGGCCTAGAATAGATCTATGCTTGGAGTTCCCTTGTCCTGTGTGAATTATTTCTCCTCCACATACCATCTCTTCTCTTCATCCTCCATCCTTCCAGGCTGACCCAGCTCTTTGCCTTCCCAGCCCCACAGGTAGACTGGAAGAATACTTGGGAAGCATGGCCAAGATCCAGAAGGCTGTGGAGTATTTCCAGGACAACAGTCCAGACAGCCCAGAGCTCAACAAAGTGGTAAGTAAGGGATCGGTGAATAATGGGAGACATTTGGGGACATCAGTCTCCTGCGGGGCACTTGGCCATTTCAAAGACGTGAAAAGACGTCTGACCATATAAAATAATATTTATTGCAATGAATTCCAGGAAATGAAAACAAGAGGTTTTTTTCTTTGTTGTTATCCAACGTGGGTAGGGATGGGAGGGAAAAGCTGGGAGAGAGGGAGGGAAGGGGTAACATTATCCAAAAAGAAATGAACCCTTTACCTCACTTACAAAACTATAATCCCTCTGTACATCACCTTTATAATAACAATTTTTTAAAAAGAAGTGAATAGAAGAATAGGTAGGTGTAGAATATAGTATGCAAGTTACAGATGTTAAGTTTTTTGCCTCAGGAATGGTAAGTATACATTTTTATTATATTTGATAATTGGCTAAATTATGAATTGTACTTCAAATGTAAGTTTGACATTAAATTAAATTAATTAATTAGCCTGTCCTGAGGTTTAAACTCAGGGCCTAGATGCTATCCATGAGCTTCTTTTGCTCTACCACTTGAGCCATTACTCCATTTCTGGCTTTTTCTGAGTGGTTTATTGGACATAAGAGTCTCATGCACTTTCCTGCCCAGGCTGGCTTTGAACTATGATCCCAGATCTCACCCTCCTGAAAAGGTAGTATTACAGGCATGAGCCACCAACACCTGGCCTGACATTTGATTTTTATAAGTACACTTGTGGTTTCTTAATTGTGTCAAAAAAATACATCATAGCTAGGCTTTGGTGGCTCATGCCTGTAATACTAGCTACTCAAGAGGCCAAGATCTAGAGGATCACAAATAGAAGACAGCTCAGGCAGAAAAGTCTGTGAGACTTCATCTCTAGTTAATCAGCAAAAAAGCTGGACTAGAGGCATGGCTCACCAGCTGTGAACAAGAAAGCTGAGCAAAAGTACAAGGCCTTGAGTTGAAGCCCTGGTATTATCACACACATGCACGCACGCACGCACGCGCACGCACGCGCGCGCACATGTGCACAGAGCATTTTTTGCTCAAGGGTAGCACTCTACCTCTTGAGCCACAGCTCCAGTTCCAGCTTTTTTTGCTGGCGAATTGGAGAGTCTTTGGATTTGTCTGACCAGGCTGGCTTTGAACCGTAGTCCTCAGATCTTGGCCTCCTGAGTAACTGGGTTAACAAGTATATGCCACCAGTGAATGGCTAAGCAGCTCATTCTTGTAAAACCCTGGGTTTTACCTGTGAGCATCAATTTTGAAAGAATATAAACAAGTCAGATTTCCTGGTGTTTCTTCCCTGGGTCATATAGAGGGAGGAGGGCAGTGCCGTCAGTGCAGAGGCCTGAGCCAGGAGGCCAGAGGAGGGTGAGGGCGGCAGAATGCAATGCGAGCAGCAGCAGCACAGACAACAACTTGCCGCTCTCTTGTCCCTGTAGAAGCTGCTGTTTGAGAGGGGGAAGGAGTCTCTGGAGTCTGAGTTCCGCAGCCTGATGACCCGGCACAGTAAGGTCGTCTCCCCCGTGCTCATCCTGGATCTGATCAGTGGTGATGATGAGCTGGAGGTCCAGGAGGAGGTGGTGCTGGAGCACCTGCCGGAGAGTGCGCTCCAGGACGTGGTCCGCATCTCCCGCTGGCTGGTGGAATACGGCCGCAACCATGGTGAGAAGCCGCCTGTGAGCTCTGTGCACCCACGGCTTTCCCAATCCTTTTCTTTTTTGGTGCCAGTCCTGGGGCTTGAACTCAGGGCCTGGGTGCTAGCCCTGAGCATTTTTTGCTCAAGTCTAAGTGCTCTACCACTTGAACCACAAATTCCACTTCTGACTTCTTACTTATGGTGCTTAGTTGGAGATAAGAATCTTATGGACTTTCCTGCCTGGGGTGGCTTTGAACCCCAGTCCTCAGATCTCAGCCTTCCAAGTTGCTAGGATAACAGGTGTGAACCACCAGTACTTCACTAAAAAAAAAAAAATGTTGAATTGAGCAAGAATTTCAGAAAATAAAAGCTCCAGTGGATCTTACAGTGTATACTTCTCAGCCCTAAACGCTCCTTTTCTTTCTCCATGTGTACATGGCCTTATCTATGTTTAATCTCCAGCTTTCCACAAAGACTAGTGGCAGGTCTTAGTTTGTGGTAGATTTGAACGTGTTGATTATGTGTGGCTCGGGAACTGCGCTAAGGGAAGCTAGGGCTTGGTGGAAGATTTGCAGGGGCTCTTTTTGGGGTGGAGAGGGAGACCAGTGGGCAGCCTCCTGACCCTTGAGCAACCCTTAAGCCAGAGCCTCTCTGTTTCTTTCATTACATCAAGGTTTGTGGTTCAGTATTTGTTGGCAAATGCTGGAATGTGCCATGGTTTCCATATTTGTCTCCATGCTTGCATGCACTCTGGAATTTTCCAGTTTCCCGGTATTGATCTGGTGCCATGGTGAACGTATTTGTAGGGATTTGCTTTGTTCCTTTGGGGATTTCTTAAGGATGCAACGATCAGGTTAAATATCTGGCATTTTTGCAAACTGATCATCTCCAGCTTTTCCTCACACTTATCGGCAGTCAATGGCCATTTGGTTTTCATTCAGTTTGTTTTGTCATTTGCTAGGATGTCCTCTTTCATTTCAGTGGCTGAACATAGGTTATCTCTTTTCTTTTTTCTTTCTTTTCTTTTTTTTTCTTTTGGTCAGTCGTGGGGCTTGAACTCTGGGCCTGGACACTGTCCCTCAGCTCTTCAGCTCAAGGCTAGCGCTCTACCACTTGAGCCACAGCACCACTTCCAGCTTTTTTCTTTTTGCCTATATGGTGCTGAGGAATCAAACCCAGAGCTTCAGGCATGCAAGGCAAGTGCTCTACCACTGAGCCACCTTCTCAGCCCCTTCTTTCTTTCTTTCTTTCTTTTTTTGGCCAGTCCTGTGGCTTGAACTCAGGGCCTGGGCACTGTCCCTGAGCTTCTTTGGCTCAAAGCTAGCACTCTACCACTTGAGCCACAGCACCACTTCTGGCTTTTTCTGTGTATGTGGTACTAAGGAATTGAACCCAGGGCTTCATGCATGCCAGGCAAGCACTCTACCACTAAACCACATTCCCAGCCCAGGATATCTTTTTTTTTGGGTCCGGTCGTGGGGCCTGAACTCTGGGCCTGGGCGCTGTCCCTCAGCTCTTCAGCTCAAGGCTAGCACTCTACCACTTGAGCCACAGCACCACTTCTGGCTTTTTTCTTTTTTTTGCTTATGTGGTGCTGAGGAATCGAACCCAGGGCCTCAGGCATGCAAGGCAAGCGCTCTACCACTGAGCCACCTTCCCAGCCCCTATTGTTTGTTTGTTTTTATTTTTTTTTTTTGGGTCCGGTCATGGGGCCTGAACTCTGGGCCTGGGCGCTGTCCCTCAGCTCTTCAGCTCAAGGCTAGCCCTCTACCACTTGAGCCACAGCGCCACTTCCAGCTTTTTTCTTTTTTTTTGCTTATGTGGTGCTGACCAGGGCCTCAGGCATGCAAGGCAAGCGCTCTACCACTGAGCCACCTTCCTAGCCCCAGGATATCTTTTTATTCATTGACATTAATTGTCTTTTTGTCCTCCACAAATTATTAATATCTTTTGCCCCAATGAAATCTGAATGTTTTAACTTTCTATAACTTATATCCAGGTATGGTGGTGCATGCCTATAATCCAAACAGTCTGAAGGCCGAAGCAAGAGGATCTCAAGTTTAAGGGCAACCTGGGCTTAAAAAAAAGAAAGAAAAATTAGCCAGCTCCAGTGGCTCAAGTCTGTCATCCTAGCTACTCAGGAGGCTGAGATCTGAGGATGGAGGTTCAAAGCCAGCCAGTCCATGAGACTCTTCTCTCCAATGAGCCACCAGTATAGGAAGCGGCACTGTGGCTCAAAGTGGTCGAGCACTAGCCTTAAGTAAAAAGCTCCGGGATAGTGACCAGACCCTGAGTTCAAGCCCCACGACTGCCAAAAAGTCAATAAATATATTAATAATTTTAGAAGAGCCACGCAAGGTGGAACAAGCTTGTAAGCTGAGCTGCTTAGGAGGCTGAGGTAGGAAGATCGCTTGAGCCCAAGAACTCAAGGCCATTCTGGGCTATATAGTTAGATCACATCTTAAAAAGAAACCAACATACAAACATTCAAAACTTATAAGCAGAGAAGCAGGGTTTGGGGTGGAGCTGAGTGGTAGAGCACGTGACCAGCATGCATGAGGCCCTGATTTTGATCCTTGGCACCACAGAGCAACAACAAACATCTCATAATTCGTAGTCCTGTTGGAAGGGATGGTTTTCTCTTTAACACTGCCTGGGTTGAGATGAGGCCCCATGGCTGGCTGCGGGCCACGGCGGCTCTAGCAAGGGGTTGACGCTCACCCTGACAGGCTCCCTGCCACGGGGCAGAGGGGGCACCGCGCATGGCACAGGTCACCACCCCAGCTGCCATATCTCTGTTGCTGACTCTCCTCAGATTTCATGAACGTCTACTACCAGATCCGCTCCAGCCAGCTGGACCGCTCCATCAAGGGCCTGAAGGAACATTTTCGGAAAAGCAGTTCTTCCTCTGGGGTTCCCTACTCCCCCGCTATCCCCAATAAGAGGAAGGACACACCCACCAAGAAGCCAGTCAAGCGGCCAGGTGAGCCCCCTGCCTTGCCATCTGGGTCCTGGAATGCTGACGTCAGTCTGGGCTCAGGAGCAGACCCTCTAATCTGTCCTGTGGTAGCCCTAGCCTTAGTTATGTGAGCCAAAAGCAAGTGTCTTGTCATTGAGGAAGGCCCGGTAAGGGAGCTCTTACTCCTAGCAGAGTTTCAGGGGCTGTACAGTCTCTTTGGAGTGGGTGTGGGGTTCACAGATGCAGTCAGTTCTCTCGCCCGAGGCAGGGTCGAGGGGCCTCAGGACTGGTCATTCTCTGGGTCCCCTTCCTTGACTCGGTCCTGTCCAGAGACAAGGCATGCTTGCACAGCCATGGTGGGGGTGGCAGGTGGCAGACTCTCGAGCCTTCGCCTTCCAGAAAGCCAGGACAACAGGAAGTAATGCCTAGTACGAGGCGTCACAGTGATCTAGAAAGGACGGAAATCTGGAGCATTCTCAGGCGTTTGGGCCCCAGTACAGAGGTTGTGCCTGGCAGGGGGAAACTCTTGTGAAGACCGTGGGGGACAGAGGCCTGGACTGTGGGGTTTGGGCATCCCAGAAGCAGCCCGCTCTCTATTCCTCCTCCCTTCATCATGTCCCCAGTTACCTGTGCACCAGGTAAACCGAATCTGCGGGTGTCCACCACAATCCGGGGAGCCTGACCTCAGCTCCAGAAGGGCTGGGGGTTGGGGTGGAAATTGAGATGTAGCATCAGGAAAGGAAGCCAGTGAGGCCAGAGGCTACACCCACTCCGTTCCAGAGTCCTGCTCTTGCAGGCCCTTCCCTTGGCGTGGTCCAGAAGACATGCCTTTGGACAGCGCCTGCTGGTGCAGACAGTGAGGGGTCTGTTCATGGGCGACCAGGTTTGGGGCTAATGGCTGCTCTAGTTTTCCCTCAGGGACCCAGGTGAATAGCGGAGATTTTCCAGGGATTTGTGAGTTGGCAGGAGCTAATGGATTCAGGTTAAAGTGATAACCTGAGGGCAGGAAGTCAGGCCCCACTCTGGGGGTAGAGGGTGCCAGTCTGGGGACCCCAGCAGGAAGTGTGATGTCTTCTAACCTTCAGGTGCATGTCCTGGCTTGCCAGCCTTCGTGGATGGCTGGCCCGTGTCTGGACCTTCATCTGTGCGGCCTCTTGCTGTCCAGGCCTCTGTGCTTGCTTCCTCTTCTGCCTTGTACTCTGAGCAGCCCTCCAGAGACCCTAGGACTCCTTTGCAGCACCCCCACAAATGCCCCCTGGTCATGCAGGGTCCTCCTACCCCATCCCCTGGGCTTTTGGGAGGAAGATAAGACCCTTTATCTGTCTCCAATCTGCCCTTGGCATGGAGTCACAAGAGGCAGACTTTGCTGTGAGGGCCCTGTGATTTTACAGTTTATTTTTATTTTTTTGTCAGTCACGGGGCTTGAACTCTAGGCCTGGGCGCTGTCCCTCAATTCTTCAGCTCAAGGTGACCACTCTGCCACTTGAGCCACAGGGTCACTTCCAGTTTTCTGTGGAGATAAGAGTCTCATGGACTTTCCTGCCCAGGCTGGCTTTGAACCGTGATCCTCAGATCTCAACCTCCTGAGGAGCTAGGATGACAGGCGTGAGCCACCAGCGCCCGGCTATTTTATGGGTTTTTAAGAATGGGTAGGAGCTAGTGAAGACAGAGCAGGCTCCTAGGACACCTGTGTTCACTCAAGGACAGGAGCAGAGCGGGCGGCTTGCTGGTGGCCTCAGCCGTACCCCCCCCCCTGCTGATTGGGGCACCTGATTGCCTTGGCCAGTCTCCTGCAAGCCACTGGAATGCTTGGGTGTCCTCTGAGCCTGCAGACAATCTGCACCTGGTCGGTGGTAGGGCAGGAATCCGATTCATTCATTAGCAAGGCCCTGGCTGGAGGAGGATGTGCCGGGTAGACAGAACCGACCGCCAAACTGAGTCGTCAGTAACTAACTGTAGTGAGGTGCGGACAGAGAGGAGCCCGCTGGACTTCCCCCTGGCTCCTCCAGCCTTGTGGGGAGCTGCCAGGATACAGCAGGCTTGCTGGGTCCAGATATGGTATGGGGAGTCTCCAGGAAAGATGGAGCAGCCTCCCCTCCCCAGGACAAGGGCCACGCGGGCAGCGGTACTGCCCGCCTCAGTGCTTCTGTTTTATGCTCCCACATTTTTCTGCCCTGAGGTGTCTCCTCCCTGGACGCTGTGGGGGGTGGCAGTTTCATGGTTGTTTTTACTTGTAATACTAACTGTTCTTTTTCTCCCCGCCCCCATGCCAAGAGCATGTGTCCCCCTCCTCCTGCTGTGGTGGCATCTGTTGGCCCCTTCCTGGCTTTTCGATGTGTACCCACTGCTGTGGTGGCTTGGGTGACCCTGTGGCGAAGGGGGCTCCTGCCTCTGGGGCTCTGTGCCTCCGTGTCACCAACCCCCAGGGGCTGCTTGCCGTGGACTGCTGTTTGGCCTACGTCCCAACACCGAGCATGCTCCTGGAGCTCAGCCTGGGTTTGGGGCTGGCTCTGAGATCCTTGCTACCAGCACCTCCATCCGTGCTGACTAAAATGCCACTGGTAGCGCTTGTTTGTTTTCCTTTTTGACTTTTTACTTTTCCTGGTGGCTCTTTGTGCATCTGATCTCCTCCACC
The DNA here is from genome assembly GCF_000151885.1 of Dipodomys ordii. Classification (NCBI taxonomy): domain Eukaryota; kingdom Metazoa; phylum Chordata; class Mammalia; order Rodentia; family Heteromyidae; genus Dipodomys; species Dipodomys ordii. The sequence goes on from NW_012267223.1 coordinate 3,436,318, forward strand.
CTCTGCACCTCCTAAAATGAACTTAAGTCCAGAACTCTGCCGAGCCCAGAGCTGTTTCCTTCTCTCCATCCCTGGGGCCTGTGGTGGCCCTGGGGCCAGGCCTGCCGAGAGAGGTGTTGGGCATGCTCGCTGTTGGGGTGGGCCCCGGGCTGGGCAGGTGGAGGGCCGCTGCTGTTTTCTCTCACTCGTTTCCTAGGTCTTCTTATCTCCTCTCTGTGTGGCTCTGGTGACAGGGACGATCCGTAAGGCTCAGAACCTTCTGAAACAGTATTCCCAGCATGGTCTAGATGGGAAAAAGGGGGGCTCTAACCTCATTCCTCTGGAAGGTAATCATCACCCCACGTTCTTCTCCGTTCCCTCCTTCTCCACTGTGTGTCCAATCACTGGGCAGGGCAGAGCCTCCCCCCAGCAGGGCCTCGGGAGCAACCGTAAGGGGGAGCAGGGTGGGACACCTGTCCCTGGTACCACTCTGGCTTCAGCAGGTCCAGGGACAGCGTTTGTGGCCCTCAGCCTGGTCCGATCTGGCTCGATGGCAGCTCTGCCCTCCCTCAGGCTCCCTCCCCCCTACCCCCGTCTCTGTCCTTGTCTCCTGTGTGAACTCAGAGAAAGTTCTTTGTCTTGGGGCAGCCCTTTCACGCTCAGATCAGCAGGGCAGGACCAAGCTGGCCACGGCCTCCTGGCCACACAACCCCCTCTAGAAAGGGGACAGCATGCGGCAAGGAGACAGGCTCCCTAGAGGCCATGTCCTCCCTTCTATCCAGAGAGGACATTTGTAGCCAGGCCAGCTGTCCTGGTGAACCTTGACACTTCCTGTAAAGAATCGCTCTGGAGAGCAAGGAAAGGTTGGCCCCATTCCTTACCCTGGGCCTGTCCCCAAACATGGCGAGGACAGGAGGGCCCCTGGGGGCGTCTCTGACATCAGACCCGCTGCGGTCCACCTGCCTTTCTGTCAGGCAAGGATGGTCCCGAGAATTCCCTGCAAGTCAAGCTTGAAAGGGCTGTTCCCACCGTGGTTTGAGGCAGCAGAGGGGCTCAGAGCCCTTCCCCAGGCCCCAGGCCCCCTCCCTCCTTCCCCATCTCACATCCCCCTTCCGGAGATCAAGGGCTTCTTCCCCACACCCCAAGGGGCAGCTGCCCAGCCCCCTGGATAAACGCTGCTTGTGTTTGTGCGGCCGACGTCTCGCTAGGTCACGAGCATGATTTCCGAGTTAAGCACCTGTCCGAGGCCCTGAACGACAAGCACGGGCCAATGGCCGGTGAGTATCGACGCCCAGCCCCAGGGCAGCTGCTGATACTCCCCGTGCAGCCGTCCGGGATGCCTCCTCCTGCTGAGCCCAGGCGGGCCCGCTCTGCTCTGAGGACCGACCAGGCCCATGGCCTGGCTCCCACTCCAGTCTCTTGGGCCTTTCTCTCTTGAGAGGGGAGCGCGTGCCTGGCTGTCAGGCCTTAGCCAGGGCAAAAGCTGGTGCTCACTGCTTGGAGGCAGGCAGGAGGGAAGGAGGCTGCTCAGAGCCCGGCCCTTCGCCACACAGGGCCAGGCTGTCCTTCGCTGGCCTGCAATAGCGGATGCGTGCTCTTCCTGGAACAGCTGACCAGCAAGGACCCCTTCCTGTCTGGAGCTCACTTAACTCTTCTCCCACTTTTGCTTCGTTTGGTCAGTTTCACTTGTTTTTGTTTTGCTTTGTTTTTTTTGAGACAGTGTCTCCTTTGTAGTGCAAGCTGGCCTTGAACTCACTGTCTTCCCGCCTCCTCCTCCTAAGTGCTGGGGTGACAGGTGTGAACCATTACAACCAGCCTCTTCTCACATTTTGACCCTGGGCCGGCCTTCTTCACGGGCATCCCAACACCCCCTCTTAACGTATTCCAGAGGCCTGGCCTGGCCTTTTGTTTAGGAATCCCCCCTCCTCCTTCTGTCCTTCTCCCACATGTCTTGTATCTGGTGCTCTGTCCTGATGCCAGGACAGAGGCTGCACTCAGCTCTTGATATCCTCCCCCCCCCCCTCCTGCCCCTCCCCAGTCAGCTGGTTGGGCCTGCCAGAGTCCTCATGGCTTCCTGACAGAACAGCCTGCCTCTTCCCAACGGCTGATGGCCTGGGCTACAGGCCAGGAGCTGGGGAGACCCATACCCCCCCTCCAGCAGGCTGAGCGGCCCCTCCCAGCCCAGCAACTCTGGGGCTCTGCTGTCCCCCCAGGGAGAGATGACATGCTGGACGTGGAGACGGATGCCTACATTCACTGCGTCAGCGCCTTTGTCAAGCTGGCCCAGAGCGAGTACCAGTTGCTGACCGACATCATTCCTGAACACCATCAGAAGAAAACCTTTGACTCCTTGATACAGGTCCCGCTCCCCCCCCCCCCAGCCCTGCACAGGGGCTCCGACCCTGTGGCCTAGCGTGGGCCAGGCTACACAGCCCTCCAGTGTCCTTCCCGCCGCCGGGGAGCCAGGCTGTCTGTTCCACTCCTCCCTGAGCTGAGCGCTTGTCCACCTCCCAGGATGCGCTGGATGGCCTGATGCTCGAGGGGGAGAACATCGTGTCTGCTGCCCGGAAGGCCATCATTCGCCATGACTTCTCCACAGTGCTCACCGTCTTCCCCATCCTGCGGCACCTGAAGCAGACCAAGCCTGAGTTCGACCAGGTGCTCCAGGTAGGTGGCCCAGGAGGGCCTGCGGAAGCGGGAAGGAGGGCCTCGGCTTCCCTGCACGGCCTCCCCGCCCCCCATCTCGGGGATAGCCCGTCCTGGGCTCCCACACCTCACTTCTGAGTGCACAGAGCGGTGGGGCCCCGGATGCTTCGGGACAGACACAAGCTGACCGAAGAAGAGGTAGTGGCTGCCTTGGGCTAGAGACGGAGGCAGCATGAGGACAGGGAAGCAGCTGGAAGAGTTAGGCTGCACGCACAGCTGCTGCCGGGGCTCTGGCCTGCGTGCGCAGCCATGTGCTTCCACAGGGCACAGCCGCCAGCACCAAGAACAAGCTGCCCAGTCTCATCACCTCCATGGAGACCATTGGCGCCAAAGCCCTGGAGGACTTTGCAGACAACATCAAGGTGCCTGCCCTCCCTTTGCTCGCCTCCCGTTTAGGTGGGTGGCCTGGCTCTGGAACCTTCAGACAGGAAGCCCTCCCTCCCTTCCTGCCTCTCTCTCTCAGCTGGAGGCTGCATCTTCCAGCAGGTGGCGCCATAAGCAGGCCGATGGCCTTGGGGTGGGCCGGAGGCTGTCAGGGAGCCCTTTCAGGCTATGCGGGCTATTTTTTCCCCAGAATGATCCAGACAAGGAATACAACATGCCCAAGGATGGCACCGTGCATGAGCTCACAAGCAACGTAAGTGCTGCCTGAGGACGCAGGGAAGGTGCGGCTCTGGGCACTGCGCTGTGTAGAGGACCTGAGCTGCCCTGGAGTCCTCACATCCATGGCTGGTTACCAGTGGCAGATGGACGAAGTGCAAAGTCTCCTGCAGACAGGGCCAGAGGGTGACCCGTGAAATCTCACCTGGGCAGACCCCTGGCCTGAGTCCCGTCCTGCTGATCAGAAGAGCTGGGAGGGGAGGCCATCAGCCTGGGCCCTGCCCCTGAACTTCCTCCCTGCTGTCTTCTCCCTGCCAGGCCATCCTTTTCCTGCAGCAGCTGCTGGATTTCCAAGAAACAGCAGGCGCCATGCTGGCCTCCCAAGGTACTTGGCACCCCCACTGCCTGTGCCCTGCCCCTCTCTCTTGCCTAGGGATAGGAGCTTAGACCCTTGACCCGCCCCCTGCCCCTGTGACCTCTACTAGGTGAGAGCAGGGCTTGGTGAGGGGTTTCCTGCATGGAGTAGGAATGAGCCATAACCTGTGGGGGCTCTGAACCCCGGGGCCACGCTGGAGAGCAAGATTTGCTGGTGCTCTCAGCCCCTCCCTTGGCCATCCTCGCTCCGGGGAGGGTGCTGCTGCCCCGAAGGTGCCCTTCCCGCCCTCCTTCCATGCTTCTCCACTGCCTCTCGTCTACCTGTACTTCTGCTTGGCCTCACAGCTGACTCTCAGTGGGCTAGCCTCTCAGGGCCTGCTGGCCACCACCCTCGGACTGGGGTTTTTTTGGGGGTGGGGGATTTGCATGCAAGAGGAGCTCTCTTGTAAGTCTTTCCAGGCCCTCCCTTCCACCTCCATTTTGGGGACAAGAAGCCAAGGGGCTGTCACTGGCCTCTTCTCCAGATGTGTGCTGTCCAGTACGTCCAGCACATCTGGAGAGGGCCGGTCCTGGTGCGCCCTGCTGTCTGGCTGTAGTGGGTAGAGAGGTTCTGCTTGACTCGAGTGACCGCAGCCATTTCTAACCTGTTTTTTTGCACTTTGCATCTTTCTCCCTCTCTGTCTCCCTCTGCCCCCCCCCTTCTGTGTGCACTGCCTTTCACTCCGTAGTTCTTGGGGACACATACAATATTCCTTTAGACCCCCGAGGTAAGCAGCATGGCTCACAGCCCCTCCTCCCCTCCGAAGCCCCTGGGGTGAAGTTCCCTGGGGATGCGCTCTCAGAACCTGCTGGGGTTCAGTGGGGGTACAAGAACTTCCGGGCCCTCTCACCTCTCCCTGCTCCCTTCACGGCCAGCTTCTGTCTCTGAGCCTATCTGGGCAGCACTGCCGAATCTAGCACCTGGATGCCCGCTCCTGGCTAGCCCCGTCCCTCCTGCTTGGCCTTCAGCTCTGCCATCAGCAGGTCTTCACCGTCTCAGAGGCCTAGAAGAGGGGGATTAAGGGAAATGGGGAGCTGGTGGAGAGGCAGGCTGGGGGCTCTGTTTTGAGACCGTTGTTGGAAAATAGGGGAAAAGGGGCCTAGTTTCCTGCCAAGGGGAGAAAAACAGGGGGGCCTGCTTGTGCCTAACCAGCTTTCCTGCCAACCTGGGTAGCCTTCATTCCATCTCCCTGTCATATAGCCCTGGGATCCAGAATGAGACCAGAGGCAGCATTTCCCAGCAGAGGGCTGGCCCTCAGCTCAGTAGGCACGCGGCTCTTCCTAAGCTCCTCCATCCTCTTCTAGCACTTTCCCTGCTGCTCCTTGGGTGGGAAAAGGCTGTCAGAGGTCTTAACCTCGGCCGCCCAGTAACAGGACTTTTCCTCTCAGAAACCAGTTCTTCAGCCACCAGCTACAGCTCCGAGTTCAGCAAGCGACTTCTGAGCACCTATATCTGTGAGTGTCTTTTGGGGAGAGCCTACTCCCTGCCTTCTCCCTCCCTTCCCTCCAGCTACTCTTGGGTCCTTCTTTCTGACCTCAGAATAGCAAACCAAGCTCCAGGGTAAGGAGCTATGGACAGGAATTGGGTAGTAAGCCCTGAGGTTGGGGCATTTGGGGGCAGAGTGCCTTGGTGGCTGCAGCCCTAACTTTTTTTTTTTTAATTTTATTTTATTTGTGAACATACTGTACAGAGGGGTTACAATTACATGGGCAGGATAATGCGTACATTTCTTACCAAGCATTGCAGCCTCCTCCTTTGTTTACCCTTCACATCCCTTCCCAGCCTCCCCCCTCCCACTTTTTTTTTTTGGCCAGTTCTCGGGGCTGGAACTCAGGGCCTGGGCTTCTTTGGCTCAAAGCTAGCGCTCTACTACTTCCAGCTTTTTCTGTGTATGTGGTACTGAGGAATCGAACTCAGAGCTTCATGCATGCTAGGCAAGCACTCTACCACTGAGCCACCTTCCCAGCCTGCAACACCATCTTTCCCTGTGCAGGTAAAGTGCTGGGCAACCTGCAGCTGAATTTGCTGAGCAAGTCCAAGGTGTATGAGGATCCAGCACTGAGCGCCATCTTCCTGCACAACAACTATAATTACATCCTCAAGTCCCTAGAGAAGTAAGTGACTGCAGGCCTAGCTGAGGTGCTTGACCATGCAGGCCTCTGCCCTCTGCAGCCTCTTCTCAATCCTCCATCCCGGGAGGGGTGAGTGCTGCTGGCTTACAGCTTGGGAAGACAAAGTGGGATGGGGGAGGGGGGCTTCCTTCCTCGTGTTGCTGCCAAGGCCAGCAGCCTCTGGGCCAATTCTCTGCTTCTCTCCTTTCTCCCCAACCTGCACCCAGGTCTGAGCTGATCCAGCTGGTGGCTGTGACCCAGAAGACCGCTGAGCGGTCCTACCGGGAGCACATTGAGCAGCAGATCCAAACCTACCAGCGCAGGTGCGCAACCGTCTACCCTGCTGTCTGGCCGCAGGGGTCTCCACTCCCTGCACACCTGGGCTACCTCCACACTCTGTGCCTGATCAGCGACTCAGCGTGTTAGGATCAGCAACTGATGTCCCATGAACCCAGTCCACAAGGCTCTGTGCTTGCTAAGTATGGGGCCTACCACTTAGCTGTACCCCTAAACCTTCTGTTTATTTATTTACTCATTGACTTGTTAATTTGAGAGAGGCTATTACCATGTAGCCCAGGCCTCAGACTCATGATCCTCCTGCCTTTGCCTCCTGAGTACTGAAATTCCAGGCATGAGCCACCACCCCCGGCTTCTTCTCTGTGTGTTTCTTTGTTTTGCTTGTGCTCGGGTTTAAACGCAGGGCCTCATGCTTGCTAGGCAGGTATTCCTCCACTGGACAATACAAGCGTCCACTTTTTTGCACTGAATATTTTGAGATAGGGTCTCTCACATTTTGCCCAGGCCTGTACCTGGACCACCCATCCTGTTTGGTGCTTCTCGCCCACAGCTGGGATGGCGGGTGTGTGTCATCACGCACAGCTTCGTTCTGTTCAGATGGCATCGAGTGAGCTTTTTTTTTTTCTAAAATGGCTTTCCACTCTTAGTCTTTCTAGTAGCTAGCCTTATGGTATGAACCTAATCTAGTTTCTTGTCTTCCATTTTTATTTATTTATTTGTTTTGTTGGTTGTGGGGCTTGAACTCTGGGCTTGGGTGCTGTCCCTGAACTCTTCAGCTCAAGGCAAGCGCTCTACCACTTGAACCACAGCGCCACTTTCCATTTTGTCGTGGTTAATTGGAGATAAGAGTCTCCCAGCTCCACTTTTATTTTTGTCACCACCAGGGTTTGGACTCCGGGCCTTGAGCTTTGCTCAGGTTGCATTTTATCCCTTGAGCCATGCCTCCAGCCTAGCTTTGGATGGTTTATTAGATCAAGTCTCTTGGATTTCTCTGTTTCTGCTGGATGCTGGTGGCTCACGTCTATAATCCTAGCTACTCAGGAAGCTGAGATCCGGCGGATCATGGTTTTAAGCCAGCTGAGGTAGGAAAGACCGTGAGACTCTTCTCTCCAACCAAAAAGCTGGAAGTGGAGCTGTGGCTTAAGTGGTAGAGCACTAGCCTTGAACAAAAACAAAAAACAAACAAAAAACTCAGAGACAGCACCCAGGCTCCAAGTTCAAGCCCCAGGACACTGTCACACACTCACTCTCTCTCTCTCTCTCTCTCTCTCACACACACACACACACACACACACATAAACACACATAAAGTCAAAGTCAACCTCAGAGATGTAGCTGCCTGAGGTGGGCCTCCCTGGCCTCACACATCTCTCTCTGGTGTCTGGCAGCTGGTTAAAGGTGACAGATTACATCTCAGAGAAGAATCTACCTGTGTTCCAGTCTGGAGTCAAGGTGAGCTGAGGATGGATGTTGAGCAGATGTGGTTCTTTGTGTTGTATCTTGCGGGAGAATGGACAAACATCCCTCTGGACAAACATTGTGTAGAGGATGGACAATGTTTGCAGCTGTGAGGACAGCAGGATCAAGGACCAAGCCCACCACCATGTGGGGGGCAGGGGCAGGGCAGAGCGGCTTCTGAGCTTTCTCTGCCTTTCCCCCCCACCCATCCCCACCTCCAGCTGCGAGACAAGGAGCGTCAAATGATCAAGGAACGTTTTAAGGTGATTCTAGATCTTCTCCCCTCTGCTTGCTTCCATGGATGGAACAACACAGACCCTGAGCTCTATCTCTTGACTCTGTTGCTTTCTTTTCTACTCATTGGCCAGGGCTTCAATGATGGCCTTGAAGAACTGTGCAAGATCCAGAAGGCCTGGGCCATTCCAGACACAGAGCAGAGAGACAAGATCCGCCAGGTCCAGAAGAATATCGTCAAGGAGACCTATGGAGCCTTTCTGCAAAGGTGAGCCCTTCCCTCTCCCAACCCTCTACCACCCACTTCCTAATGGGCTCTGCACATTCCCTCAGGGAAAGAAGGAGGGGGAGGGAGGGCTGGGCAGCACGCGCAGTGCTGTGGGCTGTGGGGCGTCACTCAGGGGCACTACCTGCCATCTCTGAGACCATGTCAGAAGTGCTTGGGTTGGGCTAGGAAGGTGGCTCAGTGGTAGAGCGCTTGCCTTGCATACATGAGGCCCTGGGTTCGATTCCTCAGCACCACATAAGCAGAATAAGTTGGAAGTGGCGCTGTGGCTCAAGTGGTAGAGCGCTTGCCTTGAGCTGAAGAGCTGAGGGACAGTGCCCAGGCCCAGAGTTCAAGCCCAACAACCGACCAAAAGAAAAAAAAAAGTGCTTGGGGTGAGGGTGATACCAACCCTCCCCTGGCCCCTGACCCCTGACCCTGGTGCCTGCCTGGTCAGGTACAACAACGTGCCCTTCACCAAGAACCCTGAGAAGTACGTCAAGTACCAAGTGGATCAGGTGGGCGACATGATCGATCGCCTTTTCGACACCTCCGCCTGAGCTCGCCAGTGTCCCCGCCTGGTTCCCCACAGTAACCCTGTCATTGGACAGATAAACCAGTGTTAACTTCCTTCTGGGCTGGGTGAGTTTGAAGTCCTTTGCATCAGAGAGCTTCCTTCACTTCCCCAATCAGGAGCTCAGTCCAGAACTCTCCCAGAATGTGGAGTCCATTCACACCTAAACACAGCCAGCAGCCAGCAGTAGGTGGCTTCTGAGACAGGAAAGAAGGAAGCCGAGGCCCAGGCTTCCACTGCCTTGTGTATACTGAGAACAAGGGCGAAGCCCCGCCCTTGACCTAGTTGAGCATGTGGGGTAGAGAACTCTTCTTCGGCTCAGAAATGTGGGTGGGGCTCAGGAGCAGATCATGTCGTCACTGACCTAAAGAAAAAGCACCTAGAACTGATGCCTATGTCTGTAATTCTAGCTACTCAAGAGGATTCAAATCTTGATTTTGTCTTTGTTTGCCATTCCTGGGGCTTGAACTCAGGGCTGGGGCACTGTCCCTAAACTTCTTTTGCTCAAGGTAAGAACTCTACCAGTTGAGGCGCTGGGGTTTTAGCCCAGTGGAAGGGCGCCCTGGGTTCGGTCCTCAGCCCTGGGAAAGAAACTAAAAAAAAGAACTCTACCAATTGAGCCACAGCACCATATTTGGCTTTTTCTGCTTATGTGGTACTGAGGAATCAAACCCAGGGCCGCATGCATGTGAGGCAAGCGCTCTACCACCAAGCCACACTCCCAGCCTATGACACTGCAATCTGAGGATTGAGGTTCTAAACTAGCCTAGGCAAGAAAGTCCGTGAGACTCTTATCTCCAATGAACCCCACCAGAAAACCAGAAGCAGAGCTGTGCCTCAACATGGTAAAGCACTAGTCTTGAGCAAAGAAGCTCAGGGACAGTGGCCAGGTCCTAAGTTCAAGCCCCACGACTGACAAAACAAAACAAAACAACAAAAAGAGTTGCCCTGCTCTCTTGGATTGGGTATGTTTTCCATAGTCTTAAGCCTCCCAAGAGATCTGTCGGTGACAGGGAATAGGTGTGCCCTGACTCCATTCCTTTCTGGGTTCAGTCCACTGCAAGAGGAGTTCTGACCCACATTCTGAGGCCAGCTGTTCAAGCACCTGCCCCTGGTCCCCGGCATGAGGACCTCCTGGCCCACGGCTAGACCACAGTAGCGGGAGGAGAAGCAGGTAGCGGGGGAAGAAAGTGGGAGGTCAGTGTATGGGGTCAGCCCCACCTACTTGTGATAATAGGGAACAGGTCTGAATTCAGGGAGGCGGGTCCTTGGGGTTGGGTCTGTCTCACCCGCCATTTGTGTGTGCATACAGAGAGGACAGCATGGGTGCTTGGAGCCCTCCAAGGAGAGAGGATAGAGCTGTGCTCCTCCTCTCTGAAGACCCAGTTCTGGCCTTCATTCCAGCTGTAGGGAGCCACACCACGTTCTAAGGCATGCGGCCATGATGGGCAACCTGAGCAGGGGCGGGTCTCACACTTCCTAAGTCCAGACTCGAGTGAAGATGAGCTTGCTGTATACCACGCTGGCCACCGCCCCGAGGATGTGGACAGCAGCCTCAGTCCAGCTCCTCCTTGACCCCTTCCCTCTTCCGGGAGTTCAAGGGGTGGAGAGACTTCTCCAAAATGCTCTTACTGAGAAGGAATCATCAGATGATACTATTCCTTTCTAGGAAAGTTTGCAGCTGGCTCACCTCAGCCACATCCAGGGGAGTGAGCATCCTCGTAGGAGAGCTCTTCAGGACCTTGTGAGCTTATTTCAGGGACCAGAGCTCACATGGGCTGTTAGGGAGGCTCGGCTGCTCCACACAGACCTGCTTCTTCCCCACTAACAGGCTGTGGGCCCAGGGCCCGGAGAGTCAATGGGAAGGCAGCTTCCAGTACACCCAGCTGGGGCTTGGGCATGCAGCCTGTCAGCTCTGCTGTGGCGCATGCTCCCCTGCCCAGACCGACCCTCACCACCTCAGAGGGGCCTTGGCCTCTGCCCACCCTCAGGGTGGGACCCTGAGTTCTCCTCACCCCCTCAACCCCCTCTTGCCCTGAGCCAGTGCTGCTCTTGTGTCCAAGGCTGCCTTGGGCCAGCAGCCTGTTCTCCACAGGTGCGGAGAAGAGCTGCAGCAGCCTGGCTTTAAAGTAAACCGCAAGTACAAGGGGGTGTCAAGACGAGACCTGGCTGGGCTGGCTCAGGTGGCAGCAGATGGCGGAGGAAAGAGATGGGCCAGGGGGCTGGGAAGGTGGCTCAGTGGTAGAGTGCTTGCCTTGCATGCTCGAGGCCCAGGGTTCGATTCCTTAGCACCACATAAGCAAAAAGAAGAAAGCTGGAAGTGGCGCTGTGGCTCAAGTGGTAGAGCGCTAGCCTTGAGCTGAAGAGCTGAGAGACAGCGCCCAGGCCCAGCATTCAGGCCCCATGAGCGGACCCAAAAAAAAAAAAAAAAGAGATGGGCCAGGTAGAGCTGTCCTGTCCCTGTGCCTCTCCCAAGTCCACAGCTCCCTCCCCTCCACCCCCTCCCCCACCAGCCAATAGCAGCAGCTCACCAGTACCCAGGCACCAGGGGGGACTGTAGAAAAGTCAGGCCTTTGCCAGGGTGTGGCGGGAGAGCGCCGCGCCTCCACTCTGTGCCTCCATCCGCCTCTGTCTTCGCTCTGTTTTGACTCACCACCTGGAAGCGGGGCACTAGATGCTACGTAAAGCATGAGCTTTCAAAGCATGAACTACGTGTTCCCTCTGTGCGTGTGCGTGCGTGCATGTGTGCGTGCGTGTGTGTGTTTTAGTACTAGGGTTTGCACTCCTGGAAGCGGGGCACTAGATGCTATGTAAAGCCTGAGCTTTCAAAGCATGAACTACGTATTCCCTCTGTGCGTGTGCGTGCGTGCGTGCGTGCGTGTGTGCGCACGTGTGTGTGACAGGTGCATGCGTGTGTGCGTGTGTGTGTGTGTTTTAGTACTAGGGTTTGCACTCAGAGCCTTGCATTCTCACTTGAGTTCTCCCCCCCACCACTCAAGGCTGGTGCTCTACTACTTGATCCATACCTATGCTTCTAGCTTTTTGCTGGTTCATTGGAGATAAGCGTCACAGACTCTTCTTGCCAAGGCTGCCTCTGAACCACAATCTTGGATCTCTCCCTCCTGAGGAGCAAGGATTACAAGTGTATGTCAATAGCACCCAGTTTCATATTCCCTCGACAGGCACAGTCTCTCACCACACGTGTCTGGACCTCCAGGGCTGGGAAAGGTGCACTAGGAAGATAACCCTGCCCCTAGATCTCTTGTGAGTAGGAACTGGAGCCCAAAGATGATTCAGATCTCCCATGGCTTCTGGGGCACCCACTTGGACCACAGGAGGACCTTTTTTCAGCATCTCAGATGGTCTCCAGCTAAAGAAAGGTCCTTATTATTCAGAGATAAGTTTGCCCTGAAAAAATAAATGCACTTTGTGTTGTTTCATAGCAGGGAAATGGGTATAGACTCTTCCTCTAACAAGCCATCACACCTGAAATACTGGAGACCATGGGGCCAGGGCGCTAGGACATCACCTGAAGGGTGTGTGGATATTCATCGGGTGGCTACCCTTTGAGGAACAAAGCTGCGGCCGCCTGAGCCTCTGGCTTGTACGTGGCCCAGCCACCACAGCTCGGCTCTGAGGCTGGACCCAGGTTCTCATCTCCTCCCCTGGGAAGTGACCAGGATCTTGTGATGGTGGAGCAGCTGTGATGATTGGAACTGTGGCCCTGGACGAGGGTAGGGAGGCTACAGCAGAGAGAACCGGAAAGGGGCTGCAGCTGGAGTAGGAGATGCAGCCTAAGCCCGAAGGTAGAAGACAGAACTTCATGTGAGATGTGTGCTGGAGGCACCATCCTGGTCTTTTCCCCAGCACTAATGGTGCTGAAGCTGCAGTTGGTCACTGTGGTCCCTGGGAAAGTGGAAGGGTATCGAGTCGCAGCTGGCCTCTGTAGTGAGGCCAGCCTAAACCCCACCCACATACATCCTGGTCTCCTGGTCCTGCGTGGGCCTTCCACGCCACTCTGAGCTGTGGGAAAGGTGCCACCAGCCCTGCCTAGTCCTGGGTTCGGCTAGAATGAGAGTACCACAGCAGTGGCAGCTAGGAGGAGGAACTCACTGAGAAGTCCCTGGGCTTGAGATGGGGAAGGGGTGTAGGGGGGTCTTGAGACAAGATCCCTGGTCTTGATCATGGCTCAGAGACAGCCTGGCAGCAAAAATATCCAGAAATGGAGGGATAGCTCGAGTGGTAAAGTAGCAACCTTGAGTTGGAAAAAGCTAAGGGACAGCACCCAGGCCCCGAGTTTAGGGCCCAGTACCAGCACACTGGAGATAGTGCAGTAAACCTAAATCACACCCGACCCCAAGATCCATCCCGGTGTCTTTCCAAGCTCCACCTGAGTCCTAAATGCTCTAGAAGGCTCCTCTCTGGCCCCTGGCTAGGGATGGGGAGCCACAGCACATGTTCCTTGACCTGGGGGCAGGGGTGGTAGGGCAGGCCTGGTCTGAGTTGGAGATGCTTGACTCGGGCATGGATTTTCCAGGAGGACCCAAGTTTCACAGTCAGGACCCAAGCCAGCAAGCTAAGAGGCAGTTCACTTCACGCAAACCATTACCAGCTGGCTACTCTGAGCTGAGTTATTAATGAACTAGAGCTCTTCAGTGAAAATGGGCACAGCAGTTTCTCTAGTAGCAGCCTGGCGTGGAGAAATGCTACTTCTGTCAGATGCAGGAGGTGCTGGAGAGCCAAATTCTTTGGCCTTAGGCCCTAGGAAGGATCTACTTGAGCCACCCCAGCGTGGTCTGTTCTTAGTACTTCGTACTTCTCCTTGTGCCCACTTGTGTCACACTGCCCCCATTCCTTTGCTTGTCTTGGTGTCCCCATCCTGAGTGTCCCTCCATCCCAGCACTAGCACAGCCAGCAGTAGTGCGTTGTCCACAGTGCCCACGAGGAAAATGAACACAAAAACAGGGGCACCAGGACTGCCTTGAGTTGCTGGCTGAGCCCGCCACTAGCCCAGCTGGCCATCCCTGCTCCCAGGCCGCCTGAGATGTTCATGTTGCATGCAGAGCCTGAGGCTTCCTGGGGCTCCAGCAGCAGCCAGTCTGGGAACCAGACTCCACTGAGCTGCAGGTGGCTAGGCTGAGCCGGGCTGTGCTGGGGCCAGGGGAAGGAAACAACAGCCAAAGGGTGCCAGACATGGGCCGGTCCCCTGCAGTGGCTCCTTGGCTCTGGCTGAAGTGACCTTGGGGCTGTAGTATCTGCTCTGGATCTCCAGCCCCGTCCCCGCTGCGTCTGGTGAACTAACTTGCCTGAAGACCCAAGAGTGGCAGAGGGTATCTCTCCTGCAGGAGTACCTGGTCCTGTTGCTGGCGCCTGAAAGGAGCATCCTGAGATGCTGGGCCGCAGCCTGGCTGTGCACCATGGTCTTCCCAGAGCCAGCGGGAGATACCTGCAGAGTTCTGGGGAAGGGGGCGGGTGTTGATGCCGGCTTTCCCCAAAGCTGGCAAGTGGGACTGCTGGTCAGTGCTCCAAGTCTCTGCTTGCTTCTAGTTGCCTGAATGGCATGTTTCACAGGAATCCCAGATAACAGCTGTGTGAAGGAAGACATTTCCTTTTTCCTCCTTTCTCTTTCCTTCCTTTTTCTTTGTGGGTTGTGGAGCTTGAACTCTGGGCCTGGGTGCTGTCTCTCACTCAGCTCTTCAGCTCAGGGCAAGCGCTTTACCATTTGAGCCACAGCGCCACTTCCAGTTTTCTGGTGGCTAATTGAAGATAAGAGTCTCATGGACCTTCCTTGCCTGGGCTGGCTTTGAACTGCAATCCTCAGATCTCAGCCTCTTGGGTAGTTAGGATTATAAGTGTAAGCCACCAGCGCTTAGCTTCTTTTTCTTTCTTCTTTTGACAAGTTTTGCTATGTAGCCCAGGCTGGAGTCACCATCTTCCTGCCTCCACTCTATGAGTGTTGGGATTATAGACACACACTAAAACATAAGCCAGAAAATATGCATCTGAATAACGACGTTAGTGTCTTCTCCTTACTTTTACTGTCTCTCCTTAATTACATCTAGTAAGTAGGCCAGTTGACAGTTGCTTATGCCTGTATCCTACTACTTAGGAAGCCAGGATCCAAGAATCAGTTTGAAGCCAGCCCAGGCAGCAAAGGCCATTAGGCTCTTATCTCCAATTAACTCCAAAAAACAGGAAGTAGAAGTGTGTTTCAAGTGGTAGAACACCAGCTGTTAGTGAAAGAGCCAAGCAAGAGTTCAAGACCCTGATTTTAAGCCCCAGTACTGGTGCACATGCATGCACACACGCGTGCGTGTAAACACACACACTCCAGTGAATATTGCTTCTCAGGGAGTGGCAAGTATGAAGCCCAAATCCAGTTCATTAAATCTGAATCAAATCTTTTTCTCTCTGCCCCATTCAGATTTCACACCACATACACACACACACACACAAGGAAATCCTTTCAGAGAATTCAAAACAGCAAAATTTCATGCACCTGCACATTTTTTTCTGGATGGTGCTTAGGTTAAAATAGGTGTTAAATAGTTGTTTCAGGATCAGTCATTTGTGTGGTTGAATTATTGCTATTTTTGTTATTGTATAGGACTTCACCCTCCAGTTCCTGGAGTCGGGAAATCACCATCTTTTATTGCTGCAATGTAAATTCTGCTTCAGCTTCTCATGTCCTGTTTGGGTCCAAGTGTGTGTGTTTGTGTGTGGAGCTGAAGAACTGAGGGACAGCGCCCAGGCCCAGAGTTCAAGCCCCACAACCGAATCCCCCCCCCAAAAAAAAATTACAGGCTAGAGGCTTACTTCAAAAGGTTTGCTACAATTTTGCTGAGGTAAGGCAAGCTCAGAGACACAAACAGTGCATATTTTCTGTTATATGTGGAAGCTAGACCTAAAATACACTGCAACATGATAAATTATACAAGACTGTGGGCATTCACAGTGAGACCAAAGGAGGACACCCAGGAGAGGAACACAAGCTGGGCACCGGTGGCACAAGCTGGGCACCGGTGGCACAAGCTGGGCACCAGTGGCACAAGCTGGGCATCAGTGGCTCATGCCTGTAATCCTAGCTACTCAGGAGGCTGACATCTAAGGATCGTGGTTCAAAGCCAGCCTGGGCAGGAAAGTCCGTGAGACTCTTATCTCCAATAAACCACTTGAAAACCAGAACTGGCACTGTGGCTCAAGTGGTAGAGTGCTTGCCTTGAGCTGAAGAGCTGAGGGACAGAACCCAAGCCCAGAGTTCAAGCCCCATGACCGACAGAAAAAAAAAAAAAGGAGGGGGACACAAAAGTACAATGCTTATGTGCATCTGATTACATAAAACATTTACCAAGATGAATTCCAGGAAATGGAAACGAGTTGTTTTTTTTTTCTTTGTTTTTTCCTCTCTTCTTTTTGACTTTGTCCCTTTATCTGATTAGGGAGGGCACCTCCACCCTCCACCCCCCAGAAATGGAGGGACAAAGGGTGAACAAATACAGCAGTGGTATTCACTAGATACTATGTTGAAAATGAGCTACACAACTTGTGGGTGGGGGCAGGAGAGAAACACTGAGGGGGGGGGGGGAAAGTGAGGGGAAAGAGTGGCCTTGTCCAAAAAAGAATTGTACTCTGCAACAGTTCAGGGACAGTGCCCAGGCCCGGCGTTCAAGCCCCATGACTGACTAAAATAAATAAGACTAAAAAGACACGTACTCTTTACCTGACTTATGTAAGCGTAACCCCTCTGTACATCACCTTTATAAGAACAACAGCAATTAAATAAAAATGCCAAATTTGTTTTACCAGCTATCATTTACATCCCAAGCTGGCCTCGAACTCGTGATCCTCCTGCCTCCGCCTTCTTAGTGAGGGGATGCCCCCCCGATGTGCGGGACCAGGGCTGATTCCTGGTGCCGGGATGCAGGAGGCGGACGTCCAGCTCCAAGTTCTCACGACCCGGATGGACAGCCTCGCCGGCTACGGACCAGGCGACCTAAATGCGCACGCGCGCTCCGACAAATGGGTACAGGCTGCAGAACGGCGCGGTCAGCCGCCCAGTCCTCCCAAATCCCATCAGCCCCTGCTGGAAGGTCCCGCTCTCTCCCTCCACTGGCCCTCTCGCCTTTTCTTTCCCGTCCTGCTCTGCGGCACAGGGGCAAGATGGCGGCTGAGAAGCAAGTCCCGGGTGGCGGCGGCGGCGGTGGCGGCGGCGGCGGCGGCAGTGGCGGCGCCGGTGGCGGCGGAAGTGGCGGTGGACGCGGAGGAGAGGAAAATAAGGAGAACGAACGCCCTTCGGCCGGATCGAAGGCAAACAAGGAGTTCGGAGACAGCCTGAGTTTGGAGAGTATCCTGGAGTCTCGGCCTGGGTCGCAGTGACGACGTGTCGCTCGGGCGGGCGGGCCGGCGCGGCTCCCCGCGGGCGCGCTGTCTCCTGCCCTTCGCTTTGGGCCCTCGGAGGCCGGGTGTCCGTCTCTGGGCCGGCGGGGGGGGGGGTCGCCCGCCGCCTCTTCCAGGCGGCGCTGCGCAGGTGCTGGGCAGGTGCCTGCGGCCACCCCACGGTTCCCCGGTGGGTCCAGTCGGAGGGCTGGGGCTGGGCCTGACCTCGCGCCCACCCCGCTCAGCTCCCAACTGGGCTGGGGAAACTGTCGTCTTGGGGTTGGTTTGTTTTTTTGTTGGTTTGTTTTGTTTCGTTTTTTGGCTTTTTGAGAGTCTCGCCCGACAGCTGTCATAGACTTGGCCTTGTTTGTTTAATAATAAAAAAAAAATCACCGCTTGGTGCTTAGGAAGTAGAGGTGAAGGTTGGCTGCTGCGAGGGAAAGTGCTGGCCCGGTCCCGTCAAGTTTCTGGCCTGTTCATATGGGGTGGCGTTTTCATTTGAACAGGGGGTCTGTTGGCATTTTTTGTCTTGGAGTCATCACAGGCATTTTTTGTCTTGGAGTCATCACAAGACCCACGAGGGAATTGGTTTCCAGTTTTCCTTAGTGTGGATGTCAGTTGTATGCGTATTTCACTAGTTTCCTGAGCTTTTTTTCTTTCCTTTTCTTTTGGTTAGTTTTTGTTGTTGTTTCCTGAGACAAGATCTAATCATGTAGCCCACCCTGGCCTTCCGGTGTAATCCTCCTGCCCCTACTTCCTGAGTGCCTGCGCTGCTGCTACTACTTCCGTCTAGTTTATACCTTTAAAAAAATGTTTATTTTGGTAAATGGACTTGAAAATTCTGTGCTTCTGCTCTGTCTCCTGGCTTTCTTTCTTTCTTTTCTTTCTTTCTTTTTTTTTCTCCCAAGGCTGATGTCTACCACTTGAGCCACAATTCCACTTCTGGCATTTTAGTGGTTAATTGACGATAGGAGTCTCTTGTATTTGACTGTCTAGGCTGGCTTTGAACCTCAGTCCTCAAATCTCAACCTCCTGAATCAGTAGGATTATAGAATGTTAGCTGACATTGAACCCCATCTCCTCCTATTTTCCCCCTCGGAACTGTGGGTTAAACTCAGTCTTTAACACTCAAGCCATGACCCTAGCCCTATTTGCAGTGATGGGTTTTTTTTTTTCAGGACTGTGGCTTAAACTCAGGACTTTGTGCTTACTCAGCTGCCACTTTACCACGTTGGTCCCTTTGGTGATTATTTTGGAGATGGAGTCTCATGGATTTTTGGAATCTTGATCCTTAGGACCTCAGCCTCCTGAATAGTCAGGATTATAGATGTGAGCCAGTGGTGCCTAGCTTTTTTTTTTTTTGGTCGTGGGGCTTGAACTCTGGGCCTTGGCGCTGTCCCTCAGCTCTTCAGCTCAAGGCGAGCACTCTACCACTTGAGCCACAGCGCCACTTCCGGTTTTCTGGTGGTTTATTGGAGATAGGAGTCTCATGGTCTCTCCTGCCTGGGCTGGCTTTGAACCTCGCCCGATCCTCAGATCTCAGCCTCCTGAGTAGCTAGGATTACAGGCGTGAGCCACCAGCGCCCGGCCCTAGCTTTGTTTTTAAGATTGGGTCTCACATTTGTTCTCGGCCTGACCTGAAAGGACTGTGGTCCTTTCATTTCCTCTTCCTGAGTAACTGAAATGATAGCTCTGTACCACAATACCCAGCTTTGATTGTTTGAGAAGGTGTCTCTTGAACCTTTTGTTCCAGCCACAGTCTTCCTGATCTCTGCCTCTAAAGTAGTTAGGATTTCAGACATGCGCCTGCCTAAAACTTCTAACATTTTTATGGTAACTGCAGCCTATTTTTGTTGATATGTGCTAATGAGATTCCCTGGAAGCATTGCAGCTGTTAAGGAAAGTGAGATTTAGTAAGAGAAGTTTAGGAGATGTTACTTCTAATCTGAATCTGTGTGAATAATAAAATGGGTAATACAAGTAGAAATGGATAGGGACTGGGAAGTTGGCTCAGTGGCAGAGCGCTTGCCTTGCATGCCTGAGGCCCTGGGTTCGATTCCTCAGCACCACATAAGCAAAAAGAAAAAAGCTGAAGTGGCGCTGTGGCTCAAGTGGTAGAGCGCTAGCTTTGAGCTGAAGAGCTGAGGGACAGCGCTCAGGCCCAGAGTTCAGGCCCCACGATGGGACCCAAAAAAAACCCAAAAACAAGTAGAAATGGATGGAAGCCACTATAGTTACAGCCAGCATTTAGTATCTGCCTTTTTTTTCTTTTGTCATTCATGGGGCTTGAACTCTGGGCCTGGGCACTGTCCCTCAGCTCTTCAGCTTAAGGCGAGTGCTCTACCACTTGAGCCACAGTGCCACTTCCAGTTTTCTGGTGGTTCACTGGAGATAAGAGTCTCACAGGCTTTCCTGTCTGGGCTGGCTTTGAACCATGATCCTCAGATCTCAGCCTCCTGAGTAGCTAGGATTACAGCTGTGAGCCACTAGCTCCCAGCTCTCTGCCTTTAAAAACAAAAATAACAACAACAAAAAACTCCTGGGGTTCAGCAATTCCCCAGTGGCAATAACTTCCCTTTTAAGTTTGATCATATTAACAGGTTGAGGAATTAGCTTTTCTGTAAACTTAGTCTTATATTATGACAAGATACTATTTAAAATGGGTACAAATATTTCACAAATGTTTAAAGTGCTGAGGTTTATCACAAATACAGACTTAACAGTACAGGTTTTGATTTATTCAGGTTCTTGCCATTATAAAGCTTTTCCTTAATCTTGGCTCTAGTTCTTCAGATTATTAAGGAATCCCAGCAGCAGCATGGCTTACGGCATGGAGACTTTCAGAGGTACAGGTTAGTATCATGGATACCATCCATGAAGGTCATGGTGGGATTTTCACACTAGGTTTACTTTGCTAAAACCCTCTTTGTTCTGTTGTATCTGGCCCGTGCAGATTGAGCGAGATGGGCGTAGTCTGAGATTAAGTGGGAAGAGCAGGCAGACCAGGATATATAGGGCTCAGCAGGCCAGGGTAACGAGTTCAGGTGCTGGAGCATGTCATGGAAAGCCATGAGAGTGTTAAGCAGGCCATTCCTATGCTGGCTTTTCAGTTATTAAGGAAATTGTCAGACACAAATGTAGAGATGACAGTTCAGTGAAGCTCATAAATCCAGTCATCATAACACTCAACTTTCTAGTTCCTCCGTTATTTTTTTTTCTTTAAATTTTTTTGTCAGTCGTGGGGCCTGAACTCTGGGCTTGGGCGCTGTCCTTCAGCTCAAGGCTAATGCTCTACCACTTGAGCCACACCGCCACTTCCAGCTTTTTCTGCTTATGTGGTGCTGAGGGCCCCAGGTATGCAAAGCAAGCACTCTACTGCTGAGCCACCTTCCTACCGCCCCACCGTGTGTGTGTATGTGTGTGTGTGTGTGTGTGTGTGTGTTGATGATGGGGCTTGAACTCAGGGCCTCACATTCTCAGTTGGCATTTTTTTTGCTCAAAGCAAAACAACAACAACAAAAAAAACAGTGGATTAATCCAACAATGCTGAGAATTGGTATGCTCATGTCTGTAATCCTAGCTGTGCAGGAGGCTGAGATTTGAGGATCTAAGTTTGAAGCCAGCCTGGACAGAAAAGCTTGTGAAACTCTTCTCTCCAATTAACCACCAAAATGCCAGAAATGGAGTTGTGATTCAGTGTTAGTACTAGCCTTGAGCAGAAAAGCTCAGGTACAGATCCCAAGCCCTGAGCTTAACCACCAGGACAGTACGAAATAATAGTAATAATAATAAAAGGAAGAACATAAGGAAAAAAACAAATGGAAGAAGATGTGTGGCTCAAGTAGTAGAAAGCAAGTACTCAGCTCCTTTTTCCATGTTTTGGCATCAAAAGTTGAACTGCACTCTAGAGTCCTGTCTATTATAAATCTGGTAGCTAACTCTTTGGGCAAAGATTTCTAGTAATTCATTCCTTGTTTACTGTAAAAATAATATTTTTTTGGCAGTACAGGGCTTGAATTCAGGTCCTCTGCTTGCTAGGCAGCATGCCCCCAACCATTTTTTGCCTTGTTTGTTTGTTTGTGTCACTCCTGAGGTTTGAACTCTGGATCTGGGTGTTGTCCTTTGCTTCTTTGGCTCAAGGCTATAGCCCTACAACTTGAGCTGAAGCTTCCAGGGTTTTTGGGAAGTTAACTGGAAATAAGAGTCTCACTGGGGCTGGGAAGATGGCTCAGTGGTAGAGTGCTTGCCTTGTATGCATGAGGCCCTGGGTTTGATTCCTCAGTACCACATACGCAGAAAAAGCTGGAAGTAGCACTGTGGCTCAAGTGATAGAGCACTAGCCTTGAGCTGAATTGCTGAGGGACAGCGCCCAGGCCCAGTATTTAGGCCCCATGACCAACCAAAAAAAAAAAAAACTGACTTTCCTGCCCAGGCTGGTGTTGAACTGCAATCTGCTGATCTTCGCTCTTGACTATCTAGTATTATAATACTATGTGTGGGCCACTGGCACCCAGCCTTTGCCTCCCATGCTTTAATTTTCAATAAATGTTCGCCAGTTATGTCACATAGAGTCCTGCAACCTCTGACCTTCATACAATCTCCTACCTGCGCTACTCTAGTAGCTTGTCTGACTGGGTTTTGTTTGTATTTTATTGCAGGGGCTACTGTTCCCGCAGGCAAAGACGTCTCCGGAAAACACTCAACTTTAAAATGGGGAACAGACACAAATTCACAGGGAAAAAAGTAACTGAAGATCTTCTGACTGATAATAGGTATTAACTGCTCAGTGCATTGAGCCAAGTCCATCTTGCTAGCACATTTATTGAACAGCTAGAGTGAGCAGGACATTATGTCAAACTTACCCCATGTGACTGTCTTAGCAGCTCTATGGGTGAGTGCTTTTTACTTTTCCTGTGTTATAGAGGCTCAGGAGGTTCACTACCTTCTTCGAGAACTGTGTTGGGATAGTAAATGCTAAAAGTTAGTGACTGGCTAGGCACCAGTGGCTCATGCCTGGAATCCTAGCTACTCAGGAGGCTGAGATCTGAGGATTGCGGTTTGGAGCCAGCAAGTCAGGAAAGTCCATGAGACTCTCATCTCCAATGAACCACTCAAAAACGGGAAATGGCTATGTGGCTCAAAGTGGTAGAGCGCTCGCCTGGAGTGGAAAAGCTCAGCGACAGCACCCAGGCCCTAAGTTAAAGCCCTACAATGGACAAAAAACCAAAATTAGTGACTGGAGTCTAACTAGTTACTAGGTAAAGTAAATGTAAATTTCAGTGTCTGTTTACAGTGAAATCTGGTTTTCTGTAAATTATTACAGAAGTATTTAAGGGTTCATTTTATTTTCTGCTGAATATTCTAGTTCTTAACATTTGCTGAAGGTTTATCTTCAGTTTGGACCAGATTGTCTTCCTGTCACCTACTTGTTTTAATTTTCTTTTCAGTTGTGGGGCTTGAACTTGTCCTGCGCACTGTCTCTGAGTCTCTTTGTGCACAAGACTGGTACTCTACTACTTGAGCCATAGCACCGCTCCTGACTTTTACTGAGTAGTTCATTGGAGATAGAAGTCTCACAGACTTTCTTGCCCTGTCTGGCTTCTAATAATGATCTTCAGATCTCAGCCTCTTGAAGAGCTAAGATTACAGGTGTGAGCCACCAGCTTCCAGCTACCTTCTTGCATAAGTAAAGATTTTATTGGGGCCTAGGAATGTGGCTTAGTGGTAATGTGCTTGCATACTATGCATGAAGCCCTGGGTTTGATTCCTCAGTACCACATACACAGAAAAAGCCAGAAGTAGCGCTGTGGCTCAAGTGGTAGAGCACTCAGCCTTGAGTTCAAAGAGGCTCAGTGTCCAGGTCCTGAGTTCAAGCTCCAGGACCGGCTCCCCCCCCCCAAAATTTATTGGGACAGAGCCATCCATGCCCATTCATTTAATTTTTGTTTATAGGTACTTTTGGGTTAAAATAGCAGAGTGGTTATGACAGACTGTGACCGCCTACAAAGCCCAAAATTCTTTCTTGTTTTGTTTTGCTTTAATACTAGGGCTTGAACTCAGGACCCAGGCTTTCTCCCTTAGTTTTTTTCACTCAAGACTGGTACTCTACTACTTGAGCCACAGCTTCACTTCTGGCTTTTTTATGGTTAACTGGAGATAAGAGCCTCACAGACTTTTCAGCCTGGACTGGCTTTGAACTGAGATCCCCAGATTTCAGCCTCTTTAGTAGCTAGAATTACAAATGTAAGCCACCAGCACCCCATCTTAAAACCGTGCAACATTGCATCTTCATCTGTGTTTCCTTCCCTCCCTTCCTCTTTCCTTCTTTCTAGAAGCAAAGTCTTGCTAAATAGCCCAAATTGATCTTGAACTGTTTCTTTTTTCTTTGTCAGTCATGAGGCTTGAACTCTGGGCCTCAGCACTGTCCCTCAGCTCTTCAGCTCAAGGTGAGCACTCTACCACTTGAGCCACAATGCCATTTCCAGTTTTTTGGTGGTTTATTGAAGAGTCTCACGGATGTTCCTTCCTGGACTGGCTTTGACGTAATCCTCAGATTTCAGCCTCCTGAGTAGCTAAGATTACAGGCGTGAGCCACTGGTGCCTGGCAAAATCCTGTTTCATGGTGAGGCACTGATGGCTTACACTTGTAATCCTAGGTACTCAGAAGGCTGAGATCTGAGGATCACAGTTAAAAGAAGCTTGGATGGCAAGTATATAAAGACTCTTATCTCCAATTAGCTACCAAAAAAAGCTAGAAATGGAATTGTATCTCTAAAGTGGTAGTGCACTAATCTTGAGCACAAAAGCTCAGGGACAGTGCCCAGACCCTGAGTTCAAGCCCCAGACTGGCACAAAATAAAAACAAAATCTTCCTGCTTCCATATCCTGAGTGCTAGGATTACAGGCATGAGCTACCATGCCTCGCATGGTAGAGGCTTTTTCAACATGTCCAGTAGATAACTGAGGTGGAACGAGGTTGGGATAGGAGATGCTGGTTTGTGACTAGTACTGAGAAGGGGGACCCTGGAGGGAAGGGATGGTGGAGAAAAAAGCCAAGAGGCAGGAGATTGTGTTTTAGAGAATGCACAGGGGTCTAATGCTCCTGGTCCTTGTTGTTCAGTCTCCTATCTCTGTCTTGTCTAGATATTTGCTGCTGGTCCTGATGGATGCTGAAAGAGCCTGGAGCTATGCCATGCAGCTCAAACAGGAAGCCAACACTGAACCTCGGAAACGGTTTCACTTGCTCTCTCGACTTCGTAAAGCCGTGAAGCATGCAGAAGAATTAGAACGCTTGTGTGAGAGCAATCGTGTGGATGCCAAGACCAAGTTAGAGGCTCAGGTTAATGTCTTCACATCTAGCTTTGCCTTGTTATGCAAATTAGAGGTCTGACTTTAAAAATTTAAACAGAGCTATAGTTAAACAGAAGAGCTTCTTTCACTGTTAATTGATAGTGAAAGAGGAAAAACTTTCTGTTGTTTTTTCTTATTTTCCCAGTGTTGGGAATGGAACCCAGGGCCTCTTTTTTGTTATTGTTTTGTTTTTGTCAGTTGTGGGACCTGAACTCTGGGCCTGGGCGCTGTCCCTCAGCTCTTCAGCTCAAGGCGAGCACTCTACCACTTGAGCTACCACGCCACTTCTGGCTTTTTCTGCTTATGTGGTGCTGAGGAATTGAACCCAAGGCCTCATTCATGCAAGGCAAGCACTCTACCACTGAGCCACCTTCCCTCCCCTCCCATACCCCAGGGCCTCTCATGCTAAGCAAGTGCTTTGCTACTGAGCTTACCCCAGCCCTGATGCCGCTTTTAAAAGGAGAAATGAAGAACTGGGCACTGGTGGCTCACGCTTGTAATCCTAGCTACTCAGGAGGCTGAGATATGAGGATCTCGGTTCAAAGCCAGCCCAGGCAGGAAAGTCTGTGAGACTCTTAACTCCAATTAACCACCAGAAAACTAGAAGTGGTGATGTGACTCAAGTGATAGAGCTCCAACTTGTAGCAAAAGAGTTCAAGGACAGCTCCCAGGTCATGACTTCAAGCCCCAAGACTGGGGGAAGAAAAAAAGTTGAATACACCTGGACATGGTGGTAATGCTGATAATCTCAACTGAAATAGAGGTTTTTTTTTTTGATTTGTTGTTGTTTCTTGAGATACGGTTTCTTGTAGCTCATGCTGGCCTTGAACTCACTATGTACCCCATGCTGGCTGTGGACTTTGATATCTACCTCTGCCCTGCCTCCCAAATATGTCTGCACACTTGCTTTTTTCTGTTTTTCTTTTCAGTTCTGAGGGTTATACTCAGAGCCTAGGGCTTTCTGGGCAGGTATTCTTAACACTGAACCACGTTATCTCTGGCTTAGTACTCATTTTTGTGCCTTCACTACGCCTAACTCAGGGCCTGGGTACCTAGAACTACAGCTCCATTCCCAGATTTTTGGTAACTTCCCTGCTGGCTTCCAAGCTGCCTTTGAACTGCTATCTTCAGGTCTCGGCTTCTTCTTCTTTTTTTTTTTTTTTGGTCGGTCATGGGACTTGAGCTCTGGGCCTGAGTGCTGTCCCTCAGTTCTTCAGCTCAAGGTGAGAACGCTACCACTTGAGCCATAGCACCACTTCCCATTTTCTGGTGCTTTTCTCCTGCCTGGGCTGGCTTTGAACCGAGATCCTCAGATCTCAGCCTCCTGAGTAGCTAGGATTGCAGGCCTGAGCCACCAGTGTCTGGCTTACCTTTGCGCTCTCGCTGACTGAGTCAAGTACCTTAGAGGAAGATGATGCTAGAGCTCTGGTTGTTGTCATTCCGCGATCTTTTTCAGGCTTACACAGCTTACCTCTCAGGAATGCTGCGCTTTGAACATCAAGAATGGAAAGCTGCCATTGAAGCTTTTAACAAATGCAAGTAAGTCCTCTTGTTCAGGGGCCGTGGCCATTTTCATTCTAGGTAGGCACATTTATGCTGTAGGCTCTTAGTAGCTTATTTGCTTATGAGTATATTTCTTATATCCCCCTCTAGAAATGTTGATTATTCATTTTTATCCTTAGAACACGCCATTCTGACTGTTGATACCAGAGTTTTGGAGGGCTGGATTTGTTGTCACTTTTTTTGTTGTGGGGCTTGAACTCAAGGCCTCAGCACCGTCCTTAAGCTCTTTTGCTCAAGGCTAGTGCTCTACCACTTAGAGTCACAATGCCACTTCCAGTTTTTGAGTGATTAATTTAAGAGTCTCATGAAGACTTTTCTTCCAGGCTGGCTTTGAACTGCCATCCTCAGATCTCAGCCTTCTGAGTAGCTAGGATTACAGGCGTGGTCTACCAGCATCTGACAACACATAGTTCTTGTGAATGAATTTTTTTGGAGGTGGGGAGTTGGTCATGGGGCTTGAACTCAGGGTGTGAGTGCTGTCCCTGAGCTCTTTTGCTCAAAGTGCTCTACCACTTTGAGCCACAGCTCTGCTGCCGTATTTGAAAGATTAATTGGGGATCAGTCTTAATTGGAGATAAGAGATAAGAAGTTGAAATCTGAAGATTGTGGTTCAAAGCCAGCCTGGGCAGGTTAAGTCTGTGAGAATCTTCCAATTAACTACCAGAAAACCAGAAGTAGCACTATGGCTCAAAGTGGTAGAGTGCTAGCACTGAGTGCAAAAGCTCAGGGACAGCTCCCAGGCCCTGAGTTCAAGCCCCACAACCCACCAAATAGAGTCTCACTAGGACTTTTCTGCCTGGGTTGGCTTCGAACCGTATCCTCAGATCTCAGTCTCCTCTGGGATTATAGGCGTGAGCCACTAGCACCTGGCTGTGTTTTCTTAAAATAAGACGACTGTAAAGGCTGCCCTCTGTTTGTTCACAGGACCATCTATGAGAAGCTGGCCAGTGCTTTCACAGAGGAACAGGCTGTGCTCTATAACCAGCGCGTGGAGGAAATCTCGCCCAACATCCGCTACTGTGCATATAATATTGGTGAGCAGGCACTGACAGCTGGCCTCTGTTGAAGTCCATGTCAGAGCCTGCAGGGGTCACTGTTTTCCCCCCCGCCTTTGCTCCATCCATAGCTGAACTTTTCATGGATGAGAGCTTAGAGCTTTCTAAGTCAGCCAGCTTAGTTTGGCACAAGATGGCAGCTTGGCTTCTGTCTCCATCTTACCCTCTGCTCCACTCCTGAGGAGCAGTCTTGAGTGTCCACTGGAGGCCATTGATGTTTTTACTAGCTTAAGTCCACAACCAAACTAAGACAATGATAATTTCATGTATACCTTGTTCCTACACATGCATAGTCTCTTCATTATCTTCATGCCCCCATGAGATTGGCACATTTATTACAACCGATGATTCCCCATTAACAGATCCTAATTTCTCAGAATCAACAGTTTACATTAGCATTCACTTTTGGCCTTGAAGACTCTTGTTTTTGGATAAAGATATAATGATGCGCATCTTCCATACAGAGTATTTGCTCTGCTCCTCCACATTTGTTCTTTGTGAAAAGACTTGTCTCAGAGTACACCGGATAGACCAAGCCTCAGATGCAAAGAAGTGTGCTTGTGGAGGGAAGGGCTCCCGAGCTGGAGAGGAGTCTACTGATGCGCTCTCTCTCTCTCTCTCTCTCTCTCTCTCTCTCCCTCTCCTTCCCTTTCTCCCCTCTCCCCCCCCCTCAGGGGACCAGTCGGCTATCAATGAACTCATGCAGATGAGATTGAGATCTGGGGGTACTGAGGGTCTCCTTGCTGAAAAACTAGAGGTAATCTTATATGTACATTTTTGTGGAAGCTTTGACTTGAAAGAGTTCAGTCTATCCACAGGGGATAATTTACTATTAATATATGCATTTCTCTTTTTTTTTTTTTTTTGTCTCTTTCTTTTTTTTTTTTCTTGCCAGTCCTGGGGCTTGAACCCAGACCCTAGGCAATGTCCCTGAGCTGCTTTTGCTAAATGCTAGCATCCTACCACTTGAGCCATAGTACTTCTAACTTTTTCTGCTTATGTGGTACTGAGGAATTAAATCCAGGGCTTCATGCATGCTAGGCAAGCACTCTATTACTAAGCCGCATTCCCAGCCTAATATATTTTATTTCTAACATGTATAATATATGTAATATATATTTATTTTAAACTTTCATAACTGGGGTTTGGACTTAGAGCCTTGCACTTGCTAGGCAGCTAGGCACTCTATAATTGCAGCTCTTTTATGGTTTATTTTTTAGGTGGGGTATTTTGGGGTACTTTGATCCTAGCCTTAGGCAAAATCTTTCCACCAATTCTTATCTGTAGTTGTGATTTGTGTGTGTGTGTGTGCGCGCGCGCACACACGCCTAGGTTCACTGGACACTGTCCCTGAGCTTTATTGCTTAAGGCTTGTGCTCTGCCACTTGAACCACAGGTCTACTTTGTCTTTCTGGAAGTAAGAATCTCACAGATTTAGTTGTCTAAGCTGACTTTGAACTGTGATCCTCAAATTTCAGCCTCCTGAGTAGTAGCTAGGATTACAGATATGAGCCATTAGCACCTGGCCCAGCTTCTTTTTTTTTTTTGTCAGTTGTGGGGCCTGAACTCTGGGCCTGGGCGCTGTCCCTCAGCTCTTCAGCTCAAGGGTAGCGCTCTACCACTTGAGCCACAGCGCCACTTCCGGCTTTTTCTGCTTTTGTGGTGCTGAGGAATCAAACCCAGGGCCTCATGCAGGCAAGGCAAGCGCTCTACCACTGAGCCACCTTCCCAGCCCCTGGCCCAGCTTCTTTTGTGCGACGGCTGCTCATTAAATTTTTGCCCAGAATGGCCTCTAATCATAAGCTTTACCATCTCCACCTCCTGTTTAGTTGGGATTACAGTTGTGAGCCACTGTTCCCAGCCATATGTCTAGTTTTGTTTATTTGTATTTGCTTTGTTTGCTGATACTGGGGTTTGGACTTCAAACCTTACACTTAGCTGGGCTGGTGCTTTACCACTTGTACCTTTTTTTTTTTAATTAGCATATGTTGTACAATGGGGTTTTTGCACATTTGTCCTAATCAAAATGTATGTCTGAGGCTGGGAAGGTGGCTCCATTAAAGATGGCAATAATTTTCTGGCAGGGAGCACCAACTTCCTTACTCATTTCTCAGTATGTTACCAAACTGATCTCTGATCTTCGTAAATTGGCTAGGTGTAGCAGTCCTGCTTTTTGCTGGTTATTTTGGAGATAGTGTCTCTTGGATTTTTTTTCCTCTATATCTCAGCTGCCTAAGTAGCGAGGACTATGGACATGAACCACTGGTGCCCAGCATATATTTTTAACAAAGTACATTTTGACTTACTATTTTTAAGTATTTAGAAAAAGTAGGTAGATTAGATGTAGGTAGGCCAGAGGGATTGGCACACACCTGTGATCTCACTGCTCTGGAGGCAAGGGGAAGAGGACACTGAGTTTAAGCTAGCCTAGCAAAATTAGCTTGATATAGACAGAAGAGCTGAGGATACATGGCTCAAGTAGTACAATGCTTGCCTACCAAGTTTGAGACTCTGGGTTTAATCCCTAGTACAGAAAAAAAAGGAAAGGCTGGGGGGGCTGGTGGCTTAGGCCTGTAATCCCAGCTTCTTGGTTGGCTGAGATCTTAAGATCTCGGTTCAAGAAGCCTGGGCAGAAAAGATGGTGAGACTCTTCATTTAACTACAAAATGCTGGAAGTGGAGTTTGAGCTCAGTAGTAGAGCTCTAACCTTAAGCAAAAAAGCTCAGGGACAGCACTCAGGCCCCAAGTTTTTTTTTTTTTTTGTCGGTCGTGGGGCTTGAACTCTGGGCCTGGGCGCTGGTTATAGAAATAGATAAACTGTCATACATGTCTCCAATTGAAGTTTTAACTTTTAAACTACTTTTCAGGCCTTAATCACTCAGACTCGAGCTAAGCAGGCAGCTACCATGAGCGAAGTGGAATGGAGAGGGAGAACAGTCCCAGTGAAGATCGACAAAGTGAGGATCTTTTTATTGGGACTGGCTGACAACGAAGCAGCCGTCGCCCAGGTGAGGAGGAAGGACCTATCCGGTTTTCTTTTGTCCTTGTCTGAAAGTTGACATACGTATTCACAATGCATTGGTTGATGGGTGGTCCTTTCTCACAAAGCAAGAATTGATAATAATGCTGTTTGCAACTTGATAAGTCCGAAAATGTACCCTCTTGACAGTCATTTTGAAAACCAGTCTTTTAGGGGCTTTATGTTTACAGGGCAAAGAAATCGACAGTGATCAAGGGAAAAAGAATGGTGAGGGCTGGGATATAGTGCTTGCCAAGAAAGTGCAATGCCCTGGGTTTAAAAAAAAAAAAACAGTTAAAAAAAAGCTGGTACTAGTGGCTCACATCTGTAGTCCTAGCTACTCAGGAGGCTGACATCTGAGACTGCGTTTCAAAGCCAGCCTTGAGCAAAAGGAGCTCAGGAACAGTGCCCAGGCCCAGAGTTCAAGCCCGAGGACTGGGGGGGGGGGAGAAAGAAAGATGAGAATAAAGCAAGGGACATGTGTGGCCCAGCAGGAGGTGCAACAGCCCCAGTGTTGTTCCTGGAGCCTCTGTCCTCACCTTCCCAGCCTAAGGGTTCACCTCTTGAATTTCTGGGCATTTTCTGAAGAGCCTGGTTAAACCAGAATATCTTGTTTTGCATCTGGTATACATGTAATATTCATGTAAAGCTGTACTTGAAGCTATACACTAATATAATTACATGTTTTTGGCTGTGAATAACCAAATGTATCCCCAAAGATAAGAGAGATCCTGATGATCTCGGTTTGTATGAGGCAGAACATAATTAGAGCTCCCCGTGTGAGGTAAAGAACGTCTTTTTTTTTTTTTGGTGCCAGACCTGGGGCTTAAACTCAGGTCCTGGGTGTTGTCCATGAGTTTTTTTGCTTCAGGCTAGAGCTTTACCACTTGAGCCACAGCTCCACTTTTGGCGTTTTTGGTAGTTAATTGGAGATAAGAGTCTCACAGACTTACTTGTCTGGCTGGCTTTAAACCATGATCCTCATATTTCAGCCTTCTTAGTAGCTAGGATAATAGGCATGAACCACTCATACCGAGCCAAGAGTATCTTTTTTTTTTTTTTTCCCAATTGGGCTGCTGACTGGCCTGGCAGGGATTGGAGGAGTTTCTAAGACTCCTCAGTCCTCCCTTATGCCCTGATCATTTGTGTTGGTATACAGAAGGGTGTCTTATTAACTGTGGTAAGTATCCAGGCTTTTTAGAGACTCACTCTAAAATGGCTACTTTGGGTCTCAGGTTGCTTCTAGCATTGGAAGATGGTATCCTTGTCTGTTGCATCTTGCCATCTCATTTCCTTTTTATTTGGTTCAATGACAATAATAAAAAGTTCTCTTCCTTAAAGTCTGAGGAACTCTACGGAGGGCTCTTCATTGGCACAATTGGATTATAGTTCCTTCCTGGACTAGGGCTTTAGTAGCAACTATTTTAATTATGAGATTGAGTACATTTTCTTATTAAGTTATAAATGCTGGGGGGAAAAAATCATTGAGTTCTGTAGTAGGCACCAAAGATAATAGGGCAAATTCTAGTAAGAATAGGAACTGTATGAGGGTATAGGTACATGTTAGTGGAGGCTCCAGTGTTTAAGTGATTATAAAACATTAATCCTTTAGAAGATAGTAGTGGTGGTTTGGATTTGATTTGTGCTGGGGATTGAATCCAGGGCTTTGTGAAAGATAAGCTACTGTGGTGTTGGTTTATTTGTTTTTTGACAGTCTTGGGCTTGAACTCAGGGCCAGGGCACTGTCCCTGAGCTTCTTTTGCTCAAGGCTAGCACTCTACCACTTGAGCCACAGCACCACTTCCAGCTTTTTTTTTTTATGTGGTACTGAGAAATCGAACACAGGGCTTCACGAATGCTAGGCAAGCACTCTACCACTAAGCCACGTTCCTAGCCCTTAATATCCATCTTTAGCTTATAAGCAAGATGTGGTACTGCACAAGGGCTGTTAATCCCAGCCCTTGGGAGATGATGTCAGGAAGATCTTGGTTCAAAAACAAAAACAAGCTCTGCACCAGCTGCTCACGGTTGTAGTCCTAGCTACTCAGGTGACTGAGATCTGAAAATCTTGGTTGGAAATTAGCTTGGGCAGAAAAGTCTGTGAGATTCTTCTCTCCAATTAACCACCCAAAAATGAGAAGTGGAGATGGGGCTTAAAGTGGTATAGTGCTACCCTTGAGCACAAAGAGGCTCAGGGACAGAGCCTAGGCCCTGAGTTTAAGCACCAGGACTGGCCAAAAAATAAAATTAGTCATGAGCGTGAAAGCTTATTTCAAGTACTAGTACTGGCAAAAGAAAAAAGAAAAAAAAATTCTTAGATGTCAGGTCTAACACTGTAATTGATTACATATCCATACCCATTGAGTGATTCATGGGTTATTAAATATGTGGAAATGCCCTTTGGACCGTTGAGGTTAATCTTTAGGAGAATTGCCCCATAGTGCCACTGTCAGATTATTTGGTTGGATATAACACTGCCTGACAGTTCTCAGTGTTATAGTGTATTATTCCCTACCCTGGGAACCTCAGAGCTCTGCCCTAGAAATACAGACTACTTAGTTTGCCTCTTACCCCACTTGCCATCCTCAAAGACCTGGAACACAGATCTTTAGCCTTAGCTTATTGCTTGACTTTATAGAGGTTTTTTTTGTGATATTTAAATACTAAAACAAAAGTATGGAAAAGCATGAAGTTAGAAATAATCCATGGAGGTAAAGTATTAGATTAAAAAGATGAGTTAAGAGTTAACTAGCTGGGCTGGGAATGTGGTTCAGTGATAGAGTGCTTGCCTTGCATGCATGAGGTCCTGGGTTTGATTCCTCAGTACCACATAAGGAGAAAAAAGCCAAAGTAACACTGTGGTTCAAGTGGTAGAGTGCTAGCCTTGAGCCGAATTGCTGAGAGACGGCGCTCAGGCCCACAGTTCAGACCCATGACCAACCAAAATAATAATAATATAATAATAATAATAATAAAAGTTAACTAGCTGTGCTGGGTGCCAGTGGCTCATGGCTGTCATCCTAGCTACTCAGGAGGCTGAGATGAGGATTGTGGTTCAAAGCCAGCCCAGGCAAGAAGGTCTATAAGACTCCTATCTCCAGTTAACCACCGGAAAACTGGGAATGGCATTGTAGCTTAAGTGGTAAAGCACTGGCCTTGAGCTGAAGAGCTCAGGGACAGCGCCCAGGCCAGAGTTCAAGCCCTACAACCGACCAAAAACAAAGTTAACTAGCTGCCAAAATATATTTGCAAACTCCTTATTCTCCTTAGCTAAGCTCTGAGTCTTCGCCTTTCATATGGTCTTACTTTATCTTGTGTTCCTAATATTTGATCACTCTTGCAGTATCCCTCATGGTTGTATTGTAAAGTTCTGGGGAGGATTTTAAATATCTGCCTGTTTGAGGATTCTTATCCTCAAGTTCTGGTTGTTGGGGTGGGCTTTTTTTGTTTGTTTTTCACAGGATCTTGATCTGAAAATTTTCCCACAGCCTGTCTAATCCTGGGATTACAGGCATGCCCCACCCTGGGCATAGCTGGGTTTTTTGTTTTGTTTTTGTTTTGTTGGTCATGGGACTTGAACTCTGGGCCTGGGTGCTCAAGGCCAGCCCTCTACCACTTGAGCCACAGCGCCACTTCCAGTTTCCTGGTGGTTAATTGGAGATAAGAATCTCATGGACTTTCCTGCCTGGGCTGGCTTTGAACGGGGATCCTCAGATCTCAGCCTCCCTTTCAGGCATGAGCTTGCATATCTGGTTTTTGATGTTTACGTTTTTAATGTTTAAGCAGAAGGGAAACTATTCTCTTCTTTTAAAAAATAAAAGGAGCTGGGCGCTGGTGGCTCACGCCTGTAATCCTAGCTACTCAGGAGGCTGAGATCTGAGGATCGCGGTTCAAAGCCAGCCCGGGCAGGAGA
>NW_012267223.1:3475677-3521412 GCF_000151885.1 Dipodomys ordii
TTTTTTTTTTTTGGTCGGTCGTGGGGCTTGAACTCTGGGCTTGGGCGCTGACCCTCAGCTCTTAAGCTCAAGGCGAGCACTCTACTGCTTGAGCCACAGTACCACTTCATTTTCTAGTGGTTTATTGGCGATAAGAGTCTCCCAGACTTTCCTGCCTCGGCTGGCTTTGAACTGCAATCTTCAGATCTCAGCCTCCTGAGTAGCTAGGATTACAGACATGAGCTACTGGCGCCTGACTTTCTGTGAGACTCTAGTCACCAAAAAGCCAGAAGTAGAGGTATGGCTCAAGTGGTAGAGCTCTACCCTTGAGCACAAAAGCTGAGGGTCGGTGCCCGGGCCTTGAATTCAAACCCCAAGGCCAGCACTCCATACACACACACACACACACACGCACACGCGTATTACAGTTTTGTCTCAAAGCCTGTACTCATTGGCAGCCTTTCTACACTTGAGCCGTGCCCCAAGCCCTTTTCCCTCTCATTACTTTTCTTTTTTTAATTTTTTTTTTTTGGGTCTGGTCGTGGGGTCTGAACTCTGGGACCGGGCGCTGTCTCTTAGCTCTTCAGCTCAAGGCTAGCACTCTACCACTTGAGCCATAGCACCACTTCTGGCTTTTTTTTTTCTGCTTATGTGGTGCTGAGGAATCGAACCCAGGGCCTCATGCATACAAGGCAAGCGCTCTACCACTGAGCCACCTTCTCAGTCCTCCTTTCATTACTTTTCAAAGAGGTTTTTGAGTTTTGCCTGGCCAGTTTGGACTGCAGTCCTCCTGTTTAGACTTCCTAGGTAGCTGGGATGGCAGGCGAGTGTCCACTTGCCTAGCTTTTTATTGGTTGGAGTGGGATCTTGAGAACATTTTGCCTGGACTCCCTCCAGTCCTCATCTTCTTTGTCTCAGTTGTTCAAGTAGCTATGATTACAGGTATGAGCCACCACACCCAGCACATCTTAACTATTTTTAAGTGTATACTTTAGTGGTAATGAATACATTCATAATGTTGCACAACCAGCATCATCATCCATCTCTAGAACTCAATTCATTTTGCACCACTGAAACCTACTATAACCATTAAATAATTTCACTCATTGTCTCTGGCATTTTATTTGTGTAGTTTTCCTCACAGTTAAAAATATCACAAAGCAAATACATGTTTTTAGTGACAGCTGCCACTGTACCTTGAGAGAACATTCCACAAGCTGCCAGTACATGTTATGTATGCTCCCGCTCCCTTTATCCATTTAATTGCCGCCTCCCTTCCTCCCTCACTGTGAATTCACAGCAGCTGAGCGCTCACCACAGCCTGGGTTGAATGTGGTGACATAAAATGCATTTGCTCCCCACTGCTTTGTTAACACTACCACTTTTTTGTTTCATTTATGTATTTATTTACTGGAGTTTGAACTTGGAATCACACTTGCTAGACATGGTCTCTACTGGTGAGGCACACCTCTAGCCATTTGTGGGTTTGTGTGCACATGTGTGTGTACATATACATGTGTGCTTAAGTGTCAGAGGCTTTTTACTCACGCTGGCACTCTGCCACTTGAGACACACTTCCAGTTTGGCAATTTGCTCTTAATTGGACATAGAATCTGGACGACTTTTCTGCCCAGGCTGGCTGTGAATCTTGATCTCAGCCTCCTTTAGCTAGGATTAAAGACATGAGCCCCCAGTATCTGTTAGACGTTACACTTTTCTGCTCATGCTGTTCTAGAACTTGGATCTGCACAATCTCAGCCTCCTACACAGCTAGAATTCCAGGTATTGGTTAGGCTGTGTTCCTTTTGAAAGCTAAAGGAGAATCTAGAGAAACCCATCCCCAGTATTCTAACGGCTTTTTGGAGCCATCAATATTCCTTGTCTTAGACCCTCCCACTCCCATCTTTAAAATAAGCAGCTCAGTGATTTTTCTCCTCTGCCTTGTGCCTAAGCCTTCAACCCCTCATGTTCTCCACCATTTCCCTTCTGCCTGCCTTCTCTAAGGATCTATGGCTACTCTGGGCTCACCTGGATTATTGAAACACACTTATTCACAGCTGCAGAATCTCTTCTACTATGCCAGATGACACCTCCACAGACTCTGAGGGTAAAGAGGTGGCTATCTTAGGGGTTGTTATTCAGCCAGCTACAAAGGCAAGCTGATACAGCATGCCATAAGGACTAGAACTTGAGTCTAAGGCACAGACCCAAAATGCATGGGCTTAGACTTTGAAAATGGGGCAGGAGGGGCTGGGAAGGTGGCTCAGAGGTAGAGTGCATGCCTTGCAAGCATGAGGCCCTGGGTTCGATTCCTCAGCACCACATAAACAGACAAAGCCAGCAAAACAAAACAAAAAAAGAAAATGGGGCAGGAAACCTTAGCTGGCCACTGCTCACAGTTCCCTTACTCAGGGACAGTTTTTAGGTGTCAAAGGAAACAGAATGACCCTGACACTCGCTCTTACATTACCAGATCCTGACTTTGGGAGGACTCCATGCCACCTAGATCTCTTTTGTTCAGAGCACCTTGAGGACCACACAGGGAAGGGGGTAGTGAGAGCCAAAATTAAGAGTTTTACTTTTTACCTTTTACTTTCTTCAGAAACAGAGAGATTATACCCTTGAAGGAGAGTCGGGGAAGGTATCTAATCTCCAATACCTGCACAGGTAAGGATTATTTTACATTTTAAAACTAAAAGATGTGTCATTGGAGCAAAAGAGTATGTTTATGTATACTAATACATACAAGTGCATTTCATTATATAAAAACATTGCAGCATATTTAAATAAATGGTTTAAGATTTTCACATAGCTTTAAAGCTGGATCATACTCCTTGCGATCTCTTCTTTGGCTTACGCCTGTCCTCTTCTAGAGCTAACCACTCTCTCTTCCCTCTGCCAAGTTCTGGAAGTTACTTTCCTCCAAGTTCTGAATGTTTTGACTTTCTCCATGGTCCCTTTCTCATTTCATTTCTTTTTTTTTTTTTTTTTTTTTTTGGTCGGTCGTGGGGCTTGAACTCTGGGCCTGGGCACTGTCCCTCAGCTCTTCAGCTCAAGGCGAGCACTCTACCACTTGAGCTACAGCGCCACTTCCGGTTTTCTGGTGGTTTATTGGAGATAGGAGTCTCACGGTCTCTCCTGCCTGGGCTGGCTTTGAACGTTGATCCTCAGATCTCAGCCTCCTGAGTAGCTAGGATTACAGGCATGAGCCACCAGCGCCCAGCTTCCCATTTCATTTCAATTCAGGTTTCATTCCATCCACAGTGTTTTTTTTTTGTTGTTGTTGTTTTGCTTTGTTTTTGTCGGTTGTAGGGCTTGAACTCTGGGCCTGGGTGCTGTCCCTGAGTTCTTCAGCTCAAGGCAAAGTGCTCTACCACTTAGCCACAGCGCCGCCACTTCCGGTTTTCTGGTGGTTTTTATTAGAGATAAATCTCACGGACTTTGCTGCCCAGGCTAGCTTTGAACCACTGGCGCCCAGCTTTGTATTGTCTAGAGAGTCGGGCACTGGTGGCTCACACCTATAATCCTACTACTCAGAAGTCTGAGATCCGAGGATCTCGGTTCAAAGCCAGTCCCAGGCAGGAAAGTCTGGAAGACTCTTATCTCCAGTTAACCACCAGAAAACTGGAAGTGGTGCTGTGGCTCAAGCAGTAGAGCGCTTGCCTTGAGTTGAAGAGCTCAGGAATAGCACCTAAGCCTAGAGTTCAAGCCCCATGACTGACAAAAAAACAACATAATGTCTAGTGAGTACCACTGCTGTATTTGTTATCTTTTTAATGGCACTAATCCGTACCCTCCTTGTCCGTACTTTAAGGTCCATTCTTTTCTTTTTTTTTTAATTTTAATTTTTATTTTTTGTGAACATACTGTACAGAAGGGTTACAATTACATGGGCAAGATAATGAGTAAGGTCCATTCTTTTCTGTCCAGTTTGCTATGTTTATTGCATTGTTTCTACTCTGCTTTTTGCTATTGGGGCTTACTGTAAACCTGGCTAAAAGCAGCTAAAACCATGAATTATCTGTGCTGTCTTGGAATTTCCTCTGCCAAATGATTTTTTTGTCACTTTTAAATTCAGCTTCCCAGAAAGTGTCAGGACATGGACAAAGTTCTCTCCTAAATGTAACACAAAATGTCCTCCTGTCCGGTAGAGTCCCTGGTCCATCTGAAACCTCCTGAGCACAGTCTTTAGTCCCTACGTTTCTGTCTGCATTCTGGTCTTCAGAACTCTCAGCAGAATCACTGGTCTGCTGCTCACAGCCGTGTCCAGGGCTTCTCCAGCACGTTTGACACTTTCAGACACCTCCACAACCACCTGCCAAGACCTAAGAACCACAGGCCAGCTGATTCACATGGACCTCCGCTCTCCTGCCAGTTTTCTAATGACTTACTTTTGCATTGCTATAAAAAAAAAAATACCTCACATGGTAACTTAGAGAGAAGAGTGATTTCTTTTGGTCCATTGTTTGTTGGGGGGGGCGCGTGGCATGGGACGGATAGGGCAGAACAGTTCACTAGCCAGGAAGGGCCCAGGGCAAGATAGTGCCTCAAAGCTTCACCAGCAGTGACCAACTGCCTTCAGCTAGGCCCTGCTGCCTGCTTTCACTACCTCCCAAAGCTGTCCTCATACTATTAATTCATCAAGGGATCAGCCTGTTCATTAGGTCAGAGCCCTGTGATCAGTCATCTCAAACATACCCAGTGGTGTGCTTTACTAATCCTCGGGTGTTTCTCAATTGAATCAAGCCCAAATCAAGCATCACAACACACCAGGCATGGAACTGGGCCTCCTTCCAGAAACTGGCTTCAACCCACGGTGTGATCCTAGGGAGTAAATCTAGAAACTTGTGCATGGTGGGCACTCGCTCTCCTGCCAGGCCGTGCCTCCCTCCCACCCCTGGGCCACTTGAAGAACAAGCCACATCTCATAGGTATTCATTCATTTCTTACCAGATAAATGATCTTCAAATATTAATGACAGTAACAAAAAAGAACAGGCACTATCCTTTCAAATTAGGAGCTCTATGGCTCCTGAGAAAAGAAAGATAAATATGATATTATTCATGCTGAAATCGGCATTTATGGAAGATCTCATTCTGGTTCCCTCCAAATTTGCTACTGAACATTCAGCTGCCAGATTCCAGGCCCTGTGAGCCGGAGGCCCAGGCCAGACAGCCCTGCTATGTGATGCACATTTCCCTTAAGTCAGTCCCCACTCGTAGTGCAGCACTCTTCCCTGAGCTGACAGGTCGTCTGTTCCAGCTACCTGACCTACATCAAGCTGTCGACAGCGATCAAGCGTAATGAGAATATGGCTAAAGGTCTGCAGAAGGCGCTGCTGCAGCAGCCGCCGGAAGATGACAACAAACGCTCCCCCCGGCCGCAGGACTTGATCCGGCTGTACGACATTATTCTGCAGGTAACTGTTGGAGGAGTCTGAGAAGGCAAGTCCTGCATTTGTGTTGGACATGAGATGATTTGCCTCTGCATAGGCAATTGGCGAAGAAGCTGGGGAATTCTGAGGTCTTCTTACAAGGACAGATAAAAACAGTTCTGGCAAGAACTAATCTGAGGCCTTCTCCTCATGGATTTTCTTGTTGCATTTGTTTTACAGAATCTGGTGGAATTGCTGCAGCTCCCTGGCTTGGAAGAGGATAGAACTTTCCAGAAAGAAATAGGTCTCAAGACCCTGGTATTCAAAGCTTACAGGTGATAGCCTTCAGGCTGGGCATCCCAGCAATTCTGTAAAGTTAGAATATGTCCCAGCCCAGGGAAGATGGCGTTGTAGGCATTTGTGTGCTCAGTATGCCCAGCCCAGCTTGTTCACAGGAAATTGCAGCCAGTAGTCTCTAGTGTGCCTTGTTTGTTCTTTGCGTAGGTTTAGGGATTAAGCTTGGCGCCCTTTTCTTCTAAACTGCCTCCCCAGGAAAGAGACTAGCGTTGGATAGAGTACCAGTTAGCAAGCCAGAACAGCCAGGTCAGGGAGCCTACACTGAGTTGGGATAAAGTTAAATGTTTGGGTTTCTTAAATGAATCTGCTATTTGTAAGTAGGAAGTGGGCTGTGTAGCAGGAGGCGGGGTCCAGGCAGGATGGTGGAGTAGAACCGTTGGCTCCTTACCCTCCTTTTCCGGCCCTTGCCTGTGTTCTTGGCCTCCCTGGGTGCCCCACCTCCACTTACGTGGCCCTTCTGTCCTGTTAAGCACTACTCAGCTTTTCTCGTGTGTGTGTGTTGGGGGGGGGGGTGTTTGGTGGTGGTGGTGATAGGGCTTGAACTTAGGGCCTGGGTGCTATCTCTGGTCCCTTTTGTTCAAAGTTCTACTACTTTGAGCCGCACCTCCACTCATTTTCTCATGATTTTCTTGCCATAGCTGGCTTTGAACCCTGATCCTTAGAATCAGCCTTCTAAGTAGTTTGGATTCCAGGCCACCAATGCCTACCTCAGCTTCTTGTGAGCCCAAAGAGTTTTAGCTAGAACCTTCTTTGCTTTTGGTTTTTGAAACAAATGTGTTCAGGGGCTGGGAAGGTAGAGCACTTTCCTTGCATGCATGAGGCCCTGGGTTCGATTCCTCAGCACCACATAAGCAAAAAGAAAAAAGCCGGAAGTGGCGCTGTGGCTCAAGTGGTAGAGTGCTAACCTTGAGCTGAAGAGCTGAGGGACTGCGCCCAGACCCAGAGTTCAGGCCCCACGACCGGACCCCCCCCAAAAAAAAAAAGAAAAAAACGTGTTCGGAGAGCAATGGTTGTGGACAGTGATGGGTGGATTTACGCTTGAGCCAGACCACATTCCTCCCCCTCCTTACCTGCTGCTATCCTCCTCTGGGGAACCGCTCCTTTTCAGTCAACCACCAAGTAAAAGGGAGGTCCTGTATGAACCTGCGTGGCCTTCTCCCATGGCTGGGAAGGACCTAGATCAGCCTAGCAAGCCTGGGTGCTGCTAATGGGGGAGGAAGGAAATTGTAATGGTAATCTTGGGTAAAAGTCCTCTTCCAAACATAAACTGAATGCCAAAGTGCAAGGCCAGCCTTGTCGTGCTGTAAAATACTGTGGCTCTTTCCTTTTCCATCAGGTGTTTTTTCATCGCTCAGTCCTATGTATTGGTGAAGAAGTGGAGTGAAGCCCTGGTCCTGTACGATAGAGTCCTGAAATACGCCAATGAAGTCAGTTCCGATGCTGGAGCCTTCAAGAACAGCCTAAAGGTGAGCCATTGGCCCCTCCTTGTTTCCAAGCCCAGAAACTGTGTAGTGAGGAGGTGCAGGGCCCTGGGGGTAGACCCAGCTGAGCTTCTTAGGCTGCTTTCCCTTTCACTCTTGATCTGTATACTGAGTAACTCATAGAGAATTCCAGGCTTGAAGAGCCATCTTAAAGCCAGACACTGGTGGCTTGTGCCTATAATCCTAGCTACACACACACACATACACACACACACACACACACAATCATGCATGTAATCCCACACACACACTCACACAATCATGCGTGTAATCCTCGCTACTTAGGAGGCTGAGATCTGATCTGAAGATTGAGATTCAAAGCCAGCTCAGGTAGGAAAGCCTATGAGACTTACCTCTAATTAACTACTAGAAAAACCGGAAGTGGAGCTATGGCTCAAAGTGGTAGAGTGCTAGCCTTGAGCAAAAGAGCTCAGGGATAACACACATGCCCTACGTTCAAGCCCCACAACCAACAACAACAAAAAAGAAAGCCATCTCAACCAGCATGATGGCACGTAGCTAGAGTCCGAGCACTAAGAAGGCTAAGGCTTGAGGATGAAGAGTTCAAGTCTTCAGTACTTAGCAGGACCCTGTTTCTAAAAAAAAAAAAAGAATGAGAGAAAAGGGAAGGAAGGAGGGAGTAAATAAATAATTCATTTCTTTGGTTGCAGGGAAACTAGATCATATGCATAATATGTGTGAGACCTTGGGTTTGATCCTCATCTCTGCAGAAACAAACAAAATCAGTGAGTCCTGGAATTAGAGATATTGCTAGGAAGGGGTGTGGGTAGAGAGCAGATGAGTGAGCACTAAATCAGCACACAGTAACAAATTAGTGTAGAGCAATGAGGCATTTCAGAACTGTCCGTCCGATGTCATGCGCTGCATGGCTTGGGGAGACAGTGTCAGAGAATGGAGGCAAGATGGGTCTGTGGCCAGACCTTGTCAGGTCATTCCATTCTGCCCCGTGAGACTTGAGGCTCATGTAGGACACTGCCTTGCAGAAGTGGTGGGCCATGGCGGCCAAGGGCTTGATTCCGAGTCCCACCTGTGCTCCTGGGGGCAAAGCCCTCATCCTGCCCATGCCTCAGAGTTCTCTGCCACATGGAGGTAGCAGTTGTGTAAGCTATGAGTGATAACTTATTCTTCTCATCACTATTTCAAGCATTGTTACTTAAGCCATGACATAGGTTTTCTCACTTGAAATAGGCCAGGGTTCTTTGTTTTGAAGAGACCCATTGAAAAGCCCACAGCTCTGAAAATCCCAGTGGGACGGCCTGGTCCAGGTTAGCCAGGGCGCTGCTCGGGCCGGCCCCACCCACTGAGCATGTGTTCCCGGGACTGTTGCAGGACCTGCCGGATGTGCAGGAGCTCATCACTCAAGTGCGCTCCGAGAAGTGCTCGCTGCAGGCCGCGGCCATCCTGGGTGAGACACCGCCTGCTCCCTCCACTGCCCATCTCTCCCTCGTTCCTTACCCTGTGCCACTACTAGCAGCGTGAAAGGCGGTGTGTGGGTTAGCCTGTACGATTCTTGTTATCTCAGCCTTTACGTCTGTAGAGATCTGTCCCTTTCCCCCTTGCCCTTTTCCTTCCACCGGCAGCTCCCCTGGGCTAGAGTTCGTTATCTGTTCATACCACTTCTCAGCAGTGTTGGGACTGGAAGGAGGCAGCTCGTGACCACATCTGGGCTGCCTTTGCTGAGGGTGTGGGCTGGGCGCTGTGGCTGCCACACACTGTCCCTGTTCTTACTGAAACTCTGTGCACTTGCAGATGCCAACGACACCCATCAAACAGAGACTTCCTCCCAGGTGAAGGACAATAAGGTACGTCTGGCTTTTGAGGAATACAATCATTTGTAGAGTAGACTGCCCCCAGCCCTTTGCCTGTTCCCTCCCTTCTGCCCGGAGCCTTACAGGGCGCTGTGCAGCCTAGTAGATGGCTGGATGGCCTGGGGAAGAAGGTGGAGACGGCTTGGTTACAGTCACACCTGAGGGTCGCCACTTAACCTGGACTCCTGGTGACTTCCAGGGGTCAATGAGTGACCTCTAAGTTAGGGACACGTTACACGCCCTGCACATGCACACACTGATCTGACTGCCTGGTGCACAGTGGAAGTTCACTGCAGGTCTTCTCTGATTTAACTTCCAGCCACTGGTCGAACGGTTTGAGACTTTCTGCCTGGACCCTTCCCTGGTCACCAAGCAAGCCAACCTCGTGCACTTCCCGCCAGGATTCCAGCCCATCCCTTGCAAGCCTTTGTTTTTCGACCTGGCCCTCAACCATGTGGCCTTCCCCCCGCTGGAGGACAAACTGGAGCAGAAGGCCAAGAGCGGCCTCACGGGGTACATCAAGGGCATCTTCGGCTTCCGGAGCTAACCCGGCTCTCCTGTCATTGTGAGAACCGCCCAGCCCGCCCGTGGCATTGAGCCCAGGTCTGCACCGGCCAGGGCAGAGCTCAGCACCCTCAGCCCTGCGCCCCTACATCTTGTGTGTGTGTGCACCTACATTCTTAACGCACGTGTGGGAAGGGCGCACTGCCATCTTCTAGGCCCTGTGTCAGGGCCGCCGGTCTCCTGTGCTCTCCGGGCTCCTGTGAGCCGGGATTGATTGCCTTTTCTCAGTAACGTGTTCAGGGGTTCCGCAGCAGGCTCGGGGTGGGCCGGGGAATGTTTTGTCATGTGTCCTCAGCACCATGGATTTGAAACTCAACCCTGCCGTGGGGCCCAGGGCCCCAGAAGTCTGTCCATGACCGAAACAGCGGCAGCGTTGCCAAGAATTACTTGCAGCCTTACCCCCTTCACCAGTTTAGAACAAGCAGAGAGCTCTATTTTTAGAAGAAATATGTTACACTCAGAAGTGATGGAACCAAATCTTATATTAAAAGGCAAAGATGGTGGAGACTGTGCCATGTATTGCTTGTCCTCACGCCCAGGTCTGCTCCGGGCCTGCTCGAGGCTGAGCGAGGCCGCCGTCCAGTGCACACGTGCTCCCGCCCGGGGTTTCATCCCACCCAGTGCAGCGGCTCCCGCACTGCCGCCCCTCGTCCTCAGTCTGTATGTTATGGCATCCATAATAGACGGCACAAAAGCAGTGTAAGAAAGAAGGAATAAATGTGATTTAAACCTGAGCTGTACCTGACACCTCCGACCCCTCACTTGTCTATGCAAAGAAAGTCCA
The DNA here is from genome assembly GCF_000151885.1 of Dipodomys ordii. Lineage (NCBI taxonomy): Eukaryota > Metazoa > Chordata > Mammalia > Rodentia > Heteromyidae > Dipodomys > Dipodomys ordii. The sequence goes on from NW_012267223.1 coordinate 3,486,046, forward strand.
CCAGGGGCTGGGAAGGTGGCTCAGTGGTAGGATTTCCTAGTATGCATGAAGCCCTGGGTTCCATTCCTCTACACCACATACACAGAAAAAGCCGGAAGTGGTGCTGTGGCTCAAGTGGTAGAGCGCTAGCCTTGAGCAAAAGCAGCTCAGGGACAGTGCCCAGGACTGGCCCAAAAAAAAAAAAGATGGCTTAATGCTTTTGTTTTCAAGGCTGCCCTTTCTTCCCAGTGTCCCCAGGGCATCCCAGTAGCACGGGCTGATGTGAGCGTCACACTGGCTGTGACATGAGGTAGACCACCGCGTTTAGTAGTAAAGTCGCGTATGTAGATAAGGTACCTTCCAGAGCCGAGGCTGCCGCGTGGCTTGCACATCCCTTCACACAGGCTTTCAGACACCAGCACATGCATCAGCACCAAAAAATGGGGCCTAAGCCAGGGCCCGTGGCTCACGCCTGTCATCCTAGCTACTCAGGAGGCTGAGATCTGAAGATCACGGTTCAAAGCCAGCCAGGCAGGAAAGTCCATGAGACTTATCTCCAGTAAACCACCAGAAAACCGGAAATGGTGCTGTGGCTCAAGCGTTAGAGCGCTCACCTTGAGCCGACTAGCGCGGGGACAGCACCCAAGCCGAGTTCAAGCCCCACGACCCACCAAAAAAAAAGGGCCTGAGGTGCAGGCTCCGAGTCATGTCCTCCCTGTGCCTCCCAAAGGGCCTGCAGGGAATGTCGTGTCTCCGCGGGCGCAGACGGTGCCTCGCAGGAATGCTCGAGGGCTACTGTGGATCCAGGTTCTATTGGGGTAGCTCTGGGCTGGCTGAGAGCCACTGGCCTGATGTCCTCATGTGGTGTCTCATTAACCACTTCCTGCCCAGCTTGGTTCCCAGCTCCTTCCTCTGAGCCAAGAAGTGAGCCTGTGAGGGCAGCCCATCCTCCACAGCACTGGGAGGGCTTTCTTCCAGAAAGTGGAGGCCATAACTTGGCCCTCTTTAGGAGGAAACTGGAGCCAGGGGCTTGGGAGGCAAGGGCTGGGTCTGTTCACCATTCTCACAGTGCAATGCTAACGTTGCACACACTATCATTCATTACACCGAAGCTAGCTGATCACAGAACTCTATAAACAGCCCGCTGCTGTCTGTCTTCAGAAGCTTGGAACATTCAAGGTCTAAGAAAATATCCAAAGGTAACAAAACTATGTCTTGGTTCTTTTTTTTTTTTTTGGGGTCCGGTCATGGGGCCTGAACTCTGGGCCTGGGCGCTGTCCCTCAGCTCTTCAGCTCAAGGCTAGCGCTCTACCACTTGAGCCACAGTGCCACTTCCAGCTTTTTTCTTTTTGCTTACGTGGTGCTGAGGAATCGAACCCAGGGCCTCATGCATGCAAGGCAAGCGCTCTACCACTGAGCCACCTTCCCAGTTCCAGTTCTATTTTTTTTTTTAAGACACTTGTTGCTACAGAGAGAGATGGAAACCAGATTTAGCTCCAAATTTTATCAATGCCCCCAAAACAGAATAAATGGAAGCCATCTGCTTCTTGACAACACCAACCAGAAGTATCAGTAACCTATTGGTCTGTTAGGTGCTGTGGTCAGAGACAAGCCCCAGGGCAGGCTGTCTGAGGAGTGTGTGGGAAGCCCAGTCCCTGGCCTGTGTGCTGGCAAGCACAGAGGAAAGAAAGGCTCTGTGTCAACTAGAAACATCGACACAAATGAAAGAAAACACAATTCAACAAATGCTGATGGAATGCTTGTGGACACTATTCACGGGACATTCAAGCTGTGAAGACGGCCTCAGAGCTGGATGTGATTGTGCATACTTGTAATCCCTGCTACTAGAGGCGTGGAGAGGAGGGTAGTGGAGAGGAGGATGGCAGGTTGAAGAGCAAAGTTAGCGTGAGACCCTATTTGGAAAAGCAAGAGAACTGCGAGGTGGGCTGGGAAGGTGGCTCAGTGGTAGAGTACTTGTCTTGCATGCACGAGGCCCTGGGTTCAATTCCTCAGCACCACATACACAGAAAAAGTGGTGCTGTGGCTCAAGTGGTAGAGCTCTTGCCTTGAGCTGAAGAGCTGAGGGACAGCACCCAGGCCCAGAGTTTAGGCCCCACGACCAACCAAAAAAAAAAAAAATTATCAGGTATTGCTCAAATGGTAAAGCATTTGCAAAAGAGGCCCTGTATTCAACCTCCAGTATATAATAAGTTTTTTAAAAAATCAGAGTTTGTCAGTCTCCTGAGCAGCCGTGAGCTGGTACGCCGGGGCCGAGGCTTGAGAAGTTGACTTGAGAGTTCCTCTGCGGGTCCGTTCCCAGCAGAGGAATTCCTTCCCTTCCGCTAACCACAACTCTTGTCTCCAGGCTGGCTCCACGGCTACACAAATCCTCATCACTTGGGAAAGAGCTGCAGCCTTTCCCCAGGGATCTGAGATAGGAAGTGCTCTTGTTAGACAACAGGCAATGCTCCGGGCCTTGGGAGCTGAGCGCGTTAGTTGTGGCTCATCTGTACAATGGAGGACAGAATCCTGGCCACTGGCCTCTCTCATGGCTCCAGGAGAACTGCCCAGGGGGAAGCAGAAGCCCTGAGCCGGTGGACTGAGGCTTCACACCCCGGCCCCTGAGCCTCTTGGCTTGCGGCCCTGGTCTGGCCTGTGCAGACTGAGTAGATCCTATAGACCTTAGAAGAAGAAAATACACAGACATTCTCTCCCTGCAGCCTGACAGTGAGGATGAGGCCCCTGGAGCCATCTAGGCCCAGAGTAGGTGGCCAGCACTTGAAATGGGGCAGGGGAGGGGCGGGAGAGAAAGGAAGAGGGAGGTTGGTTCTTGGAACAAACCAGCCTTTACCCTTCCCTTCTGCCTCCTGAGCTAAGTCCTCCTAAGCCTAAGCACTAAGCAAAGCTGTTAGAACAACATGCAGGCGCTGATTACCTTGGCAGGCTCCCCTTTCCAGTTTCCTGGTGACAGGACAAGTCAGGCAGGCCCACCTCTCAGCTGAGAGGATACAGAGTTTGTTCAGTTAGGGCTGAATCGCTGCTGCTTCGGCTCAGCGGCGGAGCTCCTCCGTCCAGCGCCTGTGTGCCTATCACCTTGTTATCACACCGAAACTTCAAAATAGGGCCTCAGGTCCCCATCGCCAGCCATTTAGAACTGTCATCCCAGAGCCCAAAGACAGTTTGGGGGAGGCCCAGAGGCCCAGCAGTTCCTGCGCAAGAGCAGGCAGCTGCAGACCTGTGGGAACGGGCAGCTGCCTGGCTGCAAGGGGTGAGCTTCCCTGGCACAGGTGCCACCAGGAAGCTGGGACATGCCACTGTGGCCCAAAGCCAAGGCAGAGGCCCTGTGCACCCTGAAGCAGCCCTGCATTTGGGGTTCCTGGGATTCCCCGTTTTCTGGCCATTTAGTTCAGGAGTCCTGTTCTAGACGCAGGCAAAATTCAGTTGTGTTTGTGTGGCCTTTTTCCTATATTCTATCCAATTCTACTTCACTCTTTCATTTTTGCAGTGCTGGAATGGAATCCAGGGCCTCTCACAGGCTAGTAAAGTGGCCTACCACCAAGCCACATACCCAGTCCTGGTGTGTGTTCGTGTGTGTGTGTGTGTGTGTGTGTGTGTGTGTGTGTGTGTGTGCAGAGCTCTTTTGCTCAAGGCTAGTACTCTACCACTTTGGGCCACAGCTCCACTGGTTTTTCTGGTGGTTAATTGGAGCTAAGAGTCTCACAGGCTTTCCTGTCCAGGCTGGCTTTGAACCACAATCCTCAGATCTCAGCCTTCTGAGTAGCAAGAATTATAGGTGTGGGCTACCAGCACCTGGCTTTTTTTTTTTTTTTTGTAAGGGCGGGAGGCGGGCATTTGATACTGTTTTGTGCCTGTGCCGGGACTTGAACCCAAGCTCTTGCTTGACTTTTTGTTCAGGTTAGGAATCTCAGATTTAACTGCCCAGGCTGGCTTTGAATCTTGACTCTCACCTTCCGGAGCTAGCTAGGGTTATAGATAAGAGTGAGTGAACAGGTGCTTTGCTCTGCCTTTTTTCCCTCTAGTTAGGTGGGCCACGCCATCTTTTATTGACCTTTTAGCTTTTTTTTTAACTCGGGCTTCTAGGCAGACTCAAGGGCAAAAGTTCCTCCTCCAGACAGCCCATAATTCTTGGGCCTGCAGCCTCTGCCCCAGCCCTGCATCTGCCTTGGATGGAAGCAGGTTCCTCCCTCCAGCTCCCACTTCCTATCTATCTTCTCTGGGCCAGGCTGATGGAGCGTCAGGGGCGGGAGGGGATCATCCGGCTTTGGTCCAAGGGTCTGAGGACAGAGCTCTTGTACAAACAGGGCAATTTCCTGAGACCGCAAAGCCCATCCTCATCAGGGAGCAGCTCAGGCTCCCAGGGCACAGAGAATTGCCCCCATCTGTTTGAGTAGGGAGAATATTCACCCTGCAGGGATCCCTTGAGCCAGAGAAGAAAGTGGGTACCTTTATGCCCTGGCATACTTGCCAAGTGCCAACCTTTGACCTTACCATACTTGTACCTGTGTGTGGCAGCCTCGGCGCTAGGAGCAGTCCTTTTGCTCAGATTGCAGATCTCACAGGCTATGATCAGTCTACACTGGTCCAGGACTCCAGGCTAGGGACAGGAGAAAGCTGACATTGCCGGTCACAGCAGGCCCAGGGCTGGAGACCCTGGAGCCAGTTCCATCTCAAATCCAGAGAGCAGGGAGCCAGCGCAGGTAAGGCCACAAATGTGAGCTTCTACTGTTTCTCAGTTTTCTAGGAGTCACATTCTTTTAATTTTTTTTTTAGTGTAATTAAAGAATATATCTTCTTAGCTGAGCACCTGTGGCTCACGCCTGTAATCCTAGCTACTCAGGAGACTGAGATCTGAGGATCACGGTTCAAAGCCAGCCCAGGCAGGAACATCCTTGAGACCCTTATCTCCAATAAACCACTAGAAAACCGGAAGTGGCGCTGTGGCTCAAGCGGTAGAGTGCTCGCCTTGAGCTGAAGAGTGCAGCACCCAGGCCCAGAGTTCAAGCCCCACGACTGACAAAAAAAAACAAAAACAAAAACAAGAATATATCTTCTTGTCTGTACTGGGGCTGGAATTCAGGCCTCCAGCCCTGGCTGGACTTTTTGCTTATGGTAATGCTGCTCTACCACGTGAGCCACAGCTTTACTTCCGGTGACTTGTTAGCTAATTGGAGATAAGAGTCTACAGGCTTTCCTGCCTGGGCTGACTTCAAACCTTGATCCTCACATCTCAGCCTCCTGAGGAGCAAGGATTCTAGGCTTGAGCCACCAGTGTCCAGTTTAGAATATATTTTCCTTAAACTCAACATATTACCAATATCACTGCAACAAATAATAATACAAACAAATTAACACTGAGATCATATATATATATATATATATATATGTATGTATGTATGTATATGTATATGTATATTGTTTTTGTTTTGGTGGTCATGGGGCCGGAACTCTGGGCCTGGGTGCTGTCCTTCACTCTTCAGCTCAAGGCTAGCACTCTACCACTTGAGCCACAGTGCCACTTCCAGGTTTTTCTGCTTAGGTGGTACTGAGGAATTGAACCCAGGGCCTCACGCATGCAAGGCAAGTACTCTACCACCAAGCCACCTATCCAGCCACCTTTCCAGCCCCCTCTGATTGATTCTTGGGTCGTGCCTCCTAAGTCAGAGCATTGGGCCATGATGAGTCACCCCGAGCTCAGGTGTACCTGCCTGCTGCCCAGAGGTGCTCGTTTGGGGAGCTGGTTTGATTTGCTCTGACAGTAGACAGCCATGCCAGGAAGTCAGCTCTTGTTTTTCTTGCAGTGAATCAGCCCTGGTCCCCTGAGGCGTGCAAGGGCCCCAGCGGTGCACACATCTCCAGGAGGCTTGCTGTAGACAGGGATGGAGCTCAATGGTCCAGACCATCTGGAGTCTGAACATCTCTCCCCAGGGCCCAGCCTCTCCTGGACACCATTTCCTGGGTAGGGGCTGATTGCAAAGGTGAAGGTCGCTATGTGGACTCAGGGGCCCGAGGAGAGAGGCCCGTGGTGAACATTGGCCTCGGGACCCTGCAATGATTAAACAAATGGTCCCTTTGGAGCATGGTGGATTGCAGGTGTACCATCATGGTTATTAGAAGGAACATGTCATGCAGTGGGTACCAGTGGCTCACACCTGTCATCCTAGCTACTCAGGATGTTGAGGTCTGAGGATCATGGCTCAAAGCCAGCCCGGGCAGGAAAGTCTATGAGACTTATCTCCAATGAACCACCAGAAAACTGGTGGCTCAAGAAGTAGAGCGCTTGCCTTGAGCTGAAGAGCTGAGGGACAGCGCCCGGGCGCAGAGTTCAAGCCCCAGGACTGACCCGAAAAAAGAAATGGTCACTGGCACAGGGATGGAAAGGAGCGGGCCCAGAGGCTGAGGGTCCTCTGGCACCATTTCACTAAGCAGAGGACATGGCCGCCACTTTGTGTCCTGTGGCTGCTTGTTCTGACCAGGCCTCGGTGGCCTCAGTCCCCTCCCAACCTCGCTCCACAGATATGGAGGTCTTTGGTTTCCTCCTCCAGAGTGAAGTGTCGTGGCTGTTCCGTGAGATACAGCCAAGGGAGGCTCAGGCCCCTGCAGTCTCCTTGGGGCACTGGGCCGGGCTGAACCTTGAACTCTGGGTTCCCCTTCTCTTTCACTAGGAGGTGCTATGTCCTTGGGCCAGACCTGGTAGAATGTTCTGGCTCCAGACCAGCCTGATGTGTCCCCCCCCTTTGCTTCCCTCCGTGCCCTCCTACCTAAACCACATGGTTGGGGTGGGGGTGGGGGAGCAAACACACATGTGTACAAGGGGCTTCTAGAGCTAGGCTCTTCTAGAAAGAAAAGGCCTCTGACAGGAGGAAAAAGCCACAAAACCACACTCACTGTGGCTTGGTAGCAGGGCCATTTCCAGAAAGGGGAGGCCACGGAGGAGGGCCTGGAAGCCAGCTCAGCACCCTGGGGCAGAGGCTGAGCAGCTCTGGTGGATCAACATGGTGCCAAGCCTGGGGAGGGCATCTGGCTGGGCATCCTGGCCTCTCTGCACTGGCCTGAGAGTCTTCAGAGGAGCCCAGTAATTTCTATCCCAATGCATCCGGCTCAGGAGCCACAGCAGGTGGGTGACATCTAGTTAGCCACAGATGGCTGTGCCCTGAGGACACAACTGGGTGGTGCCCCCTTTTAAAAAATGTCATTGGTCTCAGATGCATGTCCCGCCAATGCCCGGTGGGGGGAACAGAGAGGCCCAGGGCTGCCCGCCCGGCCTCTCCTGGCTGGCTGAGCCTTGGGTGGGGGCTCGTGGTTCAACGCCTCGGTGCTTGCGGGGCTTTGTTTAATCAGAGCTCATCTGCTGAGCCGGCGTGGCCGGTGTGCATCTGTCTGTCCATCACTGCGTCCCTCCCGCTGGCTCATTTCCCCATCTGGGTGTGATCCCCGCACGGCCTCTGGGTGTGTGGGTGTGCCAAGTACAAACCTCGTGGGAGTCTGAGTGGGCGCCCCACCCCTGGGCTGTGCCCTTTCCTCCCAGACTGGTTGTGCCGGGGCGGGGCTGCGCGGAGCAGGGGGTGGGGCGTGTGCGGGCCCAGCCGGGCCTGGCCTGGCCTCACCTGCAGGGAGGGGCCTCCCAGAAACTGCCTTCCCACGCGGCTGCCCACCTCGCCACAGCCCGCCCGAGGAGCCAGCGCGCGCGCACACCGCCACCGCCTGCAGCCCAGCCCCAGCCGGCACCTGCGTTCATCATGTTCAAGGGGCTGAGCAAAGGCGCCCAGGGGAAGGGGTCCCCCAAGGGCTCCCCAGCCAAAGGATCTCCCAAGGGCTCCCCCAGCAAGCACAGCCGGTGAGCAAGGGAGCTGGTGGTTGGGAGCTGGGGTCAGGGTAGTGTGGGGCCCGGATGTTCATGGAGCCCAGTACTGGACTTTGGTGTCCCCAGGCCAAAGTGGGGAATGATTTCCCACCTCTGGCAGAGCTTCAGCCCCAGCAGGAAGCAGGGGATGGCCTGGGGCTCCCCCCCTCCCCGACATTCTCCAGGCAGGCCTGAGGGCCACACTGCAGGATTGGCGCTAGACCAGGGCCTGAGCTGGGATTGGGGCGACAGGAGAGCCGGCTCTCTGACCCTTGGCCGCACTGAGCAGGAATGGACTTCTGCAGGCTGGGCAGAAGGATGGAGGGGTGAGAGAGCAGGATTTCTGGGAGCAGGCAGGCTGCTCTCCCAGCACTCCCGCCCCTGGCCTTGGGTCCAGCTTCAAGAGTTGGGTCTTTGGTGCAGGCACATGGTGGGGGGTGGAGGCCTTGCTCTCCTTGGTCACCAACCCCCTGTGGACGGACTTGGCCACCATCTTCCTGCTCACTGGCTTCAGCCCCTCTGCCGGGAGAGGTGGCAGAGGGCTACAGGGTGCGGGGGTGCTTAGGTACAGAGATATGAGAAGAGATGAAAGGCGGATGTGGGGGTGCCCATTACCCTCGATAGGGATCGGGGCACAGAGGCTGGGCGTCTGGGCGGACAGGAAAGACAGCAAGCAGTTAAGACTCTCACTGAGTGACCTGTCCCCCTGAGGCGCCCAGGCCCAGCCCAGGATGGAGTGTAAGCTCCTGGTGGGGCCACTCTTCCAGGCCAAACCTAGGCCAACTCCAGGCAGCCTCCTGGGCCGGGCAGTCCTGGCCTGGGCTGCTCCGGCTGCATCTCTGAAGAAGGGCAGCGAGCGGCCCTCGAGTGCAGTTGATGGATGTGACACGTCGCTGATGAGCATCTGTGGGGCATCAGGACGGCTCTGGGCTCCAGATGTCCCTGCTTTTCTGGCACGCAGCTCTGGCGCAATAAAACCTAATGTCCAGGCGCTGGGGACCCAGGACTGTAGTCCTAGCTACTCAGGAGGCTGAGATCTGAGTAAGGATCAAGGTGTATTTTTTTTTTTTTTGGTCGGGTCGTAGGGCTTGAACTCTGGGCCTGGGAGCTGTCCCTCAGCTCTTCAGCTCAAGGCTAGCACCACTTCGGCTTTTTTCTTTTCGCTTATGTGGTGCTGAGGAATTGAACCCAGGGCCTCAGGCATGCAAGGCAAGCACTCTACCACTGAGCCACCTTCCCAGGCCCAGGATCAAGGTTTAAAACCAGTCCAGGGCCCTCCCCCACAGTATAACCCCTGCTTTCACTGTATTTGATGTCGGTATAATTTGTGGAGGGGAAGGGGAAAAACAAATTGTTTAAATAGGGATACAGGTGGACCCATTGCAACAATGAGATGTACAAGTCGTTATGTCGAAAACGAACTTTACAACTTTGGTGTGTGTGTGGGGGGGAGGGGGCGGATTGGGTGGGAGGGCGTGGAGAGGATGGGAAGGGGAATCAAAGGAGGAGGCTACAATGCTTGATAAGAAATGTACTCATTATCTTGCCCATGTAATTGTAACCCCTCTGTACAGTATTTTCACAATAATAAAAAAAAAGTGCTGCACACACACACACACAAAAAAAACAGTCCAGGGGCTAGCTCAGTGGTAGAGCGCTTGCCTCACATGCATGAGGCCCTGTGTTCGATTCCTCAGCACCACATAAGTAGAAAAAGCCAGAAGTGGTGGTGCTGTGGCTAAAGAGGTACAACACTTGCTTTGAGCTGAATTGCTCAGGGACAGTGCCCAGGGCCAGAGTTCAAGTCCCATGACTGAACCAAAAAAAAAAAGAAATTGCTGAATGAAAGTATGGAGAAGAGCATGAGGGCATGGGCCGCAGGCTCCCCGACCATGTGATCCTGAGCAAACTGCGTCCCCATCTGGACTTTGAATCTTGGAATCTGGAGAATACTGGTGGTTACCACCATCTCTTAGCTTTTCTCTGCCCCGCATTGACTTATCCATATGGTTCCTGAAGCCCTGACAACGCCGTGTGTGTGTGTATGTGTGTGTGTGATCTGGAGAATATTGGTGGTTACCACCATCTCTTAGCTTTTCTCTGCCCCGCATTGACTTATCCATATGGTTCCTGAAGCCCTGACAACGCCGTGTGTGTGTGTGTGTGTGTGTGTGTGTGTGTGTGTGTGTGTGTGTGTGTGTGTGTGTGTGTGTGTGTGTACAGGGCTGGATAGAAGAAAGTTGGGGTGTCCCCAGCCAGGCCTCTCAGGGATTAGCGGCTAGCTGGTGATTCACTTGCTCCCTAGAAGTGAGTAGGCAGCTAGGTAGAGACGGGAATCAGACAGGCTAGCAAACTTAGTCTGTGGTGCCCAGTGCCTGGCACTCTACCATTTGAGCCACAGCTTCACTTTGGGCTATTTTGGTGGCTAACTGGAGATCATTGTGTCATGGACTTTCCTGCCCAGACTGGCTTTGAACCGTAATCCTCAGATCTCAGCTTCCTAAGTAGCTAGGATTACAGGCATGAGCCACTGACACGTAGTGCCCTTCACTTTCCAAGCCTGCATGGGGGTACAACAATCTCCCTTCCTCTGGGGCTGAGGGTCTCAGAGTTGCCCAGGCCTTGGCTGCTCCCCTGCAGGGTGGGTAGGCTGGCAGGGTGGGGAGAGGAGGGGGAGGGAGGGGAGGACCCTAGCTGGCAGAAGCCTTTCTCCCATGCCCTCTGCCTTTCCCCTCTTATCTCTCACCACCCTCCAGGGCTGCCACCCAGGAACTGGCGGTGCTTATCTCTCGCATGCAAGCCAATGCTGACCAGGTAGAGAGAGACATCCTGGAGACCCAGAAGAGGCTGCAGCAGGTAAGGCCTGTGCAGGCTAGCCTCATGCCCGGTGGTCCTGGATTGTCACTCTGTAATGGTAAAGTTGGGACAAGTGTCCAAGTCCTTCATTGTCCACTCCCCAAATACAGCAGGAGAGAGGGCTCAGCCTGTCTTCTCTGCTGGGGGCGGGGGGGAGGAGGGGCTCAGGATCCTGATGTGCCCTTGCTGCTTGTCATCCAGATGTTCTGGCCCTCTGCCTCATGGTGGGCTGGCTCCACCAAGGTCCCAGGCTGGGCTCAGGCTGGCAGTGCTGGGTCAGGAGGACATGGGAGAAAGCGCCCGGCTCTGGGCCCTGCTGAGCCTCCATGTCCTACCCAGGACCGGGTGAACAGCGAGCAGAACCAGGCCCTGCAACACCAGCAGGAGACAGGCCGCAACCTGAAGGAGGCCGAGGTACTGCTCAAAGATCTCTTCCTGGATGTGGACAAGGCCCGACGGCTCAAGCACCCGCAAGCTGAGGAGATTGAGAAGGAGTGAGTAGGCTGGGGCCTGGGGCCAGAGGCCACAGGGGTGCAGGGAAGGTCTCAGACCAGCCCTGACCCACTGGCCACTCTCTGCAGCATCAAGCAGCTGCATGAGCGCGTGACCCAGGAGTGTGCTGAGTACCGCGCCCTGTATGAGAAGATAGTGCTGCCGTCGGACATGGGGCCCAGGGTCGACTGGGCGCGTGTGCTGGAGCAGAAGCAGGTCAGCAGCATCCCCAACACCTGAGATGCCCCAGAGAAGCTCACAGTCACAGCTTAAGCAGGACACTGGTGGCGCACGCCTGGAATCCTAGCTACTAATGAATCAGAGATCTGAGAATTGGGGTTCAAAGCCAGCTCACGCAGGAAAGTTTGTGAGACTCTTTTTTTCTTTTTTTGCCAGTCCTGGGGCTTGAACTCTGGGCTTGAGCACTGTCCCTGAGCTGCGTTTTGCTCAAGGCTAGTGCTCTACCACTTGAGCCACAGCACCACTTCTGGCTTTCTCTGTGTATGTGGTGTTGGGGAATCGAACCCAGGGCTTCATGCATGCAAGGCAAGCACTCTACCACTAAGCTACCTTCCCAGCCCTCTGTGAGACTCTTATCGCCAATGAACCACCAAAAAGCAAGAAGTGGTAGAGCATCAACCTGGAATAAAACACAACTCAGGGAGGTGTCCAGGATCCTGAGCTCAAGCTCCAGGAATGGCACACACGCAATAAAGGTCATACTTTCATGCAAACAGCACTCTCCTGGGGAAACAGCAGCCAGTCACCCAGGTTGCTCTTCTGGGGCCTGTCCACCCTCTGCCCAAATGACTAACCCCTCCAGGTGTGGGGAGGGTCCCAGAGGACAAGTAGGGTCCTGTGGGGCTCCTGGCCTTGCTGGCAAAACTGAGGGGCCTGTTCTTCTGTAGAAGCAGGTTCGTGAAGGCCAGTACGGGCCAGGCATGGCGGAGCTGGAGCAGCAGGTGGCCGAGCATAACATACTACAGAGGGAGATCGAGGCCTACGGGCAGCAGCTGCGGACCCTCGTGGGGCCGGTGAGTGAATCCTAACAGAAATGCATTTCTGCTGGGTCCCAGCCACTACCCCCACTTTCTCCCATCCAATCTGGGGCTCAGACCTGATGATCTTCTGGAGAGAGAGGTGGGTGTGTGGGGTATGGCTGGCGCAGAGGTAGGGGGCCATCTCTCATCGTCCTGCTCTTCACTGGCCCTGTTGTTTTTTTTTTCCTCCTTGGTCGAGGCAGGATGCAGCCACCATCCGGAGCCAATACCGGGACCTACTGGTGAGCAGGAGACAGGGCTGGGGAGGAGCGCCAGGCCCCTCGACGGGACCAGGGTTGCCAAGTGGCCTGATGGCACCTCTTGCCACCCCCTTTCTCCTCCCTCCCTCCACCCGACTCTCCTACCTCTGGTCGTGAGCACAGAAGGCAGCCTCGTGGCGCGGGCAGAGCCTGGGCAGCCTGTACACGCACCTGCAGGGCTGCACGCGGCAGCTGAGCGCCCTGGCGGAGCAGCAGCATCGCATCTTGCAGCAGGACTGGAGCGACCTCATGGCCGACCCTGTGGGCGTGCGGCGGGAGTACGAGGTGGGTGGGGACAGGCCCGGGCGGTGGGCGGCGAGCCGGCCTGGGGCCGTCCTGGTGCTCACCGCCGCTCCGACCCCACTCCGGACCCCCCAGCACTTCAAGGAGCACGAGCTGCTGGGCGAGGAGCAGAGCGTGAACCAGCTGGAGGACGACGGCGAGCGCATGCTGGAGCTCGGCCACCCGGCTGCCGGGCCCATCCAGGTGCGGAGGCCACGCCCACCGTCCGACGCTCGCCTGCCCAATCAGAGGGCTGGAAGGCGGGTGGGCGTGGCGCGAGTGCGGGGCGGGGCGGGGCGAGGGGCGGGGCAAGGCCCAGAGCTCTTCGCCATGGTCTGCAGGTCCACCAGGAGGCCTTGAAGATGGAGTGGCAGAACTTTCTGAACTTGTGCATCTGTCAGGAGCGCCAGCTGCAGCATGTGGAAGACTACCGCCGGGTGAGGCTGCAGCCCATGGCCCGGGGCTGGTGGCCCTGTGTGTGGCATCCCGGGGTGGGGTGCGGGGCACCTTGGGACAGCTGATGTTGTGAGGCCGGGAACGTCCAAAAAGAGCTTTGTCACTGAGAGGGGAAATAATGTCATGTATACATTCTCCGCGGGGCAATTTTTGCACCAGGAGTGGGGCACATCTTATTGATTTTGTTGGTGGTGGTGGTCGTGGGGCTTGAACTCTGGGCCTGGGCACTGTCCCTCAGCTCTTCAGCTCAAGGCCAGCGCTCTACCACTTGATCCATAGAACCACTTCTGGTTTTCTGGTGGTTGATTGGAGATAAGAGTCTCACGGACTTTTCTGCCTGGGCTGGCTTTGAACCACAATCCTCAGATCTCAGCCTCCTGAGTAGTTAGGATTACAGGTGTGAGTCACCGGTGCCTGGCCAAAAATTGGTTCTTAAAGGTGAAAAAGTCTTAACTCTTCTTATGAACAAAGCACAGCTCTGCATACAGCACATAAACAGATCCACAGCAGAACTGAGATATTAAAAGTTCATGGGAATCAGGTGTGGTGGTGCATGCCCATAATCCTAGCTACTTGGGAGGCTGAAGCAAGAGGATTTCTAGTGCAAGGCTTGCCTGAGCTACATCTCCAGTTTGAAGTCAGCTTGAGCAACTTGGTGATACTTATGTTGAAATAAAGTTTTTTGAGGGGCTTGGAATATAGCTTAGTGGTAGAGCATCTACCTAGCATGCTCAAGGCCTTAGGGTGAAGAACATGAAAAAAGAGACAAGGCTGGTACACACCTGTAATTCTAGCTACTCAGGAGGCTGAGATCTAACAATTGTGGTTCAAAGCCAGCTGGCACACATGAAACTGAGAGATTCTTATCTCCAATTAACCAGTAAGAAGCTGGAAGTGGAGCTGTGGCTCAAGTAGTACGAGTGCCAGCCTTGGACAAAAAAAGCCAAGGGGGTTGGGGCTGGGAAGGTGGCTCAGTGGTAGAGCGCTTGCCTTGCATGCCTGAGGCCCTGGGTTCGATTCCTTAGCACCACATAAATGAAAAGAAAAAAGCCGGAAGTGGCCCTGTGGCTCAAGTAGTAGAGCGCTAACCTTGAGCTGAAGAGCTGAGGGACAGCGTCCAGGCGCAGAGTTCAGGCCCCATGACCAGACCCCCCAAAAAAAAAGTCAAGGGGGAGTACGAAGTCTTGAGTTCAAGCCCCAGTACTGCAGGCACACACACACACACACACACACACACGCACACACACGTTCATGGGAATAGTGGGAGTGAATTAAGGGAGAAAAAAAGGTATAAAATAACTCTTTGGAGAGAGAGTAATGAAAAAGGCTGAGAAACAAAAGGACTAGTACAATAGACAGCTGGGATTTTCCACTGAAAATGTTTCATACAGTTGAGAGACAAAGGCCAAGGCATTTTTTTCATTCTCTTTAAGTGCATTTTCTTATATAACCACAATGCCATTATCATACATCCCGCTAGTACCCCTGTCCATGGAGATTCTGTATGTATGTTGGTACTGGGCTTGAACTCAGAGCCTCAGGCTCTTGGTTGACTTTTTCTTCACAAGGTGGCGCTCTCCCACTTAAACCTATAGCTCCACTTCCAGCTTTTTACTGATTAATTCGGGATAAAGGTCTCATGAACTTTTCTTTTTTTTTTTTGGGTCCAATCGTGGGGCCTGAACTCTGGGCCTGGGCGCTGTCCCTCAGCTCTTCAGCTCAAGGCTAGCACTCTACCACTTGAGCCACCGCGCCACTTCCGGCTTTTTTTTTCTGCTTATGTGGTGCTGAGGAATCGAACACAGGGCCTTAAGCATGCAAGGCGAGTGCTCTACCACTGAGCCACCTTCCCAGCCCCCTTGACTGGTTTCTTTCTTTTTTTTTGGGTCCGGTCGTGGGGCCTGAACTCTGGGCCTGGGCGCTGTCCCTCAGCTCTTCAGCTCAAGGCTAGCGCTCTACCACTTGAGCCACAGCACCACTTCCGGCTTTTTTCTTTTTGCTTATGTGGTGCTGAGGAATCAAACCCAGGGCCTCTGGCATGCAAGGCAAGCGCTCTACCACTGAGCCACCTTCCCAGCCCTCGACTGGTTTCTTAATGCATGTTCCTAGCTTTGACTCTGAGGCTGGGAGAAGTGCAGCTCAAACCTCCCATCCCCAGCAAGGCTGACTGCGGGACCTGGAGGGAGGCCGGTCAGGGCCCTTCCTCTGTGCTGAAGGACAGTCAGCAATATGTGCTGGTTTGAGCTCAGCTGCGGTGGGCTTAGCCTTGTTTGTGCTGTGCTGGTTTGCAGGGTCAGTGGGCAGCAAGTTGCCCCTGGCTCTGCCCTTGACTCTCCAGTGACCTTAGTTCCAGGAAGGAGCCGACTCAGTCAGCCAGACCCTGGCGAAGCTCAATTCCAACTTGGACACCAAATACAGCCTTGCTCCGGGGGACTCCACCGGCTCTGCTACAGAGCTGCTGAGACAGCTGGAGGTGAGACAGAGCCACCAGGCCGCCTGCACCCTGTGTCAGGGCCTTTCTAAGCCTCACCTCCACCCAACCCTGCCTGCTCAGTTAACGTGTGATGGGGGATGTGGGAGGACTCTGGGCAGCATGGCTGGCATGGTGCCAGGCAGCACCCCAACCCTCCCCACACCCCAGTCCTGAGCCTGTGGGTGTAGGTGTGTGCTCCTTTCATGTTGCCAACTTAGGACTCCACTCTTTTTTTTTTTTTTTTCCAGTAGTGGGGTTTGAACTCTGGGCCGGGCACTATCCCTGAGCTCTTCAGCTCATGGCAAGCACTCTACCCCTTGAGCCACAGTATGCCACGTGCAGTTTTCTGAGTGGTTAATTGGAGATAAGAGTCTCTCGGACTTTCCTGCCCAGGCTGGCTTTGAACTGTGATTCTCAGATCTCAGCCTCCTGAGTAGTTAGGATTACAGGCGTGAGCCACCGGCGCCTCTTGTGGGGTGGGTCTGGGGCAGATGGCCTCTGGGCAGCCCAGCCTGAGCCCCCACTGCCTGGATCCCTGGCAGGCAGAGGAGAAGCAGCTGAGAGTGGCTGAGAGGGCTCTTGGGGACCTGCAGAGGCAGAGCCAAGAGGTGGCCCCTCTGCCGCAGCGCAGGAAGCTGCCCCAGCAGCCGCTGCACGTGGACAGCATCTGCGACTGGGACTCGGGAGAAGTACAGTGTCTGCCCGCTCCCCCCTCCTGTTCCCAGCGCCCCACCCTCATCCTGGGCCCCAGCCCAGCCAACCTCTGCCCTCAGCACCACCCATTCCACCTAACCCAGCCCCAAGCCCTTCCCTGTCCCCACCCAGCACCTCCCACCTCTACTGGGGGGGGCATTCCAGCTGCTCATCCTACCTGTCCCTGCCCCCACCCCCTACCCATCTTGGCTTTGCCTGTCCCTCCAGCTCACATGAGCCCCTCCCACCCATCCCCCAGGTGCAGCTGCTTCGGGGCCAGCGCTATACCCTGGTGGACAATGGTGACCCCCACACCTGGGTGGTACAGGGCCCTGGCGGGGAGACTAAAAGTGCTCCAGCTACCTGCTTTAGCATCCCAGCGCCAGACCCCGAGGCCGTGGCCTGGACCTCCAGGTGGGTTTGTTAGGAATCCTGGGGGCAGGAGGCAGACTGTGTGTGGGCCAGCCCAGACCCTGTGGTGTCCAGGGACGGGGGGGGGGCACTCCCCCTGGGACGATGGCTACGGGGGGTGGGGGGGTTGGGAGGCAGAGGGCGTCACCCTTCTCTGTCACATTCCAGGCTGGCTTTGGAGCTGCAGGCCCTGAAACAGAAACTGGCCACAGTCCAGAACAGTCTGAAAGCTACGGCTGAGGAGCCCTTACAGCTTGGTTAGCAAAGAGTCCCGGAGGCTGGCCAGGGAGGAGGGAGTGTGCGGGGAACCCCACAGGATGTGGATTCCTGCTTTACCCTCTCTGGAGGGCTGGGATGGGTTGGGATGGCCCTGAGTTCCGGATGTTTGCTCTGGGTACTTCATCTCCCAGGCCCGCGGGTCCTCGGGGCTGTTGGTTTCTCAGATAGGTCCCGTCACGCCCCCACCCCTGCCAGCCCCCTTCCCACATGTCCTGTGGGCACTCAGGAAGCGTCCATCACCCGCAGACAGGAGCAAGGCCTGGGCCTTCATCGGTACCTCTGTCCCCAGCTCCAGCTGACGCAGCCGCAGCTGACCCACGGGCCCAGCAGCTCCTGACACACATGACCCAGCTGGATGGGGACCTGGAGCAGGTGGAGAGGCAGGTGCTGGGCTGGGCCCGGACCCCGCTGAACCGGACCGCACCCTTGGAGGACCTGGAAGGCCGCATCCACAGCCTCCAGGTGGGTGACCAGCCAGCCAGCATGGCAGCAGGGAGAGGAAGCAGCCACATCCTAGAGTACACACTCTTGTTTTTTGTTTGTTTTTTTTTTTGCATCCGGTCGTGGGGCCTGAACTCTGGGCCTGGGCGCTGTCCCTCAGCTCTTCAGCTCAAGGCTAGCACTCTACCACTTGAGCCACAGCGCCACTTCCAGCTTTTTTCTTTTTGCTTATGTGGTGCTGAGGCATCGAACCCAGGGCCTCACGCATGCAAGGCAAGCGCTCTACCACTGAGCCACCTTCCCAGCCCGGGTACACACTCTTTAGGGGGAGACAAGGCAAGAAACAACTGTGAGACCTGAGGTAGAGGAGGAGCGTGGACAGTCCAGGGCTGGGAACAGAGGATTCTTAAGCCGTGTGCCCGTGGCTCAGGCCTGTAATCTTAGCTACTCAGCAGGCTGAGATCTGAAGGCTGAGGTTTGAAGCCAGCCTGGGCAGAGAATCTCATCTCAAGTTCACCAGCAAAAAGCTGGAGTTGGGGCTGGGAATGTGGCTTTAGTGGTAGAGTGCTTGCCTAACATGCATGTAGCCCTGGGTTCGATTCCTCAGAACCACATATACAGAAAAAGCTAGAGTGGTGCTGTGGCTCAAGTGGTAGAGCACTAGCTATGAGCACAGAGAGGCTCAGGGACAGAGTCTAGGCCCTGAGTTCAAGCCCCAGGACTGACCAAAAAAAGCTGGAGTTGTTGTTCAAATGTTAGAGCACTAGTCTTCAGTGAACAATGCCCAGGCCTCGAGTTCAAGCCCCACTATCAGCACACAGACACACAGACACACACAGACACACACACACACACACACACACACACACAGAAAAGGATTCCCATCCTGGCTTCTCCACTGATGGGTGCTGTCACCTTAGGAAAGTCACTTCTCTGGGCCTCAGTTTCTCATCTCTGAAACAGGCACAATAAGGATTGAGCTGCTGAGATTTACAGGAACCTTTATGGGGAGGTTCTGGAACAGGCCAGAGTACACCCCCATACCGAGAGCAGTAAGGAAGCTCAGGGGAAGCCTGGGAGGAGATGTCTTCTGCTCCAGGGGGAGTTTGGGGCATCGCCACAGGTGACAATGCTCTCTGCCGTGTGAACTCAACACCCTGAGAGTTCCGTGAGTGGAGCCTGCCCTTCCCTACCCCCAAGCGCAGCAGTCCGATTAGCCTTCAAACTGCTGTCTGTTCAAATATCCTATATTACTTGTGTTTGGTTTTTTAAAAAAAATTGAAGGGCAAGAGGGAGGGGCTGCCCTCCAGCTAGGGGTGCGACAGGAAGGGGGGGAGTTTCTCTGTGGAAAGGAGAAGGCTGAAGGCTGAGCAGGTGCTGAGGGGCTCCCGTGTGGCCTGGCCAGCTCTTGCACCGGCTGAGAGTTGAGGCTGTCACACTGAAGTAGGTCCTGGGAATGTATTTGTTTTTATTTCTTTTGCAGGACTAGTGTTTGAATTAAGGGCCTTGCACTTGCAAAGCAAGCGCTCAGTCCCTTAAGGCATGCCTCCAGCTCTGCTCGGCTTTTTCCACTCCAGGCTGGCATTTGACCACTTGAGCCACACCTCTCCTTCCCACTTTTTGCTGCTTAAATGCAGATAGAGTCTCACAGAGTTGTCTTTTTTTTTTTCTCCCTGCCAGTCCTGGGACTTGAACTCAGGACCTGGGCACTGTCCCTGAGCTTCTTTGGCTCAAGGCTAGCTCTCTACCACTTGAGCTGCAGCACCACTTCTGGCTTTTTCTGTGTATGTGGCACTGAGGAATCGAACCCAGGGCTTCATGCATGCTAGGCAGGCACTCTACCACTAAGCCACATTTCCAGCCCACAGCATTATCTTTGATCCTCCAAGATCTCTTGCTTGTGAGTAGCTAGGATTACAGGTGTGAGCTCCCAGCTCCCAGCCCTGGTTTGTTTGTTCTGAGACAGGGTCTTGCTATGTAGTCCAAGCTGGCTGTGAACTCTGGATCCTCCTGCCTCAAGCCTCCTAAGTGCTGGTGTTAACAATGTGTTCTAACACACCCAGTACCATACTGGCTGCTGTACAAGCTGTGTTGGGAGCTACAAGAAGCCCCAGTTAGACTGGATGTGCCTGACACAGTGTGAGCGCTAAGCCATTCTTTTGGAACAGAAGAATGGACAGAAGCAGGGCTTTTGCTGTTGGATCCTGGAGCAATAAGATGGAGGATCTGGAAAGTTCCATGTGCAGGATAGTGACATGAAGATGACAATAGGCATCGTGTCCCCGGCTTTTGTGGATAACTGCCTAATAGACAGGATCCTGGTTCATCTCCCATTCTGTAGATGGGGAGGCTGAGGGTCAGAGAGGTTATCCTTTCCTCGTCCATTTGCCTCGGGAGCCTGAGCCTGAACTTGTACCCATCCTACTCTTCTGCCTCCATAGGCACAGAGTTAAGGGGGCCCAGAGATCCCTGACCCTGCCCTCCTCCCCAGGGCACAGTACAGCGCCTGCAGAGTCTGGGAGCTGAGAAGGAGGCGGCCCAGCAGGAGTGTGAGGTGTTCCTGTCTGCTCGGCCTGTGGGCCCAGCCGCCCTGCAGCTGCCCATGGCCCTCAACAATGTCAAGAACAAATACAGTGATGTACAGGTTCTGTGCAGTCTCTACGGGGAGAAGTGAGTGCTCAAGGTGGAGGGAGGGGCGGTCCCAGGGGCGGGGCCAAGACATCGAGGGCGTGGTCAGGGATGGGGGCGGGGCATCTGGGTGGGCGGGGGAAGTGTCCCACCCTTACCATCTCTCTGCAGAGCCAAGGCTGCCCTGGGTTTGGAGCAGCAGATCCTGGATGCAGACAGGGTCATTCGAGGCTTTGAATCCAACCTGGCCCAGGAAGCGCCCATCCCCGATGGCCCAGGGACACTGCAGGGGAGGGTCAGCGAGCTGCAGGTTGGAGCTGGCGGACAGCCTGGTGGGAGGAGGCAGCTGGTGGACTCCATCTCCTTGAAGCACGGTGATGTGTGGCTTCTGGGTCTTTTCTGTCGGCAGCACCAGCGGCGGGAGCTCCTGGAGCAGCAGGCCTGCGTGCTGGGCTTGCACCGCCAGCTGAAGACCACCGAGCACGCGTGCAGTGCCCTGCAGAACAACTTCCAGGAGTTCTGCCAAGACCTGCCGCGCCAGCAGCGCCAGGTGCGGGCCCTCACCGACCGCTACCACGCCGTGGGGGACCAGCTGGACCTGCGGTGAGCAGCCAGACCCTCAGGGCACACAGCATGTCCCCAGGAGACCTGAGATGGAGTGCAGTCTAGGCGCTGCACCTGAGGGGTTGGGTGACTTTCCCTCTCAGAGGTGGCTTTCCCAATCTTTAAAATGGGATCAGGTGCTGGTGGCTCACATCTGTAATACTAGCTACTCAGGAAGCTGAGGTCTGAGGATCAAGGTTCAAAGCCAGCCTGGGTAGAAAAGTCACTGAGACTCTTATCCTATTAACCATGAAAAAAAGCCTGAAGTGGAGCTGTGGCTCAAATGATGGAGCACCAGCTTTGAGTGACAAAGCTAAGGGACAGTATCCAGGCCCTGGGTTCAAGAGCTACTAGCAGTGCACGTGCACGTGCATGTGCGTGTGTGTGTGTGTGTGTGCGCACACACACACACACACAAAAGAAAGCCAGGTGCTGGTGGCTCACACCTATAATCCTAGCTACTTAGAGAGCAGGCTGAGATCTGAGGATCGCAGTCCAAAGCCAGCCTGGGCAGGAAAATCCGTAAGACTCTTATCTCCAATTAACCAGCAGAAAACCAGGAGTGGTGCTGTGGCTCAAAGTGGTAGAGCACTAGCCTTGAGCTGAAGAGCTGAGGGACAGCACCCAGGCCCTGAGTTTAAGCCCAGGATTGACAAATAAATAAAAGAAAATGGGATCACAATACAACTTACTTCCCTAAGCCTTGCTGGGCAGAGACTGCTCCAACTCGGAACCCAGCCCCAGCACAGAGTCATGGAGATCTATGTGACAGGTGGCTCAGTCCTGACCTGTCCAGAGGTGCCCAGTGGCCTCCTGTGTGTCCCTCACCCATCTTCAGAGAGCAGTTCTCACCTCTGCTCCCCGCTGCTCCCCCTGCAGGGAGAAGACAGTGCAGGATGCAGCCCTCCTCTACCAGCAGTTCAGGAACGGCAGGGACAACCTGAGCTCCTGGCTGGAGCAACTGCCTCACACCCAGGTGCGGCCGAGTGATGGACCCAGCCAGATCGCCTACAAGCTGCAAGCACAGAAGGTGAGGGGCCAGGGCTGCGGGTCAACCCGGGACAGGTGAGCCCCTGCCTCTGCCATGTCACCCCCCAGTGACCAAGACTCCAAAGTACTCTGAGAGGCCCGAAAGGCGGAGGCCAGAGCCCTTTCCTGTTCTGCCACCTGAGGGTGCAGTACTCCACTTGGCCCATCTCTCTCTCTGGCCCCAGGTAGGCAGTGGGGTTCACAGGGGTCCAGCCACTGCTGCAAAGGGTATAGCCCAGGCCCATGGGCAGCCCATGGTCTGCTGGAAGAATCTGATGTCCCAGGTCACTTTGCTGGGAGAAGTCAAGAGCTGTGGATACTCGCAGGCGGGAAGACTCGTGGTCAGCATCCTCAGCTGAAACTCGAGGAGCAGAAAGGGAAATGCATCTTCCCGGGTGCCACCCAGGCCCTAGAGCCACCCTGTGTACCTGGGTGGGCAGATCTGCAGCCTGATGAGCCCTTCGGGGATCTGGTACAC
This sequence comes from Dipodomys ordii, assembly GCF_000151885.1. Taxonomy (NCBI): domain Eukaryota; kingdom Metazoa; phylum Chordata; class Mammalia; order Rodentia; family Heteromyidae; genus Dipodomys; species Dipodomys ordii. The sequence continues at coordinate 3,508,307 of NW_012267223.1, forward strand.
ACCACAGCTCCAGCTGGAAGGCCACAGGCAGGAAAAATGGACTTTGGAAGGGCAGAGAGAAAGATGTCAGGGGAAAGAGGGGCTTCTGAGGTGTCCCAGTAGCTCCCAACAACCCTCCCCTGCCAGGGGGGTGCTGGCTGCCTGTGCCCCTGGACATACTGGCAGAGGAGAGGGATAGAGCGGGAGGCATTTCCTGCTCTCTGTGACCCTCACTTCCTCCCTGGCAGAGGCTAATGCAGGAGATCCAAGGCCGAGAGCAGGACAGGGCCATGGTGGCCCGCCTGTCCCAGAACCTGCAGGCAACTCTCCAGGTAAGCACTTCCGCTTCAGCGGGACTCTATCCACCAACCTTGATCCCTGTTCCGGTCCCTGCCCCTCCCCCCCCCATGCCCAGCTCCCATTACTGACTTTTTTCTTTCTTTTTTTTTTTTTTCCTGTTCAGGATTATGAGGTGCAAGCAGATACCTATCGCTGCTCTTTGGAGCCCACCCTGGCGGTGTCAGCCCCCAAAAGACCTCGAGTGGTCCCCCTGCAGGACAGCATCCAAGCCCAGGTGAGCTGGGCCTCGGTGGGGGCTCAGCATCTCCCACACCAGCTCCACAGCCTCCAAGACAGGAGCTGACTCTGCTCTCCCTGTCCCCCACGTTGCCCTTCCCAGGAGAAGAGCCTTGCCAAGGCCTACACGGAGGCCGCAGCCGCCCGCCAGCAGCAGCTGCACCAGCTGGAGTTTGCTAAGAAGATGCTGGAGAAGGTACAGTGATGACACACGTTCTGTTCCCACACAGCTGGCCTGGGCGCTCTTCAGCTCAAGGCAAGCGCTCTACTACTTGAGCCACAGCGCCTCTTCCAGTTTTCTGGTGGTTCATTGGAGATGAAGAGTCTCGCGGACTTTCCTGCCCAGGCTGGCTTTGAACCTGTGATCCTCAGATCTCAGCCTCGTGAGTAGCTAGGATGACAGGCCTGAGCCACTGGCACCCAGCTCGGATGTCTTTATCCTTTCCTGTATCCCTGGGCAGGCCCAGCCACTGCTTGCTCCTCTCCCCAGCAGCTCTGACAGACTGGTGCCAATCCTAGGCAAGTCCTGGAGATGTCCTCCAGCACTGCCCTAGCCTTCGGGCCTGGCCACAATGATAGCAAGTTACCTGGATCTCTATTCCTACTAGAGCAGAAGCCAGGAGCCCTCCAGAGCTCCCGGTGACTTTCTAGCTTCTCCCTCTCTCTGTCCCTGTCTCTCTCCCCTCTCCTCTCTAGTCTCTGCTACATTTCAGCACCCCCTAGAGCAGACAGGCCCATGTCCAGAAGCCTGCTGGAAGAGGAAAGGAAGATTCAGAATGGAGAATCTGCATGTGCTCTCTATTATAGACTTATCTAGTCCTGTTTTGTACCCTAACATTATAGCATGAACTGAATCCTCTCAAAATCCTGCATCTAGGAATCTCAAGTCTTCAGCTCTGCTTCACTTCCTGGGGTCTACCAGGAAATCTCAGGAAGCTAGGAAGGGTCTTTGAGCTTAGGGATCGTGAATGAAAAAAATAGAGCTCCAGTCTTTCCTCCCCTTACCCCACATTCTTTCTCCTTTCACTCTACAGAAGGAACTCAGTGAGGACATCCAGATGTCCCATGATGCAAAGCAGGGGGCCGAGAGGTCGGTCCAAGCAGGGAGCAAGACTGAGGTCCTGCAGTCCCAGTTGGAGGAGGAGAGGAAGCGGGTGGCTCAGGTGCAGTACGAGCTGGAGGAGCAGAGGCACCAGCTGCTGCAGCTGAAGACGCAGCAGCCTGTGGAGAGGCTGGAGGAGAAGGAAGTAGTGGAGTTCTACCGGGATCCCCAGCTGGAGAGCCGAGTGGCCAGGCTGAAGTCCCAGGTGGAGGAGGAGGGCAAGAGGCGGGCCAGCCTGCAGGCAGACCTAGAGGCGGTGGCTCAGAAGGTCGCTCAGCTGGACAGCAAAAGGAAGAGCCTGCAGCCCCACCTGCTGACCAAGGAGATCACCCAGATCGAGAGAGACCCTGGCCTGGACAGCCAGGCCACCCGGCTGAACAGAGACATCCAGCAGTTGTGCGGGGAGAACACCGTCCTATCGGCCCAGCTGGAGGCGCTGAAGAAGGAACTGCTGGCCCTGGAGCAGAGGGAGGCGAGCGTGCAGGAGAAGGTGGTGGTGAAAGAAGTGGTCAAGGTGGAAAAGGATCTGGAAACGGTCAAGGCCACCCAGGCTCTGAGGCTGCAGATCGAGGAGGACGCTGCCCGGAGGAAGGGGGCGGAGGAGGCTGCGGCCAAGCTCCAGGCTCGCATCAAAGATCTGGAGCAGATGATCAGCTCCGTGGAGCCCAAGGTCATCGTAAAGGAGGTCAAGAAGGTAGAGCAGGATCCCAGCCTTCTCAAAGAGTCCTCCAGGCTGCGGAGCCTCCTAGAGGAGGAGAGGAACAAGAATGCGACGCTGGCCAGGGAGCTGAGGGACCTGCAGGACAAATACGCTGTGGTTGAGAAGCAGAAGCCGAGGGTGCAGCTGCAGGAGCGAGTGAGCGAGATCTTCCAGGTGGACCCAGAGACAGAACAGGAGATTGCCCGGCTCAGGACCAAGCTGCAGGAGACGGCTGAGAACAGGAGCAGCGTGGAGAGGGAAGTGGAGGCGCTGCTGCCCGATCTGACGGTCCTGCGGGCGCAGAAGCCCACGGTGGAGTACAAGGAGGTGACCCAGGAGGTGGTGAGACATGAGAAGAACCCAGAGGTGCTGCGAGAGATCGATCGCCTCAAGGCTCAGCTCAACGAGCTGGTCAACGCCAGCGGGCGCTGCCAGGAGCAGCTCATCCGGCTGCGGGGAGAGCGCGATGAGTGGAAGCGGGAACGGTCCAAGGTGGAGACCAAGATGGTGACGAAGGAGGTGGTGCGCCAGGAGAAGGACCCCGTGCTGGAAAAGGAGGCCGAGCGCCTCCGCCAGGAGGTTCGCGAGGCCACGCAGAAGAGGCGGGCTGCTGAGGATGTGGTGTTTGAGCTGCAGAACAAGTACCTGCTGCTGGAGAGAAGGCGTCCCGAGGAGAAGGTGGTGGTGCAGGAGGTGGTGCTCACCCAGAAGGATCCAAAGCTACGGGAGGACCACAGCCGGCTGAGCCGCAGCCTGGATGAGGAGGTGGGTCGGAGGAGGCAGCTGGAGCGCGAGGTTCAACAGCTGCGAGCCAGCGTGGAGGAGAAGGAAGGCCTGCTCAGCTTCCAGGAGGACCGGAGCAAGAAGCTGGCGGCTGAGAAGGAGCTCCGCCAGCTGACGCTGAGGATCCAGGAGCTGGAGACGCGGCCGCCTGCCGTGCAGGAGAAGATCATCCTGGAGGAAGTGGTGAAGCTGGAGAAAGACCCAGACCTGGAGCGATCCACGGAAGCCCTGCGGCGAGACCTGGACCAGGAGAAAAGCCTGGCGAAGGAGCTGCACCGGGAGTCCAAGAGCCTGCAGGTCCAGATCGACGTCCTCCAAAAGACCAAATCGCACGAGAAGACCATCTACAAGGAAGTGATCAGGGTAGAAAAGGACCAGGCGCTGGAGGGCGAGCGGGCCCGGGTGTGGGAGACGCTGAACCGTGAGCGCGCAGCCCGGGAGGGCCGGGAGGAGAAGGTGAGGCATCTTCAGGAGCGGATCGACAGGGCCGAGGCCCTCGGGAGGACCTGGTCCCGGGAAGAGGCCGAGCTGCAGAATGCACGGGACCAGGCAAGCCAGGAGCGGGAGCGGCTGCAGCAGGAGCTGCGGGAGTTAGAGCAGCAGAAGCACCAGAAAGTGCTGCGGCTGGAGGAGGAGGCCAAGCTGCTGTGCCAGAAGACAGAGAGCGAGCGGCAGAAGGCGGCCCAGAGAGGCCAGATGCTGTCCCATCTGGAGGAGGCCATTCTACAGGAGAAGGATCAGATCTACCAGAAGGAGAGAACCCTGCGGGATCTGCACACTAAGGTGAGCCGAGAAGAGCTCAGCCAGGAGACCCAGACCAGGGAGACCAACCTTTCTACCAAGATCTGCATTTTGGAACCCGAGACCGGAAACGACATGTCCCCTTACGAAGCCTATAAGAGAGGCATCATCGACCGCGGCCAGTACCTGCAGCTGCAGGAGCTCGAATGCGACTGGGAGGAAATCACCACGTCGGGGCCCTGTGCGGAGGAGTCTGTGCTGCTGGACCGCAAGAGCGGGAAGCAGTACTCCATCGAGTCCGCCCTCCGCAGCCGCCGCATCTCCAAGGAGGAGTACCACCTGTACAAGGACGGCCGCCTCCCCATCTCCGAGTTTGCTCTGCTCGTGGCCGGCGAGACCAAGCCCAGCTCCTCGCTGTCCATCGGCTCCATCATCTCCAAGTCCCCGCTCTGCTCCCCGGTCCCCCAGAGCACCGCTTTCTTCTCAGGCCTCTCCCTGGGGCTCACGGATGACAGCTTCCCCATCGCCGGGGTCTACGACACAACCACTGATAACAAGTGCACCATCAAGACGGCCATCGCCAAGAACATGCTGGACCCCATCACCGGGCAGAAGCTGCTGGAAGCCCAGGCGGCCACAGGGGGCATCGTGGACCTTCTCAGCAGAGAGCGCTACTCCGTGCACAAGGCCCTGGAGAGGGGGCTGATCGAGAACACCTCCCTGCAGAGGCTCCTCAATGCACAAAAGGCCTTCACCGGCATCGAGGATCCTGTCACCAAGAAGAGGCTGTCGGTGGGCGAGGCCATCCAGAAAGGCTGGATGCCCCAGGAGAGCGTGCTCCCGCACCTGCTGGTGCAGCACCTGACCGGGGGGCTCATCGACCCCAAGAGGACCGGACGCATCCCCGTCCCTCAGGCCGTGCTCTCTGGGATGATCAGCGAAGACCTGGGTGAGCTTCTGCAGGAGGAGGCTAGCTATGAGAAGGATTTGACAGACCCCATCTCCAAGGAACGGCTGAGCTATAAGGAAGCCATGGCGCGCTGCCGCAAGGACCCCCTCAGCGGCCTGCTGCTCCTCCCAGCGGCCCTGGAGGGGTACCGCTGCTACCATGTGGCCTCCCCAGGCCTCCCTCGCTCCTGTGTGCGCTGATGGGGTCCAAGCTGTGGGGAAGAGGGAGGGACGCAGCGGCGAGTCTTCCCTCTGCCCATCCATCGCCCGTTACTCAGGTGTTTGTGGTGTTGGGTTTCCTCTCCAACTTTGGTGCCTGATCCGTCCCCAGACGCGATCAGCTCAGCTCACTCCGCCCCCACCCGCCATGCTTCCAATAAACGAAGTCTCTCCGTGCCCTGTCTTAGTTGCATTTGCGGTGTCTGGATCTGACTGCCAGTGACTCATGGTGGCGGAGCGTCTCAGCTTGCCTGCCCGCCTGAGAAATGGGGTGTTTTTGGAGGGCGGCTGTGGGTCCTTGGATTTCGAGCAGGGACGTGGCAAGGTCATGGAAACGGATGGGGAAGAGCCCTGGCCTCCCCGTCCACCTTTTCCGAGTGTCATTACTCTCCCAGCCAGTCCCTCCCTCTCCTAGCAAGCCCACGGGTCCCCCATGAATACGACAATGTCAGCAAAAGCAGGAACAAGTGACATTTATTTCCAGATTGTCAAAGGGAAGTAAAACAAAACATAGCTTCAACGAGGATTGAGAAGCGGCATTGATGCTCCGGCCTCACCTGGAATCAGGGAACTACCTGTCCCTTCTCAGTGCCCTCTGGTTTAAGTTTCTAAACTCAAACTCAATTCTTCTTGCAAACATTTGAAATAAAAAAGACCAGCAGGGGGCACCCTTTCCCCAGGGTCAGGAATACCTTGCCTGCATCCTGCAGGCTTCTTGTATTCAAGTTGGCACCTGTTATTCGAAAATGCCTAGGGGGCTAGAAATCTAACTCCATTGTGTATGGCGTGTATGCGCCCCCTGTTTTGAAACTGTACCCTCAAACTCAACAAGCAACACAGAAACTTGCTAACCTGCTGGCAGGACTAACCCAAACTCAGCCCTCAGAAGGCTGATGCAAAATTCCTTAGAGATGCTCTCTCCCACAAGTGGATGGAGGCGGCTGGAGAGCATTTTCAGGTGATGGGTGGGCCTCGTGTGCTAGGCTCAGCGGCAAAAATTCTCCAGCACACAATGGCGGGAAGCCTGGGAGGGCTCAGTGGACAGGAAGTATGGATGGGCCAGAGCCATCTTGGCTGAGATCCGTTGGCTCGGATCATACTGCAGGAGTTGCTGAAAGGAAGGAAGCAGAAGCCGAGGCTGGGTGAGGCCTGGGGAAATTGGTCGCATCCCCAGTCCCAGACAGAGAGCCCAAGCCCTGGTGGCTGCCTTCAAACCTGGAACTGTACCAAGTTACTGCCCCCAGTGATGTGTGTGTGTGTGTCTGTATGTATGTGTGTGTGTGTGCGTACGCGCGCGCGCGCGCGCGCGCTCATGTACCCACGTGCACACACATGCATACCAATCCTGGGACTTGAACTCAGGGCCTGGGTACTGTCCTCAGCTCTTTATGTTCAAGGCTAGTGCTCTACCACTTTGAGCCACAGTGCCACTTCCAGCTTTATGTTGATTAATTGGAAATAAGAGGCGCTTGGATTTGCCTGCACAGCTGGCTTTGAACCATAAACCTCAGCTCTCAGCCTCCTGAGTAGCTAGGATTATAGGAGTGAGCTACGGGTGCCTGACTCCCCAGTGGCTTTTGAGGCACTCCCAGAATCGGGGGACAGAGGGTCAGATCTAGCCCTGATTTATTCACTTCAGACAACCAAAGCCCAGTCCTCCCCCTTCCTTGCTGGGGGTCCCACAGGTCCCACGTGCTGGGAAAAAACACATATCTCAGGTGTCAGGAGACAGGCCCTAAGCCTGTCTAGAGTACATACTTGAGATGGACACTGCACGTCCCAAGAGCCGGGAGAGAGGGAAGGACCCACGGCCATAGAGTAGCGTGGGGAGGGCGAGGAGCCTGGCTGGAAGCATGTGTCATCCTGCCAGCATTGGGTTGGTAAAGCACACACACAAGTGTTTGGCGCATGCTAGACACCAGCCTAAGGATGAAAATCATACCCAGCTTTCCCCTGGCCCAATAGTGCAGTGAAGACAGAAATGCTAGTCAGGCTGGTGTCTCACGCCTGTAATCCTAGCTACTCAGAAGGCTGAGATCTGAAGTTCATGGTTCAAAGCCAGCCTGGGGCAGAGGTGGTGGTGGGGAGGAACAGTCTGTGAGACTCTAAACTCCAATCAACCAGGGAAAACCAGGAAGTAATTCACGTGGTAGAGTGAAACGGCCAAGTGAGCGCATGTGGCCCTGAGTTCAAGTCCAGTATAGGCACACAAAGAAAAGAAAAGAAAAAGAAGTACTGCTCCAGGGCTTTGTGGATGAGGATGGCTGACTCCTTGAGGCTTTGTGGCAGCCTGGGGATGAGGACAGTGACAAGGGTCCAGGCGGCAGGGACGTGCTCTCCGGATAGCCCACATGATGTGCGGGCCAACCACCAAGCAAGGCATTATGGGAGATCTCGAGGCAGGAGGAGGTTTGGGGAAGCATATCCCAGGGTTCATTCTACTTAGCTAGGGCAATGAAGGCCATAGGGAGGTGTTCCGAGGCACAAGACAACTAGAGGGGGAAAAAAGGATAAATGGTGTGGCCTACAAACAAGGCCAACTAGAAAGGAGTTCTAACAGGGAAGATAAATATTGGACTTGGCCCCTGAGGAGCTTCCAGAATGAACAATCAATATACAAAGGGACAAGCCAAGTGTGTTCAAGGGTCAGGAAGGAGACGGGAGTTGGAGGGTGTTACGTAAGAGGCTGACTGGCAAGGCAAGTCCTCTGGTTGGAGGAGCCACTAGAGCGAGGGGCTGCCCGTGCCCGCGGTGCCTACCATGAGCAGGTCCTTGCCCTTGGGCTCCATATTGGGCACAATCTCCTCCAGCCTCCTGCTGGGCCACTTGGGGAAGCTGCTCTTATAGTCAGGCAGCTGGGTGACGCCTGGCCACGTGGTTTCATTGGGTGTCCCCAGGGTTCGAAAGATGTGAAAGAGCTGGTCGATCTCAGAGTCTCCGGGAAACAGGACTTTACGCGTCATCTAAACAGGAAAAAGAGAGGGGGCAACACTTAGTCATTACTGAACTCAGGACCAGTTAAGTGGCCAACCGAGAGGGATGGTTCAAGGTAGCCCATCCCGGACTACGCTTAGAATAGTCTAGTCTTTTCTGGAATAAGGCTGGCTTCTGTAGTCCTTTAGCCAGTACCAGACAACCCTCATTCCACAGGCTGCCCCAGTAGCCCCGCCTCTTTTATGCAGCACTGGGATTTGTAGTCAGGGTACTTTGAGTCACACCCCCTAGCCCTTTTCACATTGGTTATTTTTCAGATGGGGATTTGCATTTGTTTCTCTGGGCGTGGCATCTCCTGCCTAACTGGGATTACAAGTGTTTCCCACTGTGCCAGGAATGGGGCATTCTAGACAAGCTCCCTACCGCTGAGTTTCATCCTTAGCATTTATTTATTTATTTATTTTGGTGGTACTAGAATTTGAACTGAGGGCTTCCTGCTTTCTAGGCAGGTTCTCTAACTCTGGGTCTGGGCGCTGTCCCTCAGCTCTTCAGCTCAAGGCCAGCGCTCTACCACTTGAGTTACAGCGCCACTTCCAGTTTTCTGGTGGTTTATTGGAGATAGGAGTCTCACGGTCTCTCCTGCCTGGCTTTGAACCATGATCCTCAGATCTCAGCCTCCTTAGAAGCTAGGATTACAGGCGTGAGCCACCAGCGCCCGGCCCTGAGCTCTTTTTAATCAAAGCTAGCACTCTACTACTTTGAGCCACAGCTCCATGACTTTTGATGGGTAACTGGAGATAAAAGTCTTTTCTTCCCAGGCTGGCTTCAAACCACCATCCTCAGATCTCAGCTTCCTGAGTAGCTAGGATTATAGGCATTACTGACACCTGGCATTTGTTTGTTTTTGAGAAAGGGTTGTACTATGTAGCCTAAGATGGCCAAGATTTTGCAATCCTTCTGCATCCACCTCCTGACAGCTGGGACACCACTCCAGATAAAAGACTTTTCTCTTGTTGTTTTGGTTTTGATTTTGCAATGCTGGGGATTGAGTTGCAAGGTCTTGATTAGGGTTAGTCAAGACTTCTACCACGAGATCCCCCCCTCGCCCCCATACCCAGCTTGTCCCTCTTTACCATTTCTGCAAAGATACAACCAATACTCCAGATGTCCACAGCTGTCGAATAAAATTTGCTGCCCAAGAGGATCTCGGGGGCTCGATACCACAGTGTCACCACCTGCAGGGCCAAGAAAAGAACAGCATCATTCAGGGTTGTTGCATGTGTGGGTGACGTCCTTCAACTCTCCCCACTGGTCCCCGATACCTCGTGGGTGTAGGTGCGCAGAGGTACCCCAAAGGCTCGAGCCAGTCCAAAATCAGCCAGTTTGATGGCTCCGAACTCATTAATGAGCAGATTCTGGGGCTTTAGGTCACGGTGGATAACCCGATGCGAGTGGCAGAAATTCACCCCCTGCAGCAGCTGGAAAAGGTAGCTCTGGAGAAACAAGCCGGAGACAGAGCCGCTAAGCAGATGGTGGTGGGCAGGGGTAGGGTGGGGAGGGGTGTCACCTTGCCCTCCGGCCCTTTCCTGCGCACCTTGACTAAGTGCAGGGGGAGCTCCGAGACCGGGGTGGAGTCCATGTACTTCTTCAGGTCCTGACTGAGGAACTCGAACACCAGGTACAGCTTCTTCTCCTTGTGCACCACATCCAGCAGCCTGCCAGGGGAGATGCAGGTCGGGTCGGGATGTCCCAGGCCCCAGTTTCCCCACTTCCTGTCTCAGCTCACCTCACAATGTTGGGGTGCTTCAGTTCTTTGAGCAGAGAGATCTCTCTGATGGCAGTGCTGGGGACCCCCTCTGTCTCCCTGGAGTAAAAGAAAGAACAAGCTGGGCTCTAGTGGCTCATACCTATAAGCGTAGCTACTCAGGAGGCTGAGATCTGAAGATCGTGTACAAAGCCAGCCCAGGCATGAAACTCTTAAATCTAACTACCAGAAAACTGGAAGTGGCGCTGTGGCACAGTGTTAGCACACTAGCCTTGAGCTCAGAGACAGTGCCCAGTCCCAGCGTTCAAGCCCTAGGACTAACAAAAAGAGAAAGAAAAGGAAAAAGAAAGAAAGGAAGAAAGGAAGGAGGAAAGGAAGAAAGAAAGAAAGAAAAAGAGCTGGGTGCCTCATGCCTGTAATCCTAGCTATTCAGAAGGCTGATATCTGAGGATCTCGGTTCAAAGCCAACCCAGGCAGGAAAGTATGTGAGACTCTCATCTTCAATTAACCACTCAGAACACCAGAAATGGTGCTGTGGCTCAAGTGGTAGGGGGCTTGCCTTGAGCTGAAGAGCTGAGGGACAGCGCCTAGGCCCAAGAGTTCAAGCCCATGACTGATCAAAAAAGAAAGAAAGAAAGACTGGGTGCCGATGGCTCATGCCTGTAATCCTAGCTATTCAGAAGGCTGATATCTGAGGATCTCGGTTCAAAGCCAACCCAGGCAGGAAAGTCTGTGAGACTCTCATCTTCAATTAACCACTCAGAACACCAGAAATGGTGCTGTGGCTCAAGTGGTAGAGCTCTCGCCTTGAGCTGAAGAGCTGAGGGACAGCGCCCAGGCCCAGAGCTCAAGCCCCATGACCGACCAAAAAAGAAAGAAAGAAGAGCACTGGGCATGGGCAGGAGCTACTTGTGGCCACAGGGTTGCTTGCCCACCAAGCTAAGGGCTGGTGAGGGGGCAGGGGGTTGGGACAAGGACAGATAAAGGTCACCCCAATGTGGTGAGGGGAGCACTTGGAAAGAGGCAGAGTGAAGCGAAGGGAATGGCCAGGGGGCCCAGGCCTGGGGCTCCTCCCTCCATGCCAGCACTCACAAGTCCAGCCTGATCTTCTTGAGGGCCACAAGCTGCCCAGTCTCCCTGTTCTTGGCTTTATACACCACCCCGTAGGTGCCCTCGCCAATCTTCTCCACCTTCTGGAATACATCCATGTCCGCCAAGCTACTCGGGAAACAGACGGTGCCTGGGCAGTCATGCCTTGCTCGCAGCACCCCTGTGGCTCCGTTCCAGTCTCTATAGAACACCCTGCCCAGGCCCCGACTGGCCTGCCCGGCTCCCCGTCCCCCCTGCCCGTAGCCCATCCTGACTGGAAAACCAGCTCCAGGCCAGAGCTGCCCCTCGCCTGGCCCAACCAGGCCCAGACCTAGGCCTCAGGCCCACTGGCCACCTACGGAATGCCGGAGGGACCAAACTTCTGCCCCCACTCCAGCCTCAGCGGAGGAGGCCAGGCCAGGTTCTGAGGGTACGAGACTGCCCAGAACGGCTCCCCCAGGGGCTGGTGACAGCCAAGGCGGAAGTCTGGGGGGAGGGAGAGGCAAGGCCTGGCTTCTCAAGCCTCAGTCGGCCCCCTAGGCCACAGGGCCGAGCCCAGGCCTACACTTGGCCTATTTTAACAACACTTGGCCCCCTTTGAGGGAAGACCCTCAGCAGGGGACCCCCTGAGTTCAATCCCTCCCCCTGTGGTAACCACAACCCCCCATATTCTCCCCTCAGATTCCCAGCCCAAAGTTCACCAGAAAGCCTGAAGCAGGCTGCAGCCTCAATGGCAGCCCGGGGGGGGGGGCTGTGCGCCGAGGCTCCCCCTGCTGGCCGCAGCCGGCACTGCACCACGTGCACACAGGTCACGCCTTTATTGTCGAGGCCCTTCTCCAATCCTCTACCCTCCTGAAGGAGGCACAGCCTCCCGACCTGGGGCGCCCTCCCTGGGAACTCCCCGGGGGGTGGGGGGGCAGACCCACTCATGTCCAGGGAAACACACATTGGGAGAAGGGACTGGAATAATGTTCCTGCCCCAGGAAGGTTCTCCGGCTCCAGACAAAAGATGTCACGATGGTCACTTGGGGAAGCAGGGGAGGACCTACGCTGGGCAGTGGCTCCATGGGGATGGGTGTGACCTTGGGAGCAGGTGTGTGTAGGGGGAACAGTGGCTCCAGGGGGAGGGGGTGTGGCCTGGGAGCCGGTGGGGGCTCCATTGGTCGTGGGGCTTGAACTCTGGGCTTGGGCGCTGTCCCTGTGCTCTTCAGCTCAAGGCGAGCACTCTACTGCCTGAGCCACAGCGCCACTTCCAGTTTTCTAGTGGTTTATTGGAGATAAGAGTCTCAGGGACTTTCCTGCCCGATCTGGCTTTGAACTGTGATCCTCAGAGCTCAGCCTCCTGAGTAGCTAGGATGACAGGCGTGAGCCACCAGCGCCCATGGCTTGAGCTTGTTTTCTTTTGTGATCAGTAACTCAGTTTTATTTCCTGTGTTAACAACCATTAAAACCCCAAACAAAACAAGGGCCAATGAAGAGAAGCCATTAGGTTGTCACCCTTAAGTAACAAGTACTTCTAGACTCTCTGTGCTAGGTAAGGATGCATTGCTTCGAAGGGGACCTAAGCTGCAACCTTGGGTCTGCTGCCCAGTCCACCTTTACCGGGCAACAGGGGGCCCAACGCGCTGCATGGTCTGCATGACCAGGGCAACCTGTCCAAGGAAGCTGGTGATGGAAGCCTGGAGCAGGTGAGCGTCTCCAGCTGTCCAGTGTACGGCCACGGTGCTCGCGCTCACTGTGAGCTCCTTCCCCAGTGCTCCCTGGTGGGGCTCAGCATCTGGGGCCAGGGCCCCACGGGCAATTTCGGCTTCCAAAGGGGTCGGGAAAGGCATGCTGAGGGTGAACATGGGTGGTTGGACTCCAGGCCTTTCAGCGCAGGACGTAGTGTCTCTTGTCTGAATCCTGGTCTTGTAATACACGTGCAATAGGGTGCCCTCCACCGGTTGTAACCTGTACTAAACCAGGATTGCCAGGACAGCAGCAGCTATTCTGGTTACGTTGGCTGTCGGTGCCAGGGGCTGCGTCTCCAGTGCCTGTGTCGGCTGCCTGCATGTTGGCAACCGCTCCGCCTTCCACCTGAGCTTTTTTTTTTTTGTCGGTCGTGGGGCTTGAACTCTGGGCCTGGGCGCTGTCCCTCAGCTCTTCAGCTCAAGGCCAGCGCTCTACCACTTGAGCTACAGTGCCACTTCTGGTTTTCTGGTGGTTTATTGGAGATAGGAGTCTCACGGTCTCTCCTGCCCGGGCTGGCTTTGAACCGCGATCCTCAGATC
>NW_012267223.1:3521462-3525065 GCF_000151885.1 Dipodomys ordii
AGCGCTCTACCACTTGAGCTACAGCGCCACTTCCGGTTTTCTGGTGGTTTACTGGAGATAGAAGTCTCACGGTCTCTCCTGCCCGGGCTGGCTTTGAACCGCGATCCTCAGATCTCAGCCTCCTGAGTAGCTAGGATTACAGGCGTGAGTCACCAGCGCCCGGCCACCTGAGCTTTCTTATTGGCTGTTGTCCCTCTCTTGCAGATACAGTCTCTGCTCCTGGATGGCTTTTTCTAACAAGGGCAGATTCATTCCTTCCACACAGGTCAGCACCCGGGCCTTCACCAAGAAGCCACCATCTGAAAGACAAAACAACGCCAAGGCACTAGTGACTGGAGTGTTAGACACGTTCTGCCAGTGCCCCAAGCTGTTCCTCTGACTTGTTTGGACCTGAGTTATTTATGTGTGTGTGTGTACACATGCACACGTATGCATACATGTGCAGTACTGTGGTCTGAGAACTTTCCCTGAGCTTTTTTGCTCAAGGCTGGCATTCTACCTCTTAAGCAATACCTCCAGTTCCAGCTGGTTAATTGAAGATAAGAGTCTCATAGACTTTTCTGCTGGGTTGCCTTTGAACTAAGATCCTCAGATCTTAGCCTCCTGAGTAGCTAGGATCACACATGTGAGCCACCATTTCCCAGCTGTTTTTTGTTTTGTTTTGTCAGTCCTGGGGCTTGAACTCTGGGCCTGGGCGCTGTCCCTCAGCTCTTCAGCTCAAGGCGAGCGCTCTACCACTTAAGCCACAGTGCCACTTCCAGTTTTCTGATGGTTAATTGGAGATAGGAATCTCACAGACTTTCCTGCCTGGGATGGCTTTGAACGCCTCAGATCTCAGCCTCTTGAGTAGCTAGGATTACAGGTTGTGAGCCACCGGCTCCAAGCTGCTTTGTTTTGTTTTGGGCACTAGGGGTTAAACTCAAGACCTTGTACTTTCAAGGCAGGTCTTCTTTTTATTTTGTTTAGGGGGTCTCTCATTAAGTCATTATGCCCAAGCCAGAGTGGACTGCAATCTTCTACTTGGGTTTCCCATATAGTTGGGTGGACAGGTGTGTCACCACACCCTGCCATTGTACTTTTAATATTGTGGAATGACAGGTACCGACCAGTAGGCCCAGTCATTGGTTGAGATTGAGTCTTATGAACTTCTATTTTTGTACAGGCTGGTCTCCAGTGATGATCTAGATTACAAGCTTGAGAGCTTGAGCCACTATGCCAGAAGACATTAAAATTTTTTTTTTACTTGCCTCTGCCCCCTGGAGCGCTCCAATGAGAATAATACTCAGTGTTCTAGAACATTATTTGATTTTTTTTTTTTTTTGCCAATCCTGGGGCTTGAACTCAGGGCCTGAGGGTTGTCCCTTAGCTTTTTCTCTCAATGTTGGCACTGCTCCACTTTGCTGGCTAACTGTATATCAGAGTCTCACAGACTTTCCTGCCTGGGCTGTCTTTGAACCATGATCTTCAGATCTCAGCCTCCAGATTAGGTAGGATTAGCGGCGTGAGCCACTGGTGCCACACTAGCTGGATCCTCGTTTTTTGGTTCACTGGGTTAGAGTTTCTATGCAGCCCATGTTGACCTCAAACTCATGATCCTCTTGCCTCACCCTCTCCAGTGCTGGGATTACAGGTGTGCAATACCACATCTGGCTGTAGGAAGTAGCTTTAGAGATACAATAGTCATAAGGGACAAGGTGGGCAATGCCATTAGTCCATTTGCAAAAGGCTGGTGGAGACTGAATGAAAAGAACCATGAAAAAAACCTGGCATCAGTGGCTCAGGTCTGTAATTCTAGATATTCAGGAGGCTGAGATCTGAGGATCCCAGTTCAAAGACAGCCCAGAAAGAAAAGTCCTCGTGAGATTCTTATCTCCAATTAACCACCAGAAAACCAGAGTGGTACTGTGGCTCAAAGTGGTACAGTCCTAGCCTTGAAAAAGCTCAGCAATAGTTCCCAGGCCCCGAGTTCAGGCCCCGGGACTAGCACAGACATACACATACCAAAAAAAAAAAAAAAAAAAAGGAGAGGAGGGCCTGGGAATATGGTTTAGTGGTAGTGTACATGCATGCATGATGCCCTGGGCTCGATTCCTCAGTACGACATGCACAGAAAAAGCCAGAAGTGGCACTGTGGCTCAAGTAGTAGAGTGCTAGCCTTGAGCAAAAAGAAGCTCAGGGACAGTTCCAAGGCCCTGAGCTCAAGCCTCAAGACTGGCCAAAAATAAACAGCAACAACAAAAAAAAACCAAAAAAAAAAAAGTCAGGTGTAGGACAAAAGTAAACGAATGGCAATTGGGGCAGGAAGGATAGGAGGCCAGGGCTGGAATGGTACCTAAGGCCCATTGTGGGAGAGAGAAGGAGGAAGCAAACTCTGAAGTGCCAAGTCTGTAAGTCTGGGGATGAGGGGGATGGACAGAAGGATGGGGCAATGAGAGGTAAAAGGGCAAAGATATTGAGAGTGACCTTCCAGCAGCAGCAGGGGTGAGTCAATCTGGAAAATCCAGGTCCAAGGTGCAGGGCGGGGATAGAAGGAAGAAGTAGAGCAGAGGTGAGCCATGGTGCAACTGACTGGTGGCAGGAAGAAGAAGACGGGCATGCCAGGCTGAATCAAAGGAGCTGGCAGGTTCTGGTTCTGCTTCTGGGCTTTGGGGGTAGGGGGGAAGGGGTGTGGGTGGCTTGGGAGCTTAAATAAGCCCAGTGGCAGAACCTGCCGGTTTGGATAAAGGCCAGGTTTCGGCTAAGATCCGGAGAGATAGGGCATTGGAAGTAGGAGACAAATATACTGACGTTTCTAAGTGTAGGAAGAACAGGGGCGAGGAACAAGAAATAGGAACACCAGGGACTCTCGGTGATAACAGGAGGAAGCCATCTTGATGTCACTGCCACCAAGTGACTTTTTGTTGTTGCTGTTGCTTTTGATCCTGGTATCAGAGCTTGACTTCAGAGCTTCATGCTCTGGCTTAGCTTTTCCTGGTCACATCTGCTGTTCTACTTTTTTTTTTTTTGCTAGTCCTGGAGCTTGAACTCAGGGTCTGGGTACTATCCCTGAGCTTCTTTTGTGCAAGGCTAGCACTCTACCACTTGAGCCACAGTGCCACTTCTGGCTTTTTCTGTATATGTGGTACTGAGGAATCGAACCCAGGGCTTCATGCATGCTAGCCAGGCACTCTACCACTAAGCCACCTTCCCAGTCCCTGGCATTCTACCTCTTAAGCCACACTTTTTTTTGTCGGTCATGGGGCTTGAACTCTGGGCCTAGGCACTATCCCTGCACTCTTCAGCTCAAGGCAAGCGCTCTATCATTTGAGCCACAGCACCACTTCCGGTTTCTAGTGGTTTATTGGAAATAAGAGTCTCACAGAGTCAGGCGCTGGTGGCTCATGCCTGTAATCCTAGCTACTTAGGAGGCTGAGATCTGAGGATTGCAGTTCAAAGCCAGCCATGACAGGAAAGTCTGTGAGACTCTTATCTCCAATAAACCACTCAAAAACCGGAAGTGGTGCTATGGCTCAAGCAGTAGAGTGCTTGCCTTGAGCTGAAGAGCTGAGGGACAGCGCCCAGGCCCAGAGTTCAGGCCCCACAACCGGACCCCCCCCCAAAAAA
>NW_012267223.1:3525115-3536710 GCF_000151885.1 Dipodomys ordii
AAAAAAAAAAAAAAAAAGAAAATGGGTGCTGGTGGCTCAGGCCTGTAATCCTAGCTACTCAGGAGGCTGAGATCTGAGAGTTGAGATTCAAAGCCAGCCCGGCAGGAAAGTCTGTTAAACTCTTATCTCCAATAAACCACCAGAGAACCAGAAATGGCACTGTGGCTCAAGTGGTAGAGCGCTCGCCTTGAGCTGAAGAGCTGAGGGACAGCACCCAGGCCCAGAGTTCAAGCCCCAGGACCAAAAAAAAAAAAGAAAAAGAAATGCATGCCTTTTCTCCCTGTGCCCACTTTCCCATGGTGCCTCTCTTCACTCTCACCTTCTTTCCTGATCTTGGTATCACAAGGCTAGGGTGCTCTGAATCCAGTAATACTTGTTTCCCAAGAGTCCTGAAAAGCACTTGACCAGATGGTAGCTGACACATTCCAGAAAATCAATTGCTAAGTCACCCAAAGGAGGCTGGGCCAGCACAGGACTCAAAGGGAAGCAGTTTTGGAGGTGTGGCTTACTTACCCTTCTGGTGCTCCAGCTCCCCAAGGACCATGTACAGGGAGCCCACCTGGGCCTGGAATGGCTCTACCAGCCTGGTACACACAAGCACCTGGTGCTGATCGGACCCGTGCTGAGCCCTCAGAGTCACACGTGACTGTGTCATGTCATACAGGCACAACCTGGAGGGTGAAGAGGGTACAGTCACTCCTACCCCACACAGAACCACCCCCAGGTTCAAAGGTTTGGGGAGGCTAGAAATTCACCATCTGCTGCCAGTTCCAGCTTTTTATTGCTGGTTCCCTGGAGATGAGTCTGCACAGATTTATCTGCCCCAGCTGGCTTTGAATCTTGATTCTCCGATCTCAGTCTTTTAGGTAGTTAGGATTACAGGCATGAGTCACCTTAGTGGTACTTTTTGATGAGCTGAAGTGTTTTTACTAATGTCCAAGTATATTCTTTTTTTCCCTTTTTCTTCTTCTTCTTGTTTTGTTTTTTGTCGGTCATGGGCCTGGGTGCTGTCCCTGAGCTCTTCAGTTCACAGCTAGCACTCTACCACTTGAGTCACAGCACCACTTCTGGCTTTTTCTTCTTATGTGGTGCTGGGGAATCGAACCCAGAGCCTCATGCATGCAAGGCAAGCACTCTACCACTGAGCCACCTTCCCAGCTCCTCTTCTTCTTTTCTTAGACTTTTTGGTTTGTGTGTCTTACCCAAGAGATTTTTATCAACTGCAAAAGCATGAAAAAATGTTCCCAGTTATAATCCTGACCAGGGATTATACTTGTTAATCACAGCACCTGAGAGGCTGAATTAGGAGGATTATGAGTGGAAGATCAGCTTGGACTATTGAGGAGATCTTGTGTCAAAAAACAAAAATGGAGGCTGGGAATATGCCTTAGTGGTAGAGTGCTTGCCTAGCATGCATGAAGCCCTGGGTTCCATTCCTTAACACCCCATAAACAGAAAAAGCCAGAAGTGATGCTGTGGCTCAAGTGGTAGAGTGCTAGCCTTGAGCAAAAAAAAGCTCAGGGACAGTGCCCAGGCCTTGAGTTCAAGCTTCAGGACTGGCCAAAAAAAAAAAAAAGGTATCAATGTAAAAAAAAAATCAGTACAGAAATGGTTAAGTAAGTTATGGCAGGACTATATGTGTCATTTAACAATAGGCATGTGGGGGCT
Organism: Dipodomys ordii; assembly: GCF_000151885.1. Lineage (NCBI taxonomy): Eukaryota > Metazoa > Chordata > Mammalia > Rodentia > Heteromyidae > Dipodomys > Dipodomys ordii. Next base: position 3,526,784 of record NW_012267223.1, read on the forward strand.
GGGAAGGTGGCTCAGTGGTAGAGCACTTGCCTTGCATGCCAGAGGCCCTGGGTTCGATTCCTCAGCACCACATAAGCAAAAAAAAAAGCCAGAAGTGGTGCTGTGGCTCAAGTGGTAGAATGCTAGCCTTGAGCTGAAGAGCTGAGGGACAGCGCCCAGGCTCAGAGTTCAGGCCCACAACCGGACCCCAAAAAAAAAAAAAAAACAATAGGCATGTGTTCAAGAAATGAGCTGCTGGGCAATTTTGTCATTGTTCAAACATCAGTGCACCTAGACAATGGCTTGGTACATAATTAGGCTATGTGAAGGAGCCTTTCACTCCTAGGCCACACTTCTGTGCTACATGTTACTATACTGAATGGGCAGCTGAGACACAGCAGTATTTATTATCTACATACAAGTAGAGATAGAAAAAAAAGTACAGCATTTGTATAATTTCATGGGACCACTGTCAAACGTGGAGTCTGTTGTTAATTCAAATATACACTGCATGACTGTTCATCTACACACAATGAAATAAAATAGGCCTATGTAGCCGGGCAATGGTGGCTCATGTCTATAATTCTAGCTACCCAGGAGGCTGAGATCTGAGGATTGCAATTTGAAACTAGTCTAGGAAAAAAATCCAACTAACCAGAAAAACAAAACAAAACAAAAAAACACCCAAAAGCCGGGCACAGGTGGTTCACACCTGTAATCCTAGCTACTCAGGAGGCTGAGATCTGAGGATCGCGGTTCAAAGCCAGCCCAGGCAGGAAAGCCAATGAGACTTATCTCCAATGAACCACCAGAAAACCAGAAGTGGTGCTGCGGCTCAAGTGGTAGAGTGCTGAAGAGCTGAGGGACAGCACCCATGTCCAGAGTTCAAGACCCACAACTGACCAAAAAACAACAACAACAAACACCCAGAAGTAGAGGTGTGGCTCGAGGGGTAAAGTGTCAGCCTTGAGCATCCTTGTGCAGTGCTCTCCCCAGCTGACTGGGGCTGACCTGCATAACCAGGAAGCTGCTGCAGGAAGGACTGAGAATGGCTTCCTCCTCAGTTAGTCTCTGGGATCTCATGGCTGTGCTCTAAGGAGCCTCCCACAGCCCTGCAGAGAAAGACATGTCTGGGAGTGTCAGCACTAACTCTCCAGCTGTGTAAATGAAGGTATCACCTGAGGGTAGATCCACCGGTTCTGGAGGAATCTCTGGATGACCAGAGGAACCTGTAGACCCCTGAGCCAGAACCACCCAGGTAAGCTGCTAAGTTGTCCTCACATTCAAGCCAGAACATCTTCTGTCACTTCGCTGTCAGTCACTTGGGGCAATGTGTCACATAATGACATGCACCTATCGGCAGGAGTACATCCACCACCCAGACACATAACCCAGATACACACCGATGAGAGAGCAGAGAAAGACAGTTGTAGAGATAGCAGTGGTCATCAGTATAACAGGATGACAGGTGGGCTGGGAAGGTGGCTTAGTGGTAGAGTGCTTGCCTAGCATGCATGAAGCCCTGGATTTGATTCCTCAGCACCACATGAACAGAAAAAGCCAGAAGTGGTGCTGTGGCTCAAGTGGTAGAATGCTACCCTTGAGCAAAAAGAAGCTCAGGGACAGTGCCCAGGCTCTGAGTTCAAGTCCCAGGACTTCAGGAGCCTGAACATTGTCCTTTAGCTTTTTTGCCCAAGGCTGTTGTTCTACTACTTGAGCCACATCTCCATTTCCCACTTTTTGGTGGTTAATTGGAGATAAGAGCCTCACACACAATCCTGCCCCTAACTTTCCTACATTTTTTTTATAATAAATGAAAATTAAGTTTTTGGTGTATGCCAGTTGAGCCACAGCTTTTTCTTTCTCTTTTGTTTTTGGGGGGGGGTCTGGTCGTGGGGCCTGAACTCTGGGCCTGGGCGCTGTCCCTCAGCTCTTCAGCTCAAGGCTAGCACTCTACCACTTGAGCCACAGTGCTACTTCTGGCTTTTTTCTTTTTGCTTATGTGGTGCTAAGGAATAGAACCCAGGGCCTCATGCATGCAAGGCAAGCGCTCTGCCAGTGAGCCACCTTCCCAGCCCATCCACAGCTTTTTCATAGCCAATCAGAGATAAGAGTCTCACGGACTTTCCTGCCCAGGCTCGCTTTGAACTGTGATCCTCTGCTCTCCACCTCCTAGAGTAGCTGGGATTACAGGCATGAGGTGTCCAGCCTGGCCTTTTTAATAATTAGACAAAATTATAATGAAACTATTTGAACCATGTTCAGGGGGACAGTATTCCTGCCACTCATGTGAGAAAACCACCACACTTACCTGCCGAACGTTCGAAGGGTGCCGCCGTCAGGAACATGGCCAGCACCTACCTCCCAGGGGAGGTAATAGATCCCGGGTTTGGGCAGCATCCTTCACCGACGGGAGTTCTGAAGATTCCTGATAAACCACAAGACAGACATCAGCAGAAACATGAGACAGGTAAGATCTGGAAAGCTAGCTCCAATGATCTAAGTTATACAATTTAAAAAATTTCATGACACTTTTTTTGGTCAGTTTTGGGGCTTGAACTTGGGGCCTGGGTGTTGTCCCTAAGCTCTTTTGCTCAAGGCTAGAGCTCTACCACTTTGAGCCATAGCTCCACTTCTAGTTTCTGAGTGGTTAACTGAGATAAAAGTCTCACAGGACTTTTTTGTCTGTCTGGCTTGCATCCTCAGTCCTCAGATCTCAGCCTCCTGAATAGCTAGGATTACAGGCGTGAGCCACTGGAAACTGGTGCAGTCGTCTTTCTTATCTTCTCCTTCCTTCCTTTTTCCTCCTCCTCCTCCTCCTCCTCCTCCTCTCCCTCCTCCTTCTCTTTCTCCCTCTCCCTCTCCTTCTCCCCCCTCTCTCTTTATGCTAATTCTAGGGCTTGAACTCAAGGCCTCACACTCTTGCTTAGCTTTTGTGCTTAATCCTAGAACTCTACCACTTAAACCACACTTTTTTTTTTTTTTGGTAACACTGGAGTCTGAACTTAGGGACATGGGCTTACTGGACGTTTTAGCCTATTCTTAACAGCTTAAGGTATTATATATTTATCAAATTAATGCTCATTTAATAAGATTTAATGAAAACCATTTGCTAAATAGTCACCTGCTAAGAAGCCAAGCCATGGAAGCACATACCTAGAATCCTAGCACACAAAGGCTGATGCAGTGATTATCCTGAATTCAAGATTAGCTTGGGTTATATAGTGAAACCCTGTATCTACCCCCTCCCTCAAAGATAACATTGTTATGGACTAAAGGACATTTTAAACAATGGAGTGCTTCTTTTTATTAATTTACTTCTATTATTTTTATTATTATTATTATTACAATTCTGGGAATTGAACCCAAGGGCAACACTCCTAGCTCTTCAACTATTGCTTGATCAAACAAGCAATTAGCAGTTGGGATAAAGCTACATAGTAATTAAATAATCCTCAGATCCCTGTAGAAAACAGATGTTGTAACCTTTAGTCCTGCAATTTAATATACCTTAGACTCTTGCACAATTGGTTTTAATATCCTCTAATGAAGATGTCATCAGGGAGTATTGCCGGTCAATGTGCAATGGCTGGTTCAAGACAGCATGCTAAGGGTCTGGGAAGGTGGCTGAGTGGTAGAGCGCTTGCCTTGCATGCCAGACGCCCTGGGTTCGATTCCTCAGCACCACATAAGCAAAAAGAAAAAGCTGGAAGTGGCACTGTGGCTCAAGTGGTAGAGCACTAGCCTTGAGCTGAAGAGCTGAGGGACAGCGCCCAGTCCCAGGGTTCAGGCCCCATGACTAGACCCCAAAAAACAAACAAACAAAAACAAACAAGACAGCATGCTAAAACAAAAGTAAACAAATAAATAAATAAATAAACAGTGGGCCAAGATTGGGTTTGGCTCTAAAGCTCAGGCGCAACTGGCCAAGGCCTCATTGGATCCCATTTCCCAAAATGCAGACATTCTGTATCCCCACAGCCAGGTGTCACAGCTGACCCTGTCACCAGAAAGGAGAATGTTTTGAGTCATAAGGCATGATAGACAAGCAAAAAGGTAAAAAAAAAAAAAAAGGGCTGGGAAGGGGGCTCACTGTTAGACCACTTGCCTTGCATGCATGAGGCCCTGGGTTCGATTCCTCAGCAACACTTAAGCAAAAAGGAAAAAACCAGAAGTGGCACTGTGGCTCAAGTGTTAGAGCGGTAGCCTTGAGCTGAAGAGCTGAGGGACAGCGCCCAGGCCCAGAGTTCAGGCCCCATGACCGCACCCAAAAAAACAAAACAAAACAAAAAAACAAAAGGTAAAAGAAAACACAAACCAAGATGAGTGCCTATAACCCTAGCTCATGGTTCAAATTCAGTCTGAGCAGTAAAGTCCATCAGTCTGAGCAGTAAAATCCAGAAGATTCCATCTCCAAAATAACAAGCAAAAAGCTGGAGACATGGGGCTGGGAAGGTGGCTCAGTGGTAGAGTGCTTGCCTTGCATGCATGAGGCCCTGGGTTCGATTCCTCAGCACCACATAAGCAGAAAAAGCTGGAAATGGCGCTGTGGCTCAAGTGGTAGAGTGCTAGCCTTAAGCTGAAGAGTTGAGGGACAGCACCCAGGCCCAGAGTTCAAGCCCCACGACCAACCAAAAAAAAAGGTAGAGACATGGCTCAAGTGGTGGAGCAAGCAAGTCAAATGAGCATGAGGACTTGAGTTCAAACACCTGTACTGGGGGGGAATTAAAAAATAAGAAAAGAAGCAACCTTACCTACTCAATCTGAGGATCACAGTTCAAAGCAGGGAAGTCCTTAAGACTCTGTCTCCAATTAATTGCCAAAGAGCTAAAAGTGGAGCTGTGTGACTCAAACACAAAAGCTCAGGACAGTGCCTAGGCCTGAGTTCAAGCCCAAGGATCTGCACCAAGAAAAGAAAATCATTTTCCTTTTGTGGTATTGAGATTTATGCTCAGAGCCTTAGGCATGCTCTATCACTTGAGCCATGTGCCCAGCCCCAGAATCTTCTTAAAATTAATTTTGCAGCTGGGTGCTGATGGCTCATGCCTGTAATCCAAGCTACTCAGGAGGCTTAAGGACTGTGATTCAAAACCTAGTCTGAGCAGTTTCCTGCTGAGTGTCTGTGAGACACTAATCTCCAATTAACCAGTAAAAAATATAGAAATGGAGCTGTGGTCCAAGTGATAGAGGACCAGCCTTGAGGGAAAAAGCTCACAGACAGCACCCAGGCCCTGAGTTCAAGCCCCAGAACTGGTGCATGCATACGTGCATGCTGTCACAACAAATCTAAGAAAGTAACGCAGTTGGGTGCTATCTATAATGTTCCAGTAATGGGGCTTGAACTCAGGGTCCTGAACTCTCACTTGGGTTTTCTGCTCATAGCCAGCTCTCTACTCACTTTTCGCTGGTTAAATGGGAGATAAGTCTCACTAGACTTTCCTGCCCTGGGCTGATTTCTTTTTCTTTTTTTCTCTTTTTTTGGTCGGTCGTGAGTCTTGAACTCTGGGCCCAGATGCTGTCCCTTAGCTCTTCAGCTCAAGGCGAGTGCTCTACCCCTTGAGCCACTTCTGATTTTCTGGTGGTTCATTGGAGATAAGAGCCTCATGGACTTTCCTGCCTGGGCCGGCTTTGAACAGCAATCCTCACCTCAGCCTCCTAAGTAGCTAGGATTACAGGCGTGAGCCACCGGTGCCCATCCCTGAGCTGATTTCAAAACCTCAATCCTCAGATCTCAGCCTTCTGAGTAGCTAGGAGCATAGGTGTGAGTGGTTCTGTTTTAAACTAGAAAAAAATTGTGCTAAAGGAGACCACTGGACAATGTGCAAAACCATGAAGATTTGATAACCATGTTGCATCGATGCTAAGTTATCTTACCTGGTAATTGTCCTGTAGATGCCCTTAATTTTTAGGGACTATAGCCTGCAGTATTTACAAGCAAAGGAGAACTTCTGCAGTATTTTCTCAAATAGTTGGAAAACAGGAAACAAGTAAACAGAGTTGACCTGCAGGAGACAGCCATGCCAAATGTTAACTAGTGAATCTAGGTGAAAGGTAGATTGCTTCTGTGTTTAACTCTTGCAATTATCCTGTAAGTTTGCAAATATTTCACCAAGTCTATCTAAAAGCTTAACACCAAGTACACTCACTGTCATTATTACAGCCTGAATGGCCAAGCACAAGTGACAAAGGTTCAGTTCAAAGACTTCATTTTAAATTGTAGCATCAGGCAACATTTCATTCCATAATGGAGTTTAAGTGTTCTGATGGGTAGAAAAGGTGTTTTTTTGTTTTTTTATTTTAGACAAAGAATGACTAAAAAGCACAGAACAAAAAAGAAGTGAACCAGACTTTGGTGGTTCAAACTTGTAATCCTAGCTATTCAGAAGGCTGACATCTGAGGACCAAGGTTCCAAGCCAAAAGTTGGTCAGGCAATGGTGGATCAAGCCTGTAATCCTACCTACTCAGGAGGCTGAGATCTGAGGATTGAGGTTCAAAGCCAGCCTGGGCAGGAAAGTCCTTGAAACTCTTTTTTTTTTTTTGGTCCGGTCATGGGGCTTGACCCCTGGGCCTGGGGGCTGTCCCTCAGCTCTTCAGCTCAAGGCTAGCGCTCTACCAATTGAGCCACAGCGCCACTTCCGGCTTTTTTCTTTTTGCTTATATGGTGCTGAGGAATCGAACCCAGGGCCTCATGCATGCAAGGCAAGCGCTCTACCACTGAGCCACCTTCCCAGCCCTCCTTGAAACTCTTATCTCCAATAAACCACCAGAAAACCGAAAGTGGTACTGTGGCTCAAGTGGTAGAGAGCTGGCCTTGAGCTGAAGAGCTCACAGACAGCGCCCAGGCCCAGAGTTCAAACCCCACGACCGACCAAAAAACAAAAACAAAAAACACCCAAAAGTTGGAGCTTTGGCTTAAGTGGTACAGAGCCAGCCTTGAGCAAAAAAAACTAAAAGACAGCACCCAAGCCCTGAGTTCAAGCCCTAGTATTGACACACACACACACAAATCAATCTACATTTGATGGTTAGATACATCATGACCTGTAGAAAATGTTTGAAAAGACATTATAACCCCACAATGATAAGCCTAGAAGCCTCCATCCTCCATCTTAGCAACACCCCATGATTCTCCATCCAGGCAACACCTTGAATATCAACCGCCAGTTTGCTCACTGAGAATCTCCGAGGTCCCTGGCAGTTCGAACAGTTTTGGATAGTAGTTTGTTTTTTTGTTTTTTTTTGTCTGTCTTGGAGCTTGAACTCTGGGCCTAGACACTGTCCTTAAACTCTTCAGCTCAAGGCTAGCGCTCTACCACTGTGAACCACAGCGCCACTTCTGATTTTCTGGTGGTTCATTGAAGGTAGTCTCAAGGCCTTTCCCGCCTGAGCTGGCTTTGAACCTCAATCCTCAGATCTCAGCCTCCTGAGTAGCTAGGATTACAGGAGTGGGCCACCAGCGTCGGGCTTGGATAGTAGTTCTTAATCATAATCAGTATTCAGAACTAAAAGTCCTACCTTAAACCAAAGTTCCAATTACTATTTTCTCTGAGACACTGCCAAAACTTTGTCAAATTCCCCTTTCACCCAGTAAGCAGTAAACTCAACTGTGTCTGATCAGCAGTTTATGTTGATTGTATTTGGAGCACTAGGTTTTGATGAGAGGAACAGAACTCCACGGACTGAGCTAAAAGATACAGGGAGATATTAAAAACAGCCCCAGGAGCCAGGTGCTGGTGGCTATAATCCTACTCAGGGGAGAGATGGGATGATGGACGTTTGAAGCCAGCCCACGCAGGAAAGCCCCTGATATTCTTATGTAGTAGAGTGCCTACTTGCCTAGTAAGCTAATAAACTGAGGCATGAGTTCAAACCCCAGTACCTCTAAAAGCTTTTTTTTTTTTTTAAAGAAAAACAGCCTCAATAACTTTCTTGTGTAGGTTCATTAGAACTTGAGGCCCAAGGAACAAAAGAAACAATGATTTAATCTTCAATTTTTCTGGGGGGGGTCCAGTTGTGGGGCCTGAACTTTGGCCCTAGGCGCTGTCCTTCAGCTCTTCAGCTCAAGGCTAGCACTCTGCCACTTGAGTCACAGCGCCACTTCTGGCTTTTTTCTTTTTGCTTACGTGGTGCTAAGGAATCGAACCCAGGGCCTCAGGTATGCAAGGCAAGTGCTCTACCACTGAGCTACCTTCCCAGCCCTAGTCTTCAATTTTTTTTTTGTACTTGTGTTCATTGTGAGGCTTTCTATATTGATATTTTAATACATGGTAAGTCATGGTAGTACAATGTGGAGCACTTGTTCAGATACAAAGTTCTTGTTCATTATCAGCAACCTCAAAAAGAATGCATGGGACTTTTATTTTTATTTTGTGATACTAGTAATGGGGCTTGAACTGAGGGCCCGGGCGCTGTCCCTTAGCTTTTTTCCACTTAAGGCTGCTGGCGCTACCACTTGAATCATACTTCCATTTCTTGCTTTTTGGTGGTCAGTTGGAAATGAGTGTCTCATGGACTTTCCTGCCCAAGCTGGCCATGAACTGTGATACTCAGAGTAGCTAGGATTACAGGTGTGAACCACCAGCACCTTTGAATTTCCTTTAAATTTGCTTTTGAGGTAAAAACTCATTTGTTTTACCTTACTTCCAGTATTGTCACTGCAAAAAGGGATTGCATATGCTGATTTTTACAAGGGCAAACTAGGGAGAGGTAAAGAAGATGCACAGTGGTTCTATATTTGCTAAAGTGGCAGGAGGTCAAAGATAACTAAAACATATAACAAGTGGGCATTTAGCGCTTTTGTGTGTGTGAGTCATGGGGTTTGAACTCTGGGCCTGGAAGCTGTCCCTGAGCTCTTCAGCTCAAGGTAAGCACTCTACCTCTTGACCCACAGCACCACTTCTTGTTTTCTGGTGGTTTATTGGAGATAGAGTCTCACAGGCATTCCTACCCAGGCTGGCTTTAAACTGTGATCCTCAGCTCTCAGCCTCCTGGGTAGCTAGGATTACAACTACCAGGGCCCGGCTCATTTAGCGATTTAATGGTGCTCATAACACAAAAAGCCTGCATTCCAAGATCTCTTAAGAACAACTCTCATGTTGTACTGGTGATTGGTCCCTAGGCCTACTCACTAAACCATACCCCAGCCTAGGACTGCCAGCTGCAGGAAAAAAAGTATTGCTGCCACGGGCTGGGAAGGTGGCTCAGTGGTGGTGTGCTTGCCTAGCATGCATGAAGCCTTGGGTTCGATTATTGGTGAAAGGAAGTTCTAGGAGATTCTAGAACCGTCAGAGATTAGGGAACCTGGTCAAAGAGCAAGAGCTCTTACGTTAAGATAATGGGGTGTTGCTGCCAGAGGTGTGGGCTTGCAGTGGTTTTCCATTGGTGTGTGATTCTGAGAACTCAGTCCTGGGGTGGTGGAGCTCGAACTCAGGGCCTGGACACTGTCCCTGAGCTTTTGCTCAAGGCTAGGCCTCTACCACTTGAGCCACAGCGCCACTTCCGGCTTTTCCCATTTAGGCGGTGCCGAGGAATCGAACCCAGGGCTTTGTGTATGGTACCGCTAAGCCACATTCCCAGCCCCAGTCTCTTCAGCCTCATTTCCGGGAAAGGTTGAGCGCGCGGACCCGGAAGCCTCGAGCGGGCGAGGCTGGAATCCCCCGGAGCAGGCGCAGTACCTCCTCGTACCCCTTGGTCCCGCCCCCACCCACGCAGCCAACCAATCCGATCCGAGCGTGCCTAAGGGCCCCGTTTTCCGCGATCACGTGACGGGGCCGAGCCGCGATTGCCGCGGGCGCCTCCTCCCTGCCCCGTTCCTGCCCCCTTCCCTGGACAAATTCTCGACCTTCTACCTGTGTCCCCTTGGCTCGGGGCCGCTCGGGAGCCTCCCCCGGCGGGTTCCCCGGGATTCGCCGGCTCCGCGGGCGCCGCCTCCTCGCCGTCCTCCCCCG
>NW_012267223.1:3536795-3574593 GCF_000151885.1 Dipodomys ordii
CTGGCACTGGCCGACACCATGAACCCCGACCTGCGCAGGGAGCGGGCCTCCGCCACCTTCAACCCGGAGCTCATCACACACATCCTGGACGGGGGTCCCGAGAACACCCGGCGTCGTCGGGAGATCGGTGAGTGCGGCCGGCCGAGCCTCCCCGCCCCACCCCCACCCCCCGCCAGGCTTGGGACCTCACCTTGGGGAGGAACGGAGGAGGGCGCTGTGAGGTTTAGCGGGGAGCCCCCACTGTGGCTGGGTTGGAAGGGGGGGGCGCACCGCCCTTTATTCAGACCTGCTGATTGAGAGGTGATGTCAGTCTTCTTGTTCTTCACTCTCTTTGCAGAGGACTTGATTGTGAATGACCCAGATTTCCAGCATGAGGACTATAACTTCCTCACTCGCAGCCAGCGTTATGAGGCGGCTGTCAAGAAGAGTGCCATCATGGTAAAGAAGATAAGGGAGTTTGGCATTGCAGACCCTAATGAAATCATGTGGTTTAAAAGGTAGGTATGCTTTTAACTTAGCCCGGGGCAAATACTCCAAGTCCAGACTGTACAGTTAAGTTGGTCTTTGTGCTTGACATTTATTTGAAGGTTCCAAGTTGGAAGTATCATGTCACATTAAGGCTTTATGTATGGAAAAGTAATGTGATTTCTGTGGTATCTAGCATGAATAAACATGCTAGAGTTCTCATTCTCAACTCCAAAATCTCATTTAAAGATTATTTTGGGGGCTGGGAAGGTGGCTCAGTGGTAGAGCTCTTGCCTTGCATGCCTGAGGCCCTGGGTTCGATTCCTCAGCAGCACATAAGCAAAAAGAAAAAAAGCCGGAAGTGGCACTGTGGCTCAAGTGATAGAGCGCTAGCCTTGAGCTGAAGAGCTGAGGGACAGCGGCTAGGCCCAGAGTTCAGGCCCCAACAACGGACCCCCCCCAAAAAAAAGATTATGTTGCTCCAGGCATCTTAATTTTGAGTTATTTAAATGTAAAATACCTAGTCCTTTGTTTTATAAAAGGGAAGCTGCTTGGCTAAGTTTTCTGAATTTTGAAGGATTTTTTTTCAGTTGATGACCCAAGACATTTTAAGTATTTTGAGGCAGTAGCAGATCATATTTTTATTTGCTGATGACAATCTTCATAGAAGGGTGAATGAAGTGAAGAACCTCAGTCAGCCTCAGAAGGAATATGGAATTCTAAGAAGCCAGCATTGCTGAATTTATTGAGAGTTAAATGGCTGTCTTGGGCATAAGCATCTACCTTGGTCACTTTCTTGGTCTTTTGGTTAAGATCAAGTGTATAAAACATGCCTGCTTTGGTCTTAGTGTTGGAGAGAGTATGTCCTTTTTCAGACAATCTGTTCTTGTGCTTTTTAAATAATATATAGAAATAGGGATACTTTGCTCCTTAGCTTTAGTAAACACTCTAGTACAAGATTATTTTGGCATAAAGAGAAAGAGCTCCAATATTGTTATCAATAAATTTGGGGCCAGATACTGGTGGCTCAAGCCTGTAACTCTAGCTACTCAGGAGGCTGAGATCTGAGAATCGCAATTCAAAGCCAGTCCAGGCAGGAAAAGTCCATGAGACTCTTTATCTCCAGTAAACCACTCAGAAAACCAGAAGTGTAGCCGGGCGCTGGTGGCTCACGCCTGTAATCCTAGCTACTCAGGAGGCTGAGATCTGAGGATCGCTGTTCAAAGCCAGCCCGGGCAGGAGAGACCGTGAGACTCCTATCTCCAATAAACCACCAGAAAAACCGGAAGTGGCGCTGTAGCTCAAGTGGTAGAGCGCTTGCCTTGAGCTGAAGAGCTGAGGGACAGTGCCCAGGCCCAGAGTTCAAGCCCCACGGCCGACAAAAAAAAAAAAAGAAAACCAGAAGTGGCACTGTGGCTCAATAGGAAGAGTGCTGGACTTGAGCTGAAGAGCTGAGGGACAGAGTCCAGGCCCAGAGTTCAAGCCCTATGACCAACAACAACAACAAAAAAAAAGTTAAAATTTAGGTTAGAGATGTAGCTTCCATGGGAGGTCACTTGCCTAGCATGTTCAAAACCCTGGGTTCAATTCATAGTACCTTAAAAAATGAAATTTATGAATTTTCAAGAACCAAAATGGATGAAACATGTAATTATAACTCCCTTATACTACTGCCACTATTGTATTTGGTGTCTGTTTACAAGTTGATAGGTTATTATTGTGAACATAAACGAGTTTATTAGAAGAAAATCCCCAAAGAAATTGGAAATTTTTTCCCACAGCTCTACTGTTTCATCTATCAAAAATACTCTCTGGGGGCTGGGAAGGTGGCTCAGTGGTAGAGTGCATGCCTTGCATGAATGAGGCCTTGGGTTCAATTCCTCAGCACCACATAAGCAGAAAAAGCCAGAAGTGGCACTGTGGCTCAAGTGATAGAGTGCTGTCCTTGAGCTGAAGAGCTAAGAGACAGCGCCCAGGCCCAGAGTTCAGGCCCCACAACTGACAAACAAACAAACAAAAAATAGCTACTCAGGAGGCTGAGATCTGAGGACTGCAGTTCAAAGCCAGCCCAAGCAGAAAAGTCTGGAAAATTGGAAGTAGTACAGTGGCTCAAAGTGGTAAAACTCAGGGACAGCACCCTGGCCCTAAGTTCAAGCCCTAAGACTGACCAAAAAAAAAAAATCCTCTGTTACCCAAGCACTGAACAGATGGCTCACACTTGAAATCCTAGCTACTTAGGAAGTTGAGATGGAATGGGGGTTTGAAGCCAGCCCTGGCAGACACATCGTAGAAATTCTTATTTCCAGTTAACTAGCGGTGTTCAAAGTGGTAAAATTCCAAACATGATTAAAAAAGCCTAGCCAGAGTACAAGGCCTGGAATTCAAGCCCCAGTACTGATCCGAACATTTGTTTGTTTACTCATTGTTTTGCCTTTATTTATTGTAAGTCACAGTATCATCAATTAATAAATACCAGTGTAAATACTAAATACCCAGTTAAATACTTATTTTTGTTTCTCAAGTTTGTAATTCATGGCTGTTGGGGATCTCGGCTCAGAGTACATCCTAGCAAAGTTAGTAAAAATTAGCCAGACACCTGTGGCTCAAACCTATAATCCTAGCTACTCGGAGGCTGAAATCTAAGGATCTGAGTTCAAAGCCAGCCCAGGCAGATCTAGTAAGATCTTTTTTGTGTGGATGTCCCAGTACTACTAATATTTGAGCTTAGGGGCTGGGTACTCTCTTAGCCTTTTCACTAATGACTGGCACTCTGCCTCTTGAAACTTGGGCTTTTTGGTGGTTAGAGATAAGAGTCTCATGGTCTTTCCTACCCAGACTAACTTTGAACCATGATCCTCAGATCTCAGCCTCCTTAGTTGCTAGGATTTTAGGTGGTAGCTACTGGCCCTTGGTCCTGAGAGGCTTTTAACCTCCAGTTAATCAGTAATAAGTCAGACAGAATTAGCAGTGTGGCTCAAGTTTAAGAGCAGCTAAAGGGAAAGAAATGCTTCAAGGCCCCAAATTTAAGCCCAATATTTCTTTTCTTTTTTTTTTGGTCGGTCGTGGGACTTGAACTCTGGGCCTGGGCGCTGTCCCTCAGATCTTCAGCTCAAGGCCAGCGCTCTACCACTTGAACTACAGCGCCACTTCCGGTTTTCTGGTGGTTTTATTGGAGATAGGAGTCTCACGGTCTCTATTGCCCGGGCTGGCTTTGAACTGCGATCCTCAGATCTCAGCCTCCTGAGTAGCTAGGATTACAGGCGTGAACCACCAGCGCCCGGCTTAAGCCCAATATTTCTTAAAGTAAATGGAAGAAGAGAGATTTTTTTGTGTGGGTCCTGGGTCTTGAACTCAGGCCTGATTGCTGTCCCTGAGCTCTTCAGCTCAATGACTTTATCACTTGTGCCACAGTACCACGTCCGGTTTTCTGGTGGTTTATTGGAAATAGTTTCATGGCCTTTCCTGCCTGGGCTGGCTTTGAACCACAGTCCTTAGATCTCAGCCTCCTGAGTAGCTAGGATTACAGGTGTGAACCACTGGCGCCTGGCGAGATTTTTTAACTGTATTTTTTTTTTTTTTTCTTTTTTTTTTTGGTACTGGGGATCGAACCCAGGACGTTGCGCTTGCTAGGCAAGCGCTTTGCCACTGAGCTACATCCCAGCCCAGGTGAGATTTTTTAAAAGTGGATAATGCAACATGTTTCAGAGCAGGGGTAATTTTCATAACTTGTGGTTCATAATGTGTAACCAGATTCTAATGAATCACAATGAACTAGGATAAAGTTCTTTTATATGGGGTAAAGATCATGGACACCAGCCAGCTTTTTGCTTTTTATTTTTTTATTTTTTTTAAATCTTAGCAGCCAGTGGCTTGTTTTGTTTTGTTTTTCCAGGTCCTGGGTCTTGAACTTGGGCCTGGACACTGTCCCTAACTTTGAACCTCGATCCTCTGATCTCAGCCTCCTGAGTAGCTAGGATTGCAGGCATGAGCCACCAGTGTCCAGCTAGGATCTATGGTTTTTAAAGTTGGTGTGCTTGAGGCTGGAGGCATAGCTCAGTGGCAGAGCACATGCTTAGCATGCTCAAGACCCTGTGTTCAATCCCTAGCACACTCAAAAAATTATAAAAGTAATTAAAGCTATTTCTTGGAAAGCATCTTAGGAGGGATTAAGCATTTAAGTACAAGCCTTCTTTTAAGCATTTTGTTCTTGAGTTATTTCACATAGCCTCAAAAAAGAAAATCTTAGTATTTTAAGAACAAAAAATATTTAATGTTTTTTTTTGTATGTATACCATTTTTCTCTGTTTCCTAAAATTACCTTTGAATTAATACCCTTATTGGGACATTTTGTAATTCTCAAAGGACTTAACTAGATTACTCATCCCTCTCATTTCCCTCATGGGAAATAGAGTGAGACGTTGTACCAGTTTTGGTACCTTAATTAGTGCTTTTTTCTCAGAAATTCTGGTGTATTCTTTTCCTCTCTGTGTATTTAGAAGGGAATTGGAAATGTGTAACTGTTGGTTTTAGAGAAACACAGAATGCCTGTGCACTGTGCCGTTCCTGTCTGTGTATCCATCTCACCAGGCTTTTGGTGCTTGTTTCTGTGAGAAGTCCATTTTGTGAATTATGGAACTTGTGTACAGGGAAGTGAGATGCTGCTCCCTTGAAGTTCTTGAAAACTACCTTGCCTTTTCTTCATACTCCTAGTTTAAACCAACTCTGGATGTCAGTAGAAGTCCTAGAGTATGGAATTTTCTCCCCCCAGAGCTAGAGATCAGGGTCTCATGCTTGTTAAGCAAGGATTCTATTACCTGAGCCATGCTCCTAGCTTAGATTTGTGTATTTAATTGTTGTTCATTTAGATGTTTACTAGTTGGTTATCTCTTGGTTTACATGTTTGACCCAGCATCTCTTTTCTCCTCCTCTGCTCGCTATCTAGACCCTTGTACTAGTTAGACCAGCACTCTACCATTGAACTACAATCCCCACTAAAAGTGACTTTTACCCTCAAGGTATGATTGAAACTATTGGTAGCAAGAAAATATTTTCCACTGATGCTAATGAGCAGCTTTTGTTGACTTTTACCAAAAGTACTTGGGCACAAAAGTTACTTCCTTTGGGAGCACTTGTAATAATTAATTAATTTTGGCTAATTGAAAGTATTTAATATTTAAGAGCCTCCATGGAGAATTGTTTCTAAGTGAGTTGTGATTTCTTGAGGAAATAGGACAATCAGAGAGTATACAGTACATGTGCTACTGCTTCCTTGAAGGCTATGGGAATGGCTTTAGGGTCTCCCACAGTGGAGTGAAGATCTTCCCTTCTTTCCTTGGTCTGTGCTGCGCTGTTTCATAAGCCAAAATAAACTGGTGGTGACAGCATTTCTAGTTATGCCTGGAGAAGTCAAGATTGCTTAGGTGAGGTGTAAACTGTACTTTAAGCTCTTTAGGTATACAACAAGGTCAAAGTACAGAATAGGCTTCTGTTTCCACTGCCCGGCTCTGCCATACCCTTCCCTTCGTGATGGCTTGAAAGCTCTGAAACCCTGAGCAAAGTCTCCAGCCCCACTCCTTAAATTGTTTGGCTCAGGTATTTGGTCACACTGATAGAAAGTGTAGGCACACACACATACCACTTTTGCCAACTACAACCAAAAACTTGAGAAAAATAATAAAATGCAAGGAAAAATGTATACAACAGGGCTGGGAAGGTGGCTCAGTGGTAGAGCGCTTGCCTTGCATGCTTGAGGCCCTGGGTTTGATTCCTCAGCACCACATAAGCAAAAAAGAAAAAAAAAGCTGGAAGTGGCGCTGTGACTCAAGTGGTAGAGCGTTAGCCTTGAGCTGAAGAGCTGAGGGACAGTGCCCAGGCCCAGAGTTCAGGCCCCACGACCAGACCCAAAAAAAAAAAAAAAATGTATACAACAGACCCTTAGAACAGCTACAGGACAACATAGCTAATGTTAACCAGGGTGTGTAATCCCTATTTTGATTATTTCATCGAATGTCTTCATAATGTTTACTTAGATCATCTAGGGAAAGGTAGTTTAAATTATTCTTAGCCAGGTGCCAGTGGCTCAAGCCTTTAATTCTAGCTACTCAGGAGTCTGAGACCTGAGAATCATGGTCTGTAAGACTTTTATCTCCAATACACCACTCAAAAAATCGGAAGTGGCACTGAGGCTCAAGTAGTAAGAGCGCTTGCCTTGAGCTGAAGAGCTCGGGGACAACGCCTAGGCTCAGAGTTCAAGCCCTACCACCGACAAAAAAATATATATATATTATTCTTAGGAGGTTTTGTTAACAATTCTGTGGAATGTCATTTTGTCTTTGAAACAAGCCAAACCTGAAAGTAATGCACAAACAAATACTAAAATATCTGGCCAGTCATAATTTGCAAGAATTTCTTTTTCCTTCATTACCAGAATAGTTTTCTAATCAGCAGAAAAGGTTGTGTTGGTGACTAGTATATCAAACAGACTGAAAAGTGGAAAGTGTTCTTGGTGAGTTTTGTGACCATTTGTGTGTAAATATGTAAATAGGGATCTTAAAGCAAAATCCAACCCATCAAACCAGCAGATAACACCAACAGAATGAATTGTTTTGGATTAAGTGTAGATTTAAAGAGAAATCTGGAAATTAGAGATGTGGCTGGGTGGTTCTAGCTACCATCTCCAGCACCAGAAAAAGTCAAGGTGAAAGGGCATTGGGATGCTGAAATGCTTCAGGTCCTGCTCTTGGCTTTTTAGATAGTAAATGGTTAGTTTTACATTTAATTTCATAAGAAAGGGGTTTCAGCTTAGTCTTCATGCTGAAGGTCAAGCATATGTGATAGGAATGAATGGTTACTGGTAGGATGTAGTTTCTAGAGTAAGGCTGAGATCCTTTTTTTTTCTCTCCTGTAGACTACAATTGGTCAATTTTGTGGAACCTGTGGGCCTCAATTACTCCATGTTTATTCCTACCTTGCTGAATCAGGGCACCACTGCTCAGCAAGAGAAATGGCTGAACGCGTCCCAGGAACTCCAGATAATTGGCACCTACGCCCAGACGGAAATGGGCCACGGTTAGTCTGAATCTGAGGGTCCATGGGCAACCCACATCAAGACTTCCCATTTAAACCAGGTGGGAGCCACTCAGTCTCATCCCTCACTATCACAGGAAGGAGTAAAGAAAGGGAAGGAAGAAGCATTGTGAGAATCTGGAAAAATTTCATTTTGTTATTCGGTTGCTTTTTGATTTATGGAATTGGCTTAAGGAATACATCGATCCCAATCAGTGAAGAATCTAGTGAAGACTAGATTCTGTTTATGGTCTTCTACTATAAACACCTTCCTAAACACCTGGGATTCCAGAGTCGGGACACAGGTGCTGAATTTACAGCCTGACAAAAGGTTACCTAAGGCAAGGAAGATACACCCTTCCTGGAGTTTGCACGTACATAAGTTGCATGGATCCATGTAACTTGTCAGCATTCAGATTTTGTAATCTTAAAATAGTTTTTAGTATAGCACTCTCATTTTTTTTTCAAGTATTCTTTGTGCTGTGAGCTTGAACTCATGGCCTGGACACTGTCCTTGAGCTTTTTTGCTCAAAACTAGCTCTAGAGCCTCACTTTTAGCTTTTTAGTGATAAATTATAGATAAGAGTTTCATGGACTTTCCTTCCTGGGCTGGCTTTGAACCACAATCTTCAGATCTCAGCCTCCTGAGTAGCTAGGATTACAGGTGTGAGCCACCAGCACCCGGCTTGTTTTAGTATTTATTGTAGATTGTATTTAACTTTAATAATCATGTATCATTCATAGGAGACATGTGAAATACTCCGGGGCTTGTTTGTCTGTTTCTGCCTTTGTTTACAAAATACGTCACATCTATTTTCCCTGAATTTCAAATTGAGAGTAAAAGAAATGAAATTCTGAACTTACTGTGATAAGAATAGAAATTGGACTTTGAGGGGCTGGGAAGGTGGCTCAGTGGTAGAGTGCTTGCCTTGCATGCATGAGGTCCTGGGTTCGATTCCTCAGCACCACATGAGCAGAAAAAGCTGGAAGTGGTACTGTGGCTCCAGTGGTAGAGCGCTAGCCTTGAGCTGAAGAGCTGAGGGACAGTGCCCAGGCCCAGAGTTCAGGCCCCATGACTGGCAAAAAAAAAAAAAATTGGACTTTGATCCCATGTTGCTATAGGCAAGTTTGTATTTTAAATTTTCTTTCCCACATAGCCTCCAGTTCAGTATATTTTGAGCCAATTTTGCCTTTTTGTAAGATTAAGTTTTGCTTCTTGCTGGAATTTTATGTTCTTTCTTGACTTTCGGTCATTGACATGTATGTAAGCTAGTTGGTTTGTTGGTTAGTTTGTATTATGTGACAATATTAGCTTCTGAAGATAGGTAAAAAAGACCCTCTCCATTAAGAGGCAAGCCAGTCACCTGTGGAAAGTGTTCCTGTCCGCTTATCTTTGCCCTCTAGAGTGTGCCTTTCCTGTAAAGGCATGCATGCATGCCAGGAAACTTCAGATACTGGCTCTGTGACATTAGTCAAAGGTCATGGACCGTGCTGAAGAACAGTGCTCCCTGAGGATTCTGGGTTTGAAGGAGTGGCCTATAGAACTTGCTCCAACATTACCATTATGACCATACATTTCTTTAGATCACAAGGCAGGTAGTGTGCTTGCTCTTAGACATGTTGAGGTAGGGATGTTTCCTAGGAAAATTATCCTTTAGGAATGTAAATCTTACTTATATAATATAGTTCTCCTAAAAGAAGGCTACAATGTCTTTGTAGATTCCCCCTCATGGATAATGTAAATATGTAACAAAACACTTTTCTTCCTTATAAACTTGAAAAACAGGTAGTGAACTTGCTGTTCTGTCATTCGTCTTTTTCTCACAACTTTCCCACTATCCTCTCCCAAGTGATCCTTTTCTTCTTGGACTCCCATGAGATTTTTTCCCTAGTATTGGGTTATTCTAGTTTCCTTACCAGCAGTGATGATAGTACCTTTTTTTTTTTTGGTCGGTTGTGGGGCTTAAACTTTGGGCTAGGGTGCTGTCCCTGAGCTCTTCGGTTCAAGGTGAGTGCTCTACCACTTGAGCCACAGCGCACCATTTCTGGTTCTCTGGTGGTTAATTACAGCTAAGAGTCTCACAGACTTTTCTGCCCAGGCTGGCTTTGAACTGTGATTCTCAGTTCTCAGTCTCCTGAGTAGCTAGGATTACAGGCATGAGCTACCTGAACCCAACTGATAATAGCATCTTTGGAGGACCTGTATTTTGGGGCTAGAGGTATGTAGCTCTAGGCATGAACAAGTCTCTAGGATTGGTACCTGGCATTTTGGCGTTGTACCTTCAGAATATCTTTCTCAGAGATGAATAACTGCATTGGAGAGAATAAACATTTTGTAATGTTTATTGCATAATTACAAGCTTTTCCTAGAACCAGTTTACAATATATGTAACATCTTAATGTTCCTGTGTCTCCATAGCCCTAGCAACATGGTCACTTTAATAGATAGCTAACATTTAAATGTTTAATTTTTTAATTGGGCATCAGGCCTATAAGCTCAGGTCTGTAGTCCTAGCTACTCAGGAGGCTGCG
Organism: Dipodomys ordii; assembly: GCF_000151885.1. Lineage (NCBI taxonomy): Eukaryota > Metazoa > Chordata > Mammalia > Rodentia > Heteromyidae > Dipodomys > Dipodomys ordii. The sequence goes on from NW_012267223.1 coordinate 3,546,858, forward strand.
ACTGACAATCCAGTAGGGACGGCAGACTAAACAGTGAGCTAGCAAAGAGCTGGAACTCGAGGCATGGCTCAGGTGGTTGAGCACCTGGCCTTGAGTGGGGAGAGCCAAGTGCAAGTACCAGTCCTGGCAAAAAATAAAGTTTTAATGTATAATTCCTAGTGATCCTGGATATTATTGCATATTTTGACTTGCTGTTTGCATTTTCTGTGTATAAAATGAGGGTTTTTTTTTTACCTCTCGAGTATTAAAGTATTTAAATAGGGTCTGTATATTGATCTTACCTGATGGTATTATATCCATCTTTTTTCTACTATTTTCTGCTTTGTTGAATTTTTTTTAGCGTGAGTTATTCAACGTGCTTACTCTGAGTAGTTACAAATTTTCTCCTTTCTATAACTTGGATAATTATTTTCTGTTTTCTTCTCCTTTGGTTTGGTTTGTATTTCATGCTTTGACTTGTATATGATACAGTGTGAGAATGAATCCCATAAGGTTTTCTTTTCTTTTCTTTTCTTTTTGTCGGTTCTGGGGCTTGAACTCTGGGCTTGGGCGCTGTCCCTCAGCTCTTCAGCTCAAGGCGAGCACTCTACCACTTGAGCCACAGTGCCACTTCAGGTTTTCTAGTGGTTTATTGGAGATAGGAGCGTCAGGGGCTTTCCTGCCCAGGCTGGCTTTGAACTGCGATCCTCAGATCTCAGCCTCCTGAGTAGCTAGGATTACAGGCGTGAGCCACTGGCCCTAGGCTTAGATTTCTTACGTCTGTCAACTAGTGGCTCTCCTTCCTGTTTTTCTAGCTTGCTGAGAATTTTGTAATAGTTTAATTTTTTTTCTGGAACCTTAACTATAGTCCTCCTTTTCTTCCTCTTCCTCCTCCTTTTTTTTGTTCTTATTATTATGTTGGTTGTATGGCTTTACCTCAGGACTTGGGTATTGTCCCTGAGCTCTTTTACTCAAGGCTAGCACTCTACAACTTTGAGTCTCAGCCCCACTTCCAGTTTTTGAGTGATTAATTGGAGATAAGAGTCTCACAGGGACTTTTCTTCCCAAGATTGGCTTCAAACCACCACCTTCAGATCTCAGCCTTCTGAGTAGTTAGGATTATAAGTGTGAGCCATCAGGGCCTGGCTTATACTGATTATTTTTGTCTTCTGACATAAATTTGTCTAGTTGCTTGTAATATATTTTTAAATCTGATAGGATAAACCCATTGTTAATATATCAAGATAAACATATTTGGTACTCTTGCCTACGTATTTTTTTTTCTTTTTTGTCTGTCTTTTTTCTCATCTGAGAAGACTAACAGCTCTTCCCAAGAAAATAAAGACTGTAATACTACATTAATTAAAAATTCCTGTAGTGTTTTTTAGAAATATGTAGGCAAGTTGGGCACTGGTGGCTCATACCTGTAATCCTAGCTACTCAGGAGGCTGAGATCTGTGGATCACAGTTGAAAGCCAACTTGAGCAGGAAAGTCTGTGAGACTCTTATCTCCAATTAACCACCAGAAAAGCGGAAGTGGCACTGTGGCTCAAGTGGTAGAGCGCTTTTCTTGAGCTGAAGAGCTCAGGGACAGTGCGCAGGCCCAGAATTCAAGCCCATAACCAGCCAAAATAAAAGAGTCTCATACTTTTCTATCTGGGCTGGCTTTGAACTGATCCTCAGATTTTAGCCTCTTAAATAGCTAGGATTACAGGTGTGAGCTACTAGCAGTCAACTCTTGCATATGTATTTTTTTTTTGGGGGGGTGTCTGGTCGTGGGGCCTGAACTGTGGGCCTGAGCGCTGTCCCTCATCTTGCATATTTTTTTATTCATGCTGCATTAGGAATTTGAATTCTGTCTCTTAAATTTTTATTTATTCTGGGAATTGAACTCAGGCCTTGTATTTTTAAATACATGTTTTATATCCTGAGCTAAGTTGCTTAATTAAAATTTAAAATTTTGGTTTCTTCATAAATTGTCTTTCTCTTCACTGGGTTTTCTAAGTGAATGATCTTAAGAATGCAGTTGATTTTCTTTTTTTTCCCTTATAGACTATTTCTGTTCTCAATTTGCTTATTATTGCTGGTGTTTTGTTGCTCTTGATATCCTAGGATTATAATCATGCTGTGCACAGAGATGCTATTTTAATTTTATTCCTCCCCCATTTATTATTAAGTGTGTGTGTGTGTGTGTGTGTGTGTGTGTGTGTGTGTGTGTGTGTGTGTGTGTGTGTGTGTGTGTGTGTGTGTGTGTGTGTCCATCCTGTGTGGGCTGTTAGCCTTTCCAGTCTTGAACCTTGTGGATAGAGAGATGTTACAGTTACAAAGAACTCGCTATCACTTGGCTAATACAATGTTGGTGCTTTGTTATTTTATAATAAATGATTTTAAAGTAATATTTAGTCATTATCATGAATCATCAACATTTTACATTAAATACTTGGTTTAAGTAAAAAACAAAACTGTCCCTTTCTCCTTATAACATTTCTGATGGTAGTAGTTTGACCTACTACTCTGCTAAGAGTGTGTGTGTGTGTGTATATATATGTATATATATATATACTATATATATATAATTTATTTATTTATATTTATATATTTTTTATTTTACTTTATTTTTTTGGGTCCGGTCCTGTCGTGGGCCTGGGCACTGTCCCTCAACTCTTCAGCTCTTGAGCATAGTAAATAAAAATTCTACTACTGAGATATACTCCAAACCTGAGACTCCAAGTTCATTTTTAATTTTTAAAATTTATTTTGTTTGTAGTACTGAAGGTTGAACCTAGGGCCTAGAGCTTGTTAAACAAACACTCCCACTTGAGTGATACCCTTTAGTTTTGTTTGTTTGTTTTTTGGGTCCAGTTGTGGGGCCTGAACTCTGGGCCTGGGCGCTGTCCCTCAGCTCTTCAGCTCAAGGCTAGCGCTCTACCACTTGAGCCACAGCGCCACTTCCGGCTTTTTTTCTTTTTGCTTATGTGGTGCTGGGGAAAACCCAGGACCTCAGGCATGCAAGGCAAGCGCTCTACCACTGAGCCACCTTCCCAGCCCTCATGCTGTGTTTTTATGGGAATTTTTTTTCTTTTTAATTTTGAAGTGATTGTAAATTCATAGGAAGTTTCAAAAATAGTACCAATAGTACCAAGAGAATTTATAAATCTTTTACCCAGTTTCTACAAGTGATAACATCTTGTGGAATTTCCACTTGTCATCCTTCCAAGGATAGCTTTAGGTTTTTGGTATATCCTATGTTGTACTTATGCAATAATTTCCTCACCCAGAAGACAAGTAGATGATGACGTTTCTTTATATTGTGGCTTGAACTCGGCATCAGGCTCTCTTGCTCATGGCTGGTGTCTAACACTTAAGCAATATCCCCACATCAGCGTTTTTGCCACTTAATTAGATACAGACTGTTATAGACTTTTCTGCCCAGCCTTGCTTCATACCATGATCCTTTGATCTTAGCCTCCTGAGTAGCTAGGATTACAGGCATGAACCACTGGTGCTCAGCTTTTGTCTTTTTAAAGAAGGGTCTTTGTATGTAACCCAGAGTAGCCTCATACCCACTATATGTGTCAAGCTGGTCTCAAATTTTCTATCTTCTTAAATGCTGGGATTACAAGTATGCACCACTATATCCAGACAATGCTTGTAAACTTTTAATGGACAATAATTAACCAGAAAATGGATTTAAGACCGAAACAAGGTGTTTATTATCATTTGTGATATTTAGTACATAATTGTAATGACAAAGTTATTATACACAAATCTGTGTTTGTAATTGTTATGATTTTCACTAGAAATTGCATGCTTTTTAATTTCTGAAATTATTGAGATGAAGAGCACTGTCGATTTTTGTATTTGTTTTAGTAGGGCATGACTGAATATTCGACATGATGAATCTGGATCTGATGCTGGATATTCTATGGACAAAATATCCCTGCCTAGAAGCATTAATTAAGTTGCATCTGGAACAAAACCTTACTCTAGGAGATTATATTGCATTCTGTCTCCTTCCCATTCCAGTAAGCACTTGTGCCACCTTAATTCTCTATTCCATGTAATCTCTCCAAAAGTTTCATTTCCATCCATTGTCAGGTCAGAGTCTCTGTCTCATACACACGGTATTGTGCTGTATGGGCTGTGATCTCTGAATGGATCCTGCTACAAGCAATGAAAATTGCTGAGAATCATAAAGCAATACAGAAAGGGGCAGTGCTCCCATCCGTAATGAAGTGCACTTAACTAATCCATACTCACCGAAGATTTTTTTTTTCTCCTTCCCTTGCTCTGTCTGTAAATTGTTGATTCTCTTACACCTGATGATGCTTCTCTCAAATGTCCATCCTTGGTAATTCTTCGAAGCTTTGTGCACCGAGGGCGGCCCGAACCTTTGGATCTTCACTTGGGCATGTTCCTGCCCACCTTGCTTCACCAGGCCACCGCAGAGCAGCAGGAGCGCTTCTTCATGCCAGCCTGGAATTTGGAGATCACTGGCACTTATGCCCAGACAGAGATGGGTCATGGTACAGTGCATTCTGTCTACCTTCTGGGTGGGGCAGGCCTCACCAGCTAGACACATAGGGCGTGCCTGCCAGATGCTAGTGTGTCAATATATGGTAGTCTTTTTAGATGAGATTCTCCTGCAGCATGCCAGCTTTGTACATGGACATTGGTTTTTGGTTAGTGAAAATTAAACATTGTATTATTCTAGTGATTTACTGATTATTTTTTCATGTATCCTCATCAGGAGATCAGTAAGAAAGTCAGGCTTTCCTTACCACATGACTTTTCTTCAAGTTCATTCAAGTAGTGTAGAACCTGTGTACCTAGAACCTGATCCGATCCATTATATTCATTAATCTCTAAATACTTACTGATACCCTAATGCAACCTTTACAAATCTCAGAAGAAATACACAGTCAAGGTTTGGGTGCTTTTTGACTTGCATAAGGGGAATTAATAGCTTCTTATAATCAGAACATGCAGCCTTTTGTGCTTAGAAATTATTTGTTCCTTGATTCAATAAATGCAAAAAAAAGTTCTGAAGGTAGCTTGGCCAGAGGTTAGAAATTAAGAAAAATTGTATTCCTAGGCATTTGCTTCAAATTCTATGTGAAACATCTTTCTTTTTTCTCACCACCCCCACCTGCCATTCTTCACATATCTAGATTGGAATGAGGGTGCCAACCGTTCCTCTCATCATCGCTGCTGAATTGCTATCTCTGCCATTCGTTTACTTCTGCCAACTTCTTTCCACTCTGGGCTCTTCTTACTCAGGGCTGACTAATATTTTATGGGAACTTTTTTTTTTTTTTTTTGTTAGTCATGAGGCTTGAACTCTGGGCCTGGGCGCTGTCCCTCAGTTCTTCAGCTCAAGGCGAGTGCTCTACCACTTGAGCTACAGCGCCACTTCCTTATGGGAACTTTTTAAAACTGCAAATGGAACACTATTCAGCTCAGTTACACATTTGAAAACATTTGTCTTTGTTATGTTTAAGGTGCCTTTTTTTTCTGTAAAATCATCTTTGGTAAAGGAATTTCCGAAGTCTCTACTTTCTTGACTCCCATTCAGATCACATGTAAACTGGCCATTTCTGTTACTCAATTTAGAAGTTTCTAAATATTTCCAAGTGTTCAGTGAGGTCTAGTTTGATGTAAAAAAAAAAAAAAGGTCCTCAGTACAAGTATTATTAGAGAAAATGCCACCAAGACATGTTTTTGTTGTTGTTTTGTTTTTTATAACTCTTCAAGGAATTTTGGCAGATGTCCTGGTGTGTTATTTATCTCTGGTAAACACACAAAACTGGGAACTCTTCTTTATCACATTCGGGAACACTAGGATTAAGTTAAGGCCTGGCATTAGAACTCGGTAGGGTGTCTAGGCATCAGTGGCTCATACCTGTAATCCTAGCTACTCAGGAGGCTGAGATCTGAGGAGCAGGGCTCAAAGCCAGCCTGGGCGGGAAAGTCTGCAAGACTCTTGTCTCCAATTAACCACCAGAAAATTGGAAATGGAGCTGTGGCTCAAAATGGCAAAGCACTAGCCTTGAGCAGAAAAGCTCAGGCACAGCACCCAGGTCCTGAGTTAAGTCCTATGACCGACAAAAAAATTTACAGGGTGAATGCAAGCTTTACTGTTTGGCCCTTAGAAGAATTTTTAAAATTCACTTTTTCTAACAAATAAACCTTTAACATTCTAGCATTCACTCTGATAAAGTTCACAGCTTACAAAAACATTAGCTGAAGTCTATCAGCACATTCCAAGGTGCTGAGTTGCGGGAATTGGCACACTTGAAACTTAGAGATGGGGGATTGGACTCATGGCTCAGTTGGTATAATGCCAGCCAATGTGCAAAGTATCAGGTATGGAATTCTAGTCCTGATCTTGCAACAACAACAACAACAAAAATCTGGGCGCTGGTGGCTCATGCCTGTAATCCTAGATACTCCAGAGGTGTGATAAGAAGATCATGGTTCAAAGCCAGCCCGCGCTGGAGAGTACGAAACTCTTATCTCCAATAAACCACCTGGAAACCAAAGTGGCATTGTGGCTCAAGTGGTAGAGCGCTGACCTTGAGCTGAAGAGCACAGGGACAGCACCCAGGCCTGGAGTTCAAGACCCACAACCAAAAAAAAAGAAAAAAGAACCCTAGAGATGGGGTAAAATGGTGGCAGTGAACTTCTCTTGTTAGATCCGTACATTGTTACTGTTTGGTTTTTGGGTTTTTGTTGTTGTTGTTGTTTTAATCCAAACTGCCTGTACATTTTCATTCATCAGAGTAACTGTTACAGATGCACTAGATCATTATAGACGTGAAATGTGGGAGACTCTTGCTTTCAGATCTTGTTTTCCTCTGAAATTCTAGAGCTTGAAGGACTAGGCAAAAAGATCTTATCCTGCAGTGATTATTTCCCCCATGCTTTATCTGAATTGAATATAATTTCTTCTTTTAGGAACTCATCTCCGAGGCTTAGAAACCACTGCCACGTATGACCCCAAAACCCAAGAGTTCGTTCTCAACAGTCCTACAGTTACATCCATTAAATGGTGGCCTGGTGGGCGTAAGTGAATTCTTTGAACATTTGTTGAATATTTTGTAGATCCACTATGAGATTATATTTAGAATTTAGAGCTTATATGAGAATATTGTTTGAAATACAGAAAGCAGAGGGTAAATCTTAAACTACATTAAGCTATTTCATCTCCTCTTGTGCATGTTATATAGATTTCTGTTTTATGTACCACAGAAATGAGGATTATCGCCGGGCACTGGTTGCTCATGCCTGTAATTCTAGCTACTCAGGAAGCTAAGATCTGAGGATACAGTTCAAAGCCAGCCCTGGCAGGAAGTTCATGAGACTCTTTTTTTTTTTTTTTTCCCCTGCTTATGTTGTGCTGAGGAATCGAACCCAGGGCCTCATGCATGCAAGGCAAGCGCTCTACCACTGAGCCACCTTCCTAGCCCTCCATGAGACTCTTTTTTTTTTGGGGGGGGGGTACGGTCATGGGGCCTGAACTCTGGGCCTGGGCGCTGTCCCTCAGCTCTTCAGCTCAAGGCTAGCGCTCTACCATTTGAGCCACAGCACCACTTACGGCTTTTTTCTTTTTGCTTATGTGGTGCTGAGAAATCGAATCCAGGGCCTCAGGCATGCAAGGTAAGCGCTCTACCACTGAGCCACCTTCCAGGCCATCCATGGGACTCTTATCTTCAATAAACCACTAGAAAACCGGAAGTGGCATTGTGGCTCAAGCGGTAGAGCAATCACCTTGAGCTGAAGAGCACAGGGACAGCGCCCAAGCCCAGAGTTCAAGCCCCATGACCGACACACACACACACAAAAATAGAAATGATGAGTATTTTGCAGGCTTTTTTTTTTTTTTTTTTGTCAGTCGGGGGTTTGAACTCTGGGCCTGGGCGCTGTCCCTCAGCTCTTCAGCTCAAGGCGAGCCCTCTACCACTTGAGCTACAGCACCACTTCCGGTTTTCTAGTGGTTTATTGGAGATAGGAGTCTCATGGTCTCTCCTGCCCGGGCTGGCTTTGAACCGCGATCCTCAGATCTCAGCCTCCTGAGTAGCTAGGATTACAGGCGTGAGCCACCAGCACCCGGCTTTTTTTTTTTTTTAGTTTTTCATCTAAACATCCCTGAATAGTACTGTAGTTTTAAGATGATAATATTTAAAATATTAATACATTCTAAAAAAATGAAATAATAATATTCCCTATCATTTTTTCCATAGTACAAGGGATGGAACCCAGAGCCAGCAATTGCTAGGAAGTTGCTCTACAATAGAGCTCCAGCCTTAGCCCTCTATTTGTCATTGCTGCCTTGCCAAAAATTTGAGTTGTCTTCAAATTTTCACTATAAATAGCTTTGACATGTTTATTTGGTGTCTTTTCTTCATTCTGTGCTCTTGAGTTGGGATTCTTATTTTGCATGGATTTCCATTTTAAAGATCCATTTTGTATGGATCTTTAAAAATATAGCAGTATCTCACTTCTGTCCTGTCTGTCTGATGTTGCAGTTGGGAAGACTTCCAATCATGCCATAGTTCTCGCCCAGCTCTACACTCAGGGGAAGTGCTATGGATTGCATGCCTTCATTGTACCTATTCGTGAAATGGGGACCCACAAGCCATTGCCAGGTAAGTAAAAGTTAAAACAAGTGCTTTTCTCTACAAAAAAGTGTAAGATACAACTAAAGAAAGGGATTGAAGAGCATAAATGTCTCACATCACCCAGACATGACTGTAGTGAGAGCTGCTTGGGAGGCTGAGGCATGAGGATTACAAGTTCAAATCATCAGCTTGAGCAATTTAGACCTAGTCTCAAAATAAAATACTGCAAGGGCTGGGAAGATGGCTCAGTGTTAGAGTGTTTGCCTTGAATGCATGAGGCCCTGGGTTCGATTCCTCAACACCACATAAGCAGAAAAGCTGGAAGTGGCACTGTGATCAAGTGGTAGAGTGCTAGCCTTGAGCTGAAGAGCTGAGGGACAGTGCCCAGGCCCAAAGTTCAGGCCCCACAACCACCAAAATAAAAATAAATAAAATACTACAAAAGAGCTGGGGGTATAGCTCAGTGGTAGGACTTTTGCCTAGCATGTCTGTGGGGCCCTGCGTTCAATCTTTAGTACCACTACTACTTCCCCCAAAAAATGTGTTTCCTGTTTTCTGTGGTAGGTATTTCTGTTGGAGACATTGGCCCCAAATTTGGTTATGAAGAGATGGATAATGGCTACCTGAAGATGGACAACTATCGTATTCCCAGAGAGAACATGCTAATGAAGTATGCACAGGTATGTTAGATAGGAAGGAGACAGAACGGGACGCCAGTGATTCAAGCCTGTAATCCTACCTACATAGGAGGCTGAGATCTGAGGATCATGGTTCAAAGCCAGCCCAGGCAGGAAAGTCTGTGAGACTCTGATCTCCAATTAACCACCAGAAAACTGGAAGTGGCACTGTAGCGCAAGTGGTAGAGCACTCGCCTTGAGCTGAAGAGCTGAGGGACAGAGCCCAGGTTCAGAGTTCAAGCCCCATGACTGAAAAAAAAAAAGGAAGTGGGCTGGGAAGGTGGCTCAGTGGTAGAGTGCTTGCCTTGTATGCATGAGGCACCACATAAGCAGAGAAAGCTGGAAGTGGGGCTGAGGCTCAAGTAATAGAGCACTAGTCTAGAGCACTAGCACTAGCACTAATGATAGAGCTGAGGGACAGCGCCCAGGCCCAGAGTTCAGGCCCCACGACTGACCAAAAAAAAAAAAAAGGGAAGGAGACAGGAGCAGGGGCATCCCATGTAGGGGCCATAAGAGTCTGCTGCAAAAGGTGACACATTTTAATTCTGATGTTTATAGTGGGACATTGAAATCAAAAGCAGTTGGCAGGGGTGCAGAGCATACCTAGCTTGCTAAAGCCATGGCTCTCAAGCTTTTATGTGCCTTATAGAATCACCTGGAGGGTAAAAACTCATTGTCAGGCCTTGCTCTGAGAGTTTGAGATTCATTGGGGCAGAGTGGAGAGTGGGATTTAGTATCTCAGACAAAATCCTGGATGTGCTGGTACATCAGGGATACCCGTGTGGAGATCCACTAAACTGCCCCTTGGGCTCACAGAGAGAAGCATCAACCCACCCATGTTCTTCCAGGTGCAGCCTGATGGCACGTACGTAAAGCCTGTCAGTAATAAACTGACCTACGGGACCATGGTGTTCGTCAGGTCCTACCTTGTGGGAGCAGCAGCTCAGTCTCTGTCCAAGGCATGCACCATTGCCATTCGATACAGCGCCGTGAGGCACCAGTCTGAAATCAAGTCAGGGTAAGAGTGTACTCTGAGTGGTCTCAGAATTCTCAACGTGGATGCCTGCATTGGCTCAGCCCAGTGTACTAGGGCTTAACCCCTCATTTTTCTCATTTGTAAAATGAAGATGATAATAGTAGCTTTTTATAGGGTCTTTATAAAGCTTAAGTAAATGAATCCAGCCCAATGCTTAGACTAGAACTGGACACACAGCAAGTTCCATATTCATTTTTCTTTTTCCTATGTAATGTAGGGATCCAGAACCACAGATTTTGGATTTTCAAACACAGCAATATAAACTATTTCCACTTCTGGCCACTGCCTATGCTTTCCAGTTTGTAGGCAGATTCATGAAAGACACCTACTATCGAGTTAATGAGGGCATCGACCAAGGAGACCTGACTGAGCTGCCTGAGGTATGTGTTTGGTCTCCATTCACTTTGTGGGTTTTTATGTTTTGCCTTTGCCTATTGGAAATATCCAGAAGAGCCTGCACATAAAGATTTCCTGAAATGAACTATGTGATCTTAGAAACTACAACAAAGCCCAGGGGCTGGTGGCTCACGTCTGTAATCCTAGCTATTCAGGAGCCTGAGATCTGAGGATCTCCATTCAGAGTCAGCCCAAGCAGAAAAGTCTGTAAGATTCTTACCTCCAATTAACTGGGAAAAAAGCCACAATTAGAGCTGTGGGGGGCTGGGAAGATGGCTCAGTGGTAGAGCGCTTGCCTTGCATGCATGAGGCCCTGGGTTCGATTCCTCAGCACCACATAAGCAAAAAGAAAAAAGCCGGAAGTGGCTCTGTGGCTCAAGTGGTAGAGTGCTAGCCTTGAGCTGAAGAGCTGAGGGACAGCGCCCAGGCCCAGAGTTCAGGCCCCACGACCCGACCCAAAAAAAAAAAAAAAAAGAGCTGTGGCGAAATGGCAAAGCACCAACCTTGAGTGAAAAAGCCAAGTTAAGAATGCTAGGCTCCAAGCTCAGGCCCCATTCCTGGCACAAAAAAGAAAGAAAAAAAAGAAAGTGGAACAAATGTGAAGATACAACTTTTAATTAATGTGGGTTTTTCAGTATTTTAAGTATCCTAAACATCGAACCATGTTGATCATTTATCAGCCAAAGGAATTGTGATGGCAGTAGAACAGTTTAGAAAGGACTGTGGAAACTCACAAGCAGTCGGAGCCTGCTTCTCCAGTTGACATGTGCATTGGCTAGTTTTGCTTGGTAGAAGAGGGCCCCTGTTTTCTCAGCACCATGGGTGTTCTCACAGCCTGTGCTTGTCCCCTCAGCTTCATGCCCTCACTGCTGGGCTTAAGGCCTTCACCACCTGGAGAGCAAATGCTGGTATCGAAGAGTGTCGGATGGCTTGTGGTGGGCATGGCTATTCTCATTGCAGTGGTATTCCCAATATTTATGTCACTTTCACCCCAGCCTGCACCTTCGAGGGAGAAAACACAGTCATGCTACTACAGATGGCCAGGTAAGAACAAAATCCATAATAGCCCCACCAGTTTTCACTGATTGCTCTTGCCCTGTGGCTTCTCTTATCACATGTGAGGCATAGATTTGCTAGTTTTCCTAACCCAGGTTCATTGGGTTTTGCATTTTTATTAGCCTCAGTCATACAAGGAGGTTGATACTTGGACATGGTCATATGTGCATCCAGTGTACCATAGTTAGGTGCAGCCTAACCCCCTCTGACTCAGTGTTTTGATCTTCTAGGTCAGTCTGGTAAGTATGAAACACCTGTCACAGGACATGAAACCATTCAGGAATAGAATTTTACTGTGAAGTCATTTTAGGCTTAGAATTACTACTAAAAGCATGTGTTCTGGTGACTTTTAGGTTCTTAATGAAAAGCTATAATCAGGTGATCTCAGGGAAGTTGGTTTGTGGCACAGTGTCCTACTTGAATGACCTACCCAGCCAGCGCATCCAGCCGCAGCAGGTGGCAGCCTGGCCGACTGTGATAGACATCAACAGTCCCGAAAGCCTGACTGAGGCTTATAAGCTCCGTGCATCCAGGTAAGTTCACCCAGCCCCGAAGCCTCTGAGTTTGGGGCCTGGTAGATGAGAGTAGGCTTGGGAACTTGAGGTCATTTTCCTTTTACTTTTATTTTGCTGGTTGTGGGGCTTGAACTCCTGTACGCTGTCCCCGAGCTTTTTCACTCAAGGCTAGTGCTCTACCACTTTGCCAGAGCACCACTTTCTGTTTTCTGGTGGTTCACTGGAGATAAGAATCTCATAGATTTTCCTGCTCAGGCTGGCTTCTAACTGTGATCTGTAGATGTCAGCCTTCTAACTAGAGAGGATTATAGGCAGGAGCCACTGTGCCCGGCTTCTGGGGGTCATTTTCCTTAGCTCCCTTTTCCTTGATTTCTTAACAGACTTGTAGAAATGGCTGCTAAAAACCTTCAGACTGCACAGAGTCACAGGAAAAACAAGGAGGTGGCATGGAACCTAACTTCCGTTGACCTTGTTCGAGCAAGTGAGGTGAATGGTGGTTCTCTCCTCTTCCTGCCTGCCTGCTCTCCTATTGTGGTGGTCTCACACTGCATTCATTGTTTGCTTTCTATCTAGGCGCATTGCCACTATGTGATCGTTAAGATCTTTGCAGAAAATCTACTCAACATTCAAGAAAAATCCATCAAACTTGTCTTAAAGAACTTATGTCTCTTGTATTCTCTGTATGGAATCAGTCAGAAGTCAGGAGATTTCCTTCAGGTCAGTATTCTCTAGAAAGTTATTTTGTTTGTTTGTTTTTTCTTTTTTTTTTCTTTTTTCAGATTTTCTTTTTATTTATTTTATTGTGAAAATACTATACAGAGGGGTTACAATTACATAGGCAAGATAATGAGTACATTTCTTATCAAGCATTGTAGCCTCCTTTGTTTCCCCTTCCCATCCCTCCCACCCCCCTTATTTTGTTGTTAAGAAAAATAATTTTTATTTCTTTTATAGTTTTATGTGTAGAAATGTATCTCTGTATTTTATTAATTTATTTATTTGGGTTTCTTCTAGGGGAATATTATAACAGTGTCTCAGATTGAACAAGTAAACCAGCGTATAATGGAGTTACTCACTGAAATTCGCCCCAATGCTGTTGCTTTGGTTGATGCCTTTGATTTTAAGGATATGACCCTTGGCTCTATTCTCGGCCGCTATGATGGGAATGTATATGATAATTTGTTTGAGTGGGCCAAGCGATCCCCCCTGAACAAAACAGAGGTAAAAAAAAAAAAATGTCTTGCTACTTTGTGAGTTCTTCACATTTTGTGGTTCTGGGGATGGAACCTAGGGCCTTGTACATGTTAAGCAACTGCTCTGACATATAGCTAGCTATCCTTCCAGTCCTCTTCACTGAAATATGAGGCGGGAAAGGCCTCAGGAAAGCAGTTATTCATTGAAAGCCCTGTGGCCACTTATGACAGTGTCTTTATCCACTCAAGAAGTTCAAAGAGATCTGGATTATTCCAGCAATAAGTAGGGCTTGAACTCTGGGCCTGGGCGCTGTCCCTCAGCTCTTCAGCTCAAGGCTAGCACTCTTCCACTTGAGCCACAGCACCACTGCCAGTTTTCTGGTGGTTTATTGGAGATAAGAATTTCACTGGGGGACTGGGAAGGTGGCTCAGTGGTAGAGCACTTGCCTTGCATGCATGAGGCCCTGGGTTCAATTCCTCAGCACCACATAAGCAACAAGAAAAAAGCCGGAAGTGGTGCTATGGCTCAAGTGGTAGAGTGCTAGCCTTGAGCTGAAGAGCTGAGGGACAGCGCCCAGGCCCAGAGTTCAGGCCCCATGACCAGACCCCCCCAAAAAAAAATAATAATAATTTCACTGGGACTTTTCTACCTGGGCTGGCTTTGAACCGCAATCCTCAGATCTCAGCCTCCTGAGTAGTTAGGATTATAGGTGTGAGCTACCAGGACCCGGCTAGGGTTTGAATTTTTTCTTAAATATTCCTAATTGAACATTTTGGGTTTTTTTTTGTTTTTTTTGGGGGGGTCCAGTTGTGGGGCCTGAACTCTGGGCTTGGGCACTGTCCCTCAGCTCCTCAGCTCAAGGCTAGCGCTCTACCACTTGAGCCATTGCGCCACTTCCGGCTTTTTTCTTTTTGCTTATGTGGTGCTGGGGAATCGAGCCCAGGGCCTCATGCATGCAAGCCAAGAGCTCTACCATTGAGCCACCTTCCCAGCCCCCCCTAATTGAACATTTTCAAACGTGCAAAAGTCAAGATACCTCAGTGTGCTTCCATGTACCCTTTGTCTAGCTTTAAAATCATTGCAGCATGTTTGATGAGAATCCTCCATTGCCACCTCCTCTATGTTCCACTTCCTGGGGATTGTCTTTAAAAATAAAAAACCCAAACCATACATATTGTAATACATAACTCTAAAATATACAGACTTTAAAAACAAGCACAATACCAGTTAACTATCATAAAATATCCCATTGATATTTAGATTTGAACTCAGGTTTGTTTTTTGTTTTTGTTTTTCATTCTGTGTTTTTACAACAATTCTTGGGGAGCCAAGCATGGCGGTATGCCCAGGTCTTGAGTTTAAGCCCTGTGACTGGCAAAAGAAATTTAACTTACCCTCTGCACACTGGTGGCTCACACCTGTAATCCTAGCTACTCAGGAGGCTGAGATCTGAGAATCATGGTTCATAGACAGCCCAGGCAGGAAAGTCTGTGAGACTCTTATCTCCAATTAACCACCGGAAAACTGCAAGTGGTCCTGTGGCTCAAAATGGTAGAGAGCTAGCCTTGAGCAAAAAGGAGCTCAAAGACAGTGCCCAGGCCCTGAGTTCAAGCCCCATGACTGACCAAAAAAAAAAAAAGTATGTCATTTTAGTCCAGCACTAGTGGCTCACTCCTATTATCCTTGCTATCAAAAAATTTAGATCTAAGGATTGAGATTAAAAACCAGCCAGGGCAGTCCTCAAGACTTTTATGTCCAGTTAAGCAAGCATAAAAGATGTGGTGTGACTGGTAGAATGCCAGCCATGGGCAAAAAAAACCTGAAGAAGAGTTCAAAATCCTGAGTTCGAGCTCCAGTGCTGACTCACAAAAAATTAGTATGTTCTTACACATGGCAAGCTGTTTACCAATGTTTCCTCTCTTACCTTTCCCTCTAGGTCCACGAATCTTACCATAAGCACCTGAAGCCACTGCAGTCCAAACTTTGAAGCTCATTGTGCTCCAGAAAGCATCTGTATGCTGCTTCCTCCTACCTGATGCACAGATCTACGTGGAATCTTTATCAAATTCATAGAACTGTAGAACTAGTAGTGACTTGACCTCTATCTTCTTTATATAAATTTTTAAGATAAACAGATTTCAGAGATTAAATTTTAAAAAATCATGTGTTTAAGTGCAATTAACACTGAAAGAGACTTGCTAAGCACTCAGAAAGTTTAAGATACGCAGCATGATAGCTTCCACTTGAAATGCTGCTAGTAGTGCCTACTGGTAGGCCATGATTTTTTATCATTAGTAGGATTTTAACTACTAAATACTAATTATTTTCACATTTTGATTGCTAATCGCTGGTTCTGTAGGTGTTTTTAAACAAAGGTATTTTATGTGCAGTAGATCTTCCCTATCAAATGACTTACCACTCCAACCATGGGGCCTGGTTAAAGGCAATACTGAAGAAAATTGTGGGAAAGAAAGTAACTGGAAACCTTAACCCGAGGGTGTGTTTTCTGCCTGCTTCCCTTCTCTGCAGAAGCATTGCTGCTGTCATACTAACATTTTCCAACAAGATCTCCACACACTGCAGCACCCACAGCTCCTGAAGGTATTCCCTTCAGGAATTCTATTGTTTCTATAGGAGCCCTGTACACTTTTTGTCCCCAGCTTCTTGCACAGTTCAGAACAGTTGGCTCAAAATCTAGCTTTTGACCTTTGCTGGGCCTTCCATCAGTGGTATTTGATTTCCTTCCTCTCTTTCTCCCCCATCCCCAATAATTCCATCTTAGTAGAATAAGTATAGGGAAAAGCCCTCAGCTGTGATACTTAAGTAATTTTGGTGACCTTACTAAATTTCCTGAGACAATCCAGATTTTCAATATTCAGTCATCTTGGCATAACCATTAAAATAATGGTTACATGGTGTTTGGCATTTAAAAAAGTGAAAACATTACCTGACTTATGAAATGGTAACCACTCTGTACAACACCTTAATAATAAAAGTAAAATTACTTTTAAAAAAATGAAAACATCTTACACCCAGAAATGATACAGAAAAAAAAATTCTTCCATGGAAACCATGTGTTCTGATTTTTGGATCAGAAAAATGTAAACATTAAAGTATGACTAAATGATTGGAAATACCTTGTTATTGAGCTTCTGGCTTTGTTTCTAGGAGCTTTTATGCTAAATTGTCTGTCGATTGAAATCTATGTAATCCTTCTATGTTTAAAGGTTTTTGGTTTTTGACATAGGGACTTATTACTATGTGGTCCGGCTAGACTGGAACTCTTAACATCCTTCGGAGATGTGTGATACAACACCCAGCCACTATCTACCTTTTGATGAATGTTTTTTCTGAAAATCAATGTAAAACACTACTTGGGTTTTTTTAACTTGTTAATGATCATGTGTGATAACTGCCTCATGAAACCAGTCCTATTATCAGTTCTGAGAATACAATTCAGCAGAAACCATTTTCTGACCTGGGGCCTGACATAAACTCTGTTCTAGAGGAGCTGGTGATGTGATACTTTAGGTTATGGCAGAAATCGTGTTTGTTGGCCTTCATCTTTCTCCTGGGAGAACTGAGACTCGGGATAGGACTGGAGATTCGCATGGTGTCACCCATTTGGGTGTGTGCTGATAGTAGTTAAATGACCATGTTGACCTGTTCTCTGTATAATCATCTCACAGTCACTGTTCAAATACAGTTCTCACAGATGCTTATTTGTGGGCAGCATCTGATGTTTCTGAACTGATACACCTAACTAACCCAGCTGCTTAGGTCTAGGATCTATCTTAGCAGGTTGTACACACTATAGAGCTGTCCTTGATTTAGCACCTCGTTTTATTTTAAAACTAAATCCAACATTTGATGTTAGTATTTTTATTAACATTGGAATGTTTTGTCTTGGATTTTTTTCAGTGTAATCAAAGAATAAAGGTATAGTAAAACCTCACTGATTTGTACTACTGAGAAAGAGCATACCACACAAATAAGCTATTTACTTTTTTTGCTGGTCCCAGGGCTTGAACTCTGGGCCTGGGCACTGTCCCTTAGCTCTTTTGCTCAAAGCCAGGGCTCTACCACTTAAACCACAGCACCACTTCTAGTTTTTGAGTGGTTAATTGAAGAAAAGCATCTCATGGACTTTCCTGCCCAGGTTGGCTTTGAACTGCAGTCTCATCTCAACCTCCTGAGTAGGATTACAGGTGTAAGCACCAGCACCTGGCACAATTAAACTAAGTTTAAATTATGAGGAAATTTAAAATACAAGTTTACTCAGTTTAGGTGACACTGTGAACATAAAATGGAAGAAGACCTATATGAACAAGTAGCAGTTGTAAGTAGAATTATATTTTTCTGTTAGGGAACCCTGAATCTTTAAAGAAAAAAAGTATACTGCACAATATATAAAACTGATAATTCAAGGTTTATTAGAGATGTGTTTGCTGTATATAATGGATGAAGGTCAAGCCTTCATGTATTTGGGACTCTATCTAGTTTGTGCTCTATTAGCTTGCACATTGGTAACCTCAAACCACAGTTGGTCCCAAAGTCATGGGGAGAAGGGGGTAGAGGAAGGGCCTTCGAGAAGGGGGTAGAGGAAGGGCCTTCGTGTTCTTGTCTTCAGAACAGCTGGTGAGTATCAACTTACCTTCAGAACACGCTTAGCTGCAAATTAACAATGCTCACATAACTTTTTTTTTTTTGGTCATGGGGCTTGAACTCTGGGCCTGGGTACTGTCTCTTAGCTCTTCAGATCAAGGCTAGTACTCTTCCACTTGAGGCACAGCACTACTTCCAGTTTTCTGAGTGGTTTATTGGAGATTAGAGTCTCACGGCCTTTCCTTCCCCAGCTGGCTTTGAACCATAATCCTCAGATCTCAGCCTTCTCAGTAGCTAGGATTATAGGTGTGAGCCACCACACCTGGGCTCACATAATTTTCTGTAGGAAAATGCACCTAATACCTGGCAGTATTTTATAGTCCTAAAGCTAACTTGTTAGATCTTAATTGAATTTCCTTCAAACCTTTGTCCAGGGAAATAGAACTCCAAATTAATCATTCTAGAGTTCTCTGCTTAGATATTTGCCACTGTTTTTCCTCCCCATTTCCTGGGTTCTTACCATCCATCCTACTAGGAAGGAAGTGAATTAGATTCACAGGGTCTGTAAGAGCCCACACTCCTTGTACACGTAGGGTATGCCTGGAGCAGTAGCTGGGGAGAGGAGCTGTGCTAGAAAATCCATTATGATGAGACCAATATTTATGAAATAATGCAGCTAATTACTGCTCCAGTCTTGGGATTAGAACAAGTTATACTGTAAATTACTTCATTTAGAAAATATTGCTGGTGGGCTGGGAATGTGGCTTAGTGGTAGAGGGCTTGCCTCGCATGCATGAAGCCCTGGGTTCCATTCCTCAGATGAAAAGCCACAAGTGGCACTGTGGCTTAAGCGTCAAGGTCTGCTACCCTTGAGCAGAGGAAGCCCAGGGACAGTCTCTAGGCCCTGAGTTCAAGACCCAGGATGCCCGGGGAGGCGGGGGAGAGGGGATACTGGAATACTGGTGAGGCTTTGATTTTAGCTGTCAACACAAATTCCTCAATATTCCTCTGGTCCATGATAAAAGGCATGCAGAGGACCTTGCTTTAACAAATACTACTTGTTAGCAGTTGCAACAATAATGTTTTGGTTTGGTTTTACCTTAAATTTAAAGGAAAATTAGGAATGATGTTAAGAGTTTTTCAACCCAAAACTTTATTTCCCACTGCTTTCTTTGGGGTGGGTAAATACTTTATGGCATGTTTGGTTCTACTGACAAGACGCATTTAGCGTGATTACCCAACCCTGGCCTGACGAAACGTGGACGTCGGGGATGGGACCAGGAGAGGGAACTCAGGGGAGGCCGGTGAATCCCGGTTGGACAGCCTTGGCCCTCCAGCACTGGATAGCTGGCCAATAAGCCAAGCCATAGTCCTTCCCTTTGTGAGATGAGGGAATCCTTAACAAAATCCAAGAAACTGCCCGTGCCTTTCTGCCGTTATGTCCCGGGCTTTGTTCCCACCACAGCCTTGATCAAATTACAGTCACTTCCCTCCTAATCTTTTTTTTTTGGGGGGGGGTGGGGCCTGAACTCTGGGCCTGGGCGCTGTCCCTCAGCTCTACCCCTTGAACCACAGCGCCACTTGCGGCCTTTTTTCTTATGTGGTGCTGAGGAATCGAACCCAGGGCCTCAGGCTTGCAAGGCAAGCGCTCTACCACTGAGCCACTTCCCAGCCCATTCCCTCTTAATCTTGGTGAGGGATAAATACGTGATTGTGGACTTACTCGCCAACCCACCGTTAGCATACACTTCGGGTCCTCCGACGCCGCCACGGGTCCGCTCGGAAGAGCAAAGCGCCACCTTTTCCTCCCCAGCCCCGTCGGCCTCAGTCCCACTAGTGCGGGAAAAGAGGCATGTGGATGGCGCCTAGCAACACGCAGAGCCATTCACAAATGGCCGTCGCAGGGCGCACTGGGAAAGGTAGTTCTCTTCCGCGCCCCAGGCCCGTGGGTGATCGGTCAGAGGACTACAACTCCCAGGGTGCCTCGCTCCGCCTTCTACGGGAAGCCGGAGACCGCGAAGCTGACGTCCGGGGCGCGGGGCGGAAACCTGACGGAGCTGGGCGGCCCGAGTGAAGTCGGAACCCGCTGCTCGGGCAGGGCCGGGGGCCCGACGACCGTGCCCTCGAGGGGTCGGCGCTTAACGGGAACACGGGGTGGGCTGGAGGACCACAGGCTGCACCCGTCGAGGCTGGCTGGGTGCGCAGAGCGGGGTCGCGAGGCACTGGGGAGGGTTCAGGGGGACGGGATGGCTCCGGCTTGGGGACGGGCTGGGGAATTGAAAGAACGTCTGGCACCGCGGCGGCGTCGCTGGGATGCCCCGACGTGAACCCCCGCTGCTAGGAAATACCGCCCGCGGGGGCCGGGGGTTGGGCCCGGACGGGTGGGTAGGAGTGTGGTGAGCCGGAGCTCGTTCAGCTGGTTGCACACACAGACCCGCAGCCTCGCCCGCCGCCGCCTCACCCCAGTCATTCCGCATCTCCTGACGGGACGGGCCCACGGGGGAAGGATTTGAGCCCCTCTGCCTCCTCTCTACCTGGAAGAGGGGAAGGGAAAGCAAATTCTGAGGAAAACCCTTCTCAATGGAAGGAGCCTTTTTCATTTTCTTTCTTTTTTGGAGCTGGTGGTGCTGGGGCTGGAACTCAAGGCCTCGATGCTGTCCCTGAGCTTTTTTTGCTCAAGGCTAGCACTCTTCAACTTGAGCCACACCTCTGCTTCTGGCTTTTTTTTTTTTTTTCCTGTTGCCACTTCCAGCTTTTTCTGTTTATGTGGTGCTGAAGAATCGAACCCAGGGCCTCATGCATACAAGGCAAGCGCTCCACCACTGAGCCACCTTCCGAGCCCCTGGGTTTTTTTTTGTTGTTGTTGTTGTTGTTTTTTAATAGTTAATTGGACTTTCATGCCCTGGCTGGCTTCAAATCATGATCCTCAGATCTCAGCCTCCTGAATACCTAAGATTTCAAGCACCTAGCCAGCTACATTCCCCCCCCCCCCAAATCCTGGAGTTTGACCTCAGGGCCTAGGCATTGTCCCTGTCCCTGAGCTTCTTTTGCTCAAGGCTAGCACTCTACCACTTGAGCCACAGTGCCACTTCTGGCTTTTTCTGTGTAGGTGGTACTAAGGAATCCAACCCACGGCTCCATGCATGCTAGTCAAGCCCTCTACCACTAAGCCACATTCCCACCCCAAACTACATCATTTTTAAACAACCACTTTAATTTTCCCCATTAGGGAATATGAGACCGTGTGGGCAGAAGTCAAATGAGCTGGACAGTACCCTGAAAGAGCTGCAAGAAATCTCCAGGGCTCAGAAATGGTAGGCAGCATGTAGAGGAGGATGTGTGGAAATGTCACCACCCTCCACTTCACCCCTGGACTCTGAACATTTCTGACTTCATAGAATACTCTGAGAGTCCAGTGTCAAGAATGAGGATATGGTCCTCAGAGAAGAATAATGGGAAGTAACATTGATGTGAGCAAGGTTTCTCCTGAGCCTTTAATCATGTAGCTTGGTAGTGTTTTTATATACCCATCACTGTGAGTCAGGTGTGTGGACTCGAAGCAAATGTGGTATCTAAAAATCTGGGAAGAGATTTTATGTCCACCCACTGGCACTGCTGCTGATTAGTAAGGATTGTTTCCATGTCCTGAATAAGTCCATTATCAGGAATTCTAGGAAAACATAAAGGAACTTCTGTCTCTAAATGCCATTGGTGCTCTTTCCTCTGCTGACTTGGCAAATGGTAAAACAATTGATTCTCATTTCCAATTTTAACACATTCACTGTTGGATTTTGTTAATGATTTGTTTTCCCCATTTTAGGCACTAAGAGCTAAGAAGGGATTCCGAGGTGAGTGGAGAAGTAGAACATCTATCAATCACTCTTAAGTTGAATACAGATTATTTTTTTTTGCCCTTGGGCTGTGAACTCATTTAGTCATGTCTGTTTTTCAGTTCTTGGCTAGAGGCTTGCAGTTTCTCCTGTAAGCTGCCTATTCTCCTTGGGGGGCCTCTTCCTGCTTTTTCTTTACTCTTCAGAGAAATTCAGAAATAAATATGAAACTGGGAGCTGCTGGCTCACACCTGTAATCTAAGCTATCTAGGAGGCTGAGATCTGAGAATTACAGTTCAAAGCCAGCCCAGACAGGAAAGTCTGTGAGACTTTTTTTTTTTGGGGGGGGGGAAGGGCCTAGTCTGGTCTTGCTTGAACTCAGGGCCTGAGCACTGTCCCTGAGCTTTCATGCTCAGCAAGTGCTCTACCACAGCTTTGCTTCTGGTTTTTAAGTGGTTAATTGAAGAGAAGTTTCACAGACTGTTCTGCCCAGACTGGCTTTAAACTGTGATCTTCAGATCTCAGCCTCCTGAGTAGTTAGGAGGCTGAGTTAGGAGGCTGATTGCTGGTACTGAGCTTTGAGCAACCAGCACAGGCTGGGCTTTTTGAGAGTCAGGAATTCTGATTGGTAGGTAGTGTATGGTACAGAGAATGAATCTACTGAAAAATCATCATCCTTAGGGAAAGTTTTTTTTTTTTTTTTGTTAGTTGTGTTTGAGCTGAGTACCTGGGCACAGTCCCTGAGCTTTTCACTCAAAGCATGCTTTTACTACTTTGAACCACAGCGCCACTTCCAGTTTTCCGGTGGTTAATTGGAGATAAGAGTCTCACAGACTTTCCTGACCAGGCTGGCTATGAACCATGATCCTCAGATCTCAGCCTCCTGAAAGCTAGTATTACAGGCGTGAGCCACCAGCAGCCAGGAAAGTTAAATTTCTCTCTTTTTTTTTTTTTTGCAGTCCTAGGATTTGAACTGGGGTCCTGAGTGCTGTCCTTGAGCCTCTCTGTGCTCAAGGCTAGCACTCTACCATTTGATATACAACACCACTTCTGGCTTTTTTTTTTTTTTTGGCGGTCGTGGGGCTTGAACTGTGGACTTGGGCGCTGTCCCTGTGCTCTTCAGCTCCAGGCGAGCTGAAGGATTACAGGTGTGAGCCACCAGCGCCTGGCTACTTCGGGCTTTTTTTAAATAGTTTATTGGAAATAAGAGTCTCATGGACTTTCTTGCCCAGGCTGGCTTCAAACTGGGATCCTCAGATCTCAGCCTCCTTAGTAGCTAGGATTATAGGCGTGAGCCACTAGCACCCAGCCAAGAAAGAAATTCCTGCCTGGGTATTTGATCACTCAGGCTAGCGCTCTACTACTTTGAGCCACAGCTCCACTTCCAGGTTGCCAGAAGTTAGCCAACACCTTGCAGCATTAAAGGCAAAACTAAGCCTAAGGCCCAACATGTGAAGGCTCTGTGCTCTGGGATGGAGGAGGGAGAGGCAGGTTCAAGGTTTGTAAGTGTAACTCTTCTTTCTTCCTGAAGTCAAGATGGTCCTTTTGTGTTCTAGGCTCCATTGATGATGTCCTCAGTGACCTCCTGGGGGATGACTGTAAGTACCCTTCTCTCCAGCCCCAGGTCTTGATCTATTTCTGTTTTTTTATTTTTTTGTCAGCGATAGGGCTTGGACTCATGGCCTGGCGCCATCCCTGCTCAAGGCTAGAACTACCACTTTGAGCCACAGCTCCAATTTCAGTTTTCTGGTGGTTAATTGGAGATAAGAGTCTCTTCCACTTTCCTGCCAGGCTGGCTTTGAACCTTGATCCTCAGATCTCAGCCTCCTGAGTAGGTAGGGTTGCAGGCATGAGCCACCAGCACTGTTAGCATTGTGGTGTTCTGTAATTCAGTGATACCATTTCTGTTTTCTTTGTTTCAGTGATACCCCCTGAGAAGCCTGTTGGACCAGCCTCAAATGCCAAAGACATGACAGGTGTACCTCAGGGGCTCCCTTCAAAGACAAGGGCAAGGTAAGCACCAGGTTGGCCTAAGGATCAACGGCTCATTTCAGACTAATGCCTGCTACCCTGCCACCCTGTACTGTCTCACTTTCCAGGTGTCCCATACGCATGGTTACTGTCAGGAAGTTCTCCCTTCAGCTCCCATTCCCAGGGTAATGGAAAGAGAACTGACCTTGACAGATGAGTGAAAGGAAGATTTGAGATACTCCATCCTCAGCATTCATTTAGGCTAGAGCAGTTGTTTCCTCTTACCTTTTGTTTTTAACTCTGTTTTTTGTTTTTGTTTTTGTTGCGACTTGAACTCAATACCTGCATGCTGTCCTGGAGCTTCTTTTGCTCAAGGGTAGCACTCTACCACTTGAGCCACAGCTCTACTTCTGGCATTCTTGGAGATAGAGTCTCACAGACTTTCTTGACTGGGCTGGCTATAAACCATGATCCTCAGCCTCCTGAGTAGCTAGGATTATAGGCATGAGCCACTAGTGCCTGGATTGTTTTCTTTTCTTTTTTTCTTTTTTTTCCCTGTCGGTTGTGGGGCCTGAACTATGGGCCTGGGCACTGTCCCTCAGCTCTTCAGCTCAAGGCTAGTGCTCTACCATTTAAGCCACAGCACCACTTCTGGCTTTTTCTGGTTATGTGGTACTGAGGAATCGAACCCAGAGCCTCATGCATGCAAGGCAAGCATTCTACCACTCTGGCCTGAGCGCTGTTCCTCAGCTCTTCAGCTCAAGGCTAGTACTCTACCACTTGAGCCACAGCGCCACTTCCGGCTTTTTTTTTTGTTCTGCTTATGTGGTGCTGAGGAATTGAACCCAGGGTCTCATCCATGCAAGGCAAGCACTCTACCACTGAGCTACCTTCCCAGCCCTGCAAGACTCTTTTATCTCTAATTAACCACCAAAAAAAATGAAAGTAGTTATGGTTCAAAGTGGTAAAGCACTTGCCTTGGGCAAAAAAAAACAGCTCTGGGACAGTGCCCAGGCCCTGAGTTCAAGCCCCATGACCAACAAAAAAAAAAGGGGGATTGGGAATGTGGCTTAATGGAAGAGTACTTGCCTAGCATGCATGAAACCCTGGGTTTGATTCTTCAATACCACATAAACAAAAAAAGCCAAAGGGGGCTCTGTGGCTCAGGAGGTAGAGTGCTGGCCTTGAGCAAAAGAAGCTCAAGGACCGTGCCCAGGCCCTGAGTTCAAACCCCAGAACTGGAAAAAAAAAATGAACTATATGACATGGCCTATCCCCAAGTACAAATCTCTCCAAGGTCACTTTGACTCTTTTAAGTCACTCTTTTTTTTTTTTTTAAGTCAGTCATGGGGCTTGAACTCTGGGCCTGGGTGCTATCCCCAGTTCTTTAGCTCAAGGTGAATGCTCTACCCCTTGAGCCACAGTGCCACTTACGGTTTTCTGGCTGTTTATTAGAGATTAGAGTCTCATAGACTTTTCCTGCCTGGGTTGGCTTTGAACCATGATCCTCAGATCTCAGCCTCCTGTGTATCTAGGATTACAGGCATGAGCCACCAGTGCCTATTTTTGTTTTTGTTTTTTTTTATGGTACTGAGATCAAAGTCATATAGAGACCCCTCACATGCTCAGTACATGTTCTACTATGCCCCTATTCCTCTTTTCTTCCTTTTTCTTTTGTGTGTGTGTGTGTGTGTGTGTGTGTGTGTGTGTGTGTGTGTCGATCGTGGGGCTTGAACTCTGGGCCTGGGCACTGTTCCTTCAGCTCAAGGTTAGCACTCTACCACTTGAGCCACAGTGCCACTTCCAGTTTTCTGGTGGTTTATTGGAGATAAGAGTCTCATGGTCTTTCCTGCCCAGGCTGGCTTTGAACCACGATCCTCAGATCTCAGCCTCCAGTGTAGCCAGGATTACAGGCGTGAGCCACCAGCAAGCACCCAGCTTTTTCTTCCTTTTTCTAGAATTACCTACTGCCCCAGGCATGCAGGTCAATGCTGATCCACCCCTTTGCAGGTCCCACCAAGGAGACAATGTCTTTGGCACCCAGGAAGACTTGGCAGGAGCTGATGCGGGGGTGAGTGTGGCCCATTTCCCATCCTTGGCCCCCTGCTTAGCCCCAAGAGCATGAGATTAGTGTGGAGAGCAAGGAGCTGCTCATAGACACTTTTGGAGGTCACTTGGCTCATAAAGCAACAATGAGCTCGAAAGCAAAGCTCTCCAAACTCTGCAAGTTTGATGTTGACCCTTTGCATTAAAAATTGCATACTCTTTGGTCATATGACTGGAAATTAGCATGACTAGGGCCCATTCCAGCATGGATATATCTCTCCATTTAAGAGGAACAGACAAGTGGTAGCACTTTCTGGGTCTCCATAGCTGGCAGGTTTGAATTTAAACAATAGCTAAAACCTGAGGCAGGTTTATGTCCTGTTGGCAGAATTCTGCCCCTGCTGAGCCATCTGCTCCCACAGAAACAAGGCGACAAGGGGCTGCAGCCCTTAGTGTTGCTGGGCCTTGACTCACGTCAGTCTGTATCCTCACCTTCTTTTTTTTTTGGTCGGTCGTGGGGCTTGAACTCTGGGCCTGGGCGCTGTCTGTGAGCTCTTCAGCTCAAGGCCAGCGCTCTACCACTTGAGCTACAGCGCCACTTCCGGTTTTCTGGTGGTTTATTGGAGACGGGAGTCTCACGGTCTCTCCTGCCCGGGCTGGCTTTGAACTGCGATCCTCAGATCTCAGCCTCCTGAGTAGCTAGGATTACAGGCGTGAGCCACCAGCCCCTCGGCTTATCCTCACCTTCTGTGGACTTAGATTTCAGATATCTCCGATGCAGATCCAGAGGCCTTGCTGAAGACCTTAAAGGTAGTTGAAATCGCCTCAGGGTTGGGCTGGGGTGGAGGGGTTAATACTATGTGCCAAGATTTTTCTCTTCCTGGGGGGCGAGGGGAGGGCAGTCCCTTCAGATGAAGCCCAGAGCTAATCTTGGGAATTTTAAGACAAAATTTAAACCGTAATAATAGGGACAGAATCCCACAGAGGCCTAGTAGCTTGGCATGAGCCAACTCTGTTTCTCCCTTTCCTGGTGGCCAGCAGTACTCTGCCATCTGACTGTCAACTCCATGCCCAGCCAATCACCACGTTTGCTGGAGTTGCCAAGTCTAAACTCATGGTTCCAGACCTGTGTGGTGCTTTAAAGAATCAATGTCTCAGGCTGGGAATGTGGCTTAGTGGTAGAGTGCTTACCTTGCATGTATGAGGCGCTGGGTTCAATTCCTCAGTAACACAAACACAGAAAAAGCCAGAAGTGGTGCTGTGGCCCAAGTGGTAGAGTGCTGGCCTGGAGCTGAAGAGCTGAGGGACAGCGCCCAGGCCCAGAGTTCAGCCCCCACGTCTGACAAAAAAAAGAATCTCACAGACTTTCCTGCTCATGGTTGGCCTTGAACTGCAAACCTTAGATCTCAGACTCCTCAGTAGCTAGGATTACGGGCATGAGCCGCCAGTGCCCATCTCCAATTCTTGAGTCTCATTCCAGAACCATTAGCTAAGCTCCTACCTGACTCTACCTACCTTTGGCTCTGTTTTCTTTCTTTGTTTTGTTTTGTTTTGTTTTTGTCTGTCATGAGGCTTGAACTCTGGGCCTGGGTGTTGTCCCTCACCTCTTCAGCTTGAGGCTAGCACCTGTGCCACAGCACCATTTCCAGTATTCTGATAGTTTATTGGAGATAGGAGTCTCACAGACTTTTCTGCCCAGGCTGGCTTTGAACCATGATCCTCAGATCTCAGCCTCCTTAGTAGCTAGGATTACAGGCGTGAGCCACTGGTGGCACCTGGCTTCTGTTTTCTTTCTTTTTTTTGGGGGGGG
>NW_012267223.1:3575588-3596933 GCF_000151885.1 Dipodomys ordii
CGGAAGTGGCGCTGTGGCTCAAGTGGTAGAGCGCTAGCCTTGAGCTGAAGAGCTGAGGGACAGCGCCCAGGCCCAGAGTTCAGGCCCCACAACTGGACCCAAAAAAAAAAATTGGGGGCAGCAATTATTTGGCTGTGGTAAGGGTGGCAGATGGCAGGAACAAATTGTCTTATTTCAAATCATGGCAGAGAAAGCTCTCCCAAAGATCCCCCTCTGGCACCATCACCTTGGAGCCAAGCCTTTTCTCTATTTTATTTATTTATTTTTTGCCAGTCCTGGGGCCTGAACTCAGGGCCTGGGCACTGTCCCTGAGCTTCTTTTGTTCAAGGCTAGCACCCTACCACTTGAGCCACAGCACCAATTCTAGCCTTTTCTGCATATGTGGTCCTGAGGAATCAAACCCAGAGCTTCATGCATGCTAGGCAAGCTCTCTACCACTAAGTCACCTTCCCAGCCACCTTTTCTCTATTTAGTTATTTCCCACTAGAGTTTGCATTTGCTGCCACCTGAGCCACACCTCCAGCATGGCCATGCCTTATCATGTGGACCTTTGTGGACACTGGAACGTCTGAACCATATCACCTTCCCAATGTCATACACTCGCCTTTCATCTGTCCTAGGACCTTGATGACATGGATGCTGACATCTTGGGTCTGAAGAAGTCTCACCCAGCCACTGGCAAAAATGCTGCCAAGGGTTCTGGGAAAGAGCTGCCTAGCAATTCCAAACCTGCTGAAAAGCTCTTGGCCAGTGAGAAAGGTAAGTAGGGGGTAGGTCTCCCCTCCACCCCCAGGGAGTTTCCAAGGATGTGGCCTATTGCTTGAAAGGAAGCTCTCATGTGCAGTGGGTTTTCCCTTTCTAGGATGGAGAGGCCAAGGAGCTAATTGTGAGATTGTGTATGATGGGAGCTGTTTAGTCCCTCTAAGTCCAACTTGGGAAGCTGCCGAAGGGACTTCTTTTATGGTGGGTGAGGGTTGAGACAGGGTCTTGCTATGTATCCCAGGGTAGCCTTGATCTGGAGATCCTCTTGCATCAGCCTTCTGAGTGCTGGGATTAGAGTCAAGGACTATGGCTGCACCTGTGGCAACAAGCCTTAGCTCCCTAGACTAGAATCCTAACCCAGGGGCCCAGTGCAGAGGGTGGAGGACCCTGGTCTACATTCTCTGTTCTTCCTGCAGGGGCCACCATTTCCACCAAGAAGTCATCTCCCTCTCCCAGCAGCTCTGGGCCTCAGTACAGGAAATTTTCCTTTGAAGGTACCAGGGGTCCACTGGAGGCCAAGGACTCTGTATCAGAAGAGGGCTGGTGCTCCCAGTTAGTTCCTCAGGAATAAGAGGGCCAGGATATTTGGGAGACTTACTTGCAAGGACTTGGAAGCCAGCTATCAAACTGAAAAAATGTGTGTGTGTGTGTGTGTGTGTTGATATTGGGTCTTGAACTCAGAGCCTCACTTTTCACTCAAGGCTGATCTTCTACCACTTGAGCCGTATCTCCACCTCTGGATTTTTGCTGGTTAGTTGGAGATTCAAAAAAAAAAACGTCTCATGGACTTTTCCACCTGGGCTGACTTGGAATGAACTAAGATCCTTAGATCTCAGCCTCCTTAGTAGCTAGATTACAGGCATGAGCCATTAGCTTCTGGCTGAAAAACTTCTAAAGTGAGGCTAAAATGACTCTTTTCCTTCGGGAACATTGTGAATTTGACGGCTCAGGAACACTTCCAGGAGCCCAAGTTCCCACAGGCTTGCCCACCTCCCTCTCCCCACCTGAGACGCTGAGGCATAGCTGTCCAAGAGGTAGCTGTCTCAGCTTTAGACTTACTTCTTGCAAAGTGCCACAGCCACCTGACTTCCGCTTTCCCTTCCGGCACAAAGACCTGGAAGATCCCCTGGCAGGACTTCTCTCTGATGATGAGGAAGAAATGTCCATGAAGCCCCCTGTGACAGAGAATAAATCAGCTGTGGACCAGGGCCCCAGCTCAGGTGGAGGTCCAGGTAGGATGGAAGTGTTTGTCTCTTACTGTGGGAGCAGCATCTGACACCATACATACTCAATGAACTTGAGACCTAGCAATCACTGGTGGCTCATGCTTGTCATCCTAGCTACTCAGGAGGCTGACATCTGAGGATCGCAGTTTGAAGCCAGCCAGGGCAGAAAAAGTCCATGAGACTCTTTATCTCCACTTACCCACAAAAAAAAAAAAAAAACAGAAGTGGAGCTGTGGCTCAAGTGCTAGAGTGCTAGCTTTGAGCAAAAGAGCTGAGGGACAGCGCCCAGGCCCCAAGTCCAAGCCCCAGTACTGGCACAAAAACAAAACATCAATAGAGACCTCCGCAGAGTGAGACCACAGGACTCAGATCCAAGACCAAGAAATTAGCCAATCTCCAGCACCAAGGAGGTGGATGTGTGGGCATGGGAGAGGGGGATGGGAGGCAGGTCCCCTGAGCACCCTTGACAAGGGTGATGTCCACTGTCCCCCTACCCCAGAGCTCAGGGAGCCCCTCCCTCAGCCCACCCCAGCACGGTGAGGGACAAGAGGCTGTGGGCATTGGGCTCTGGTCCTGTTATTTAGGTCCCTCTATTCCTCTGACTCCTGGGGACACTCCCATTCGAAAGAAGGAAGATTCGCTGTTTGACGATGGGGACGACATCATGGCAGCCCTGGGCTTTAGTGACAGCCCCAAGGCAGACAAGAGGCAGATGGGAGACCAGTAAGGAGCCCCACGTGTGCAGAGACCCTGATGGGGCCGCTGCCCCGAGTCCAGGGGGGAGCTCCACTGTGGGGTGGGGACAGCACGGGCCTCTCCCTGGGAGCCCCGGGTGCCTACAAACTCCTCTCTCACATTCTACCCTGCAGGGAAGGGCCCCGCCCCGCACGCTCCAAGCTGGATGAGCTGCTGGGCCGGGGCACAGCCACCAAACTCCTGGCTCGCCCTGGCACTGGGGAGCACGGAGACTTCAAGCTAAACAAGAAGTACCAGAAGCCTCAGGGTGAACAAGCCCTCGGGAACAGGACAGGACAAGGTGGGGACCCCTTGACAATATCTTTATTGCAGCCTATTACAAGAAATAAGCAGCATATGATGACAGCACACATAGCTAAACACATCTATAACTAAAGTCAAAGTGTCCTTTTACCCTGTTGTTTTCTATTTGATTTATAAAAATACTGCTTGCCGCCGGGCGCCGGTGGCTCACGCCTGTAATCCTAGCTACTAAGGAGGCTGAGATCTGAGGATCTCAGATCAAAGCCAGCCCGGGCAGGAAAGTCCATGAGACTTTTTTTTTTGGGTCTGGTCGTGGGGCCTGAACTCTGGGCCTGGGCGCTGTCCCTCAGCTCAAGGCTAGCGCTCTACCACTTGAGCCACAACGCCACTTCCGGCTTTTTTCTGTTTGCTTATGTGGTGCTGAGGAATCGAACCCAGGGTCTTGAGCATGCAAGGCAAGCGCTCTACCACTGAGCCACCTTCCCAGCCCGTCCATGAGACTCTTATCTCCAATAAGCCACTAGCAAACCGGAAGTGGCGCTGTGGCTTACGTGGTAGAGCCCTTGCCTTCAGCTGAAGAGCTGAGGGACAGCACCCAAGCCCAGAGTTCAAGCCCCAAGACCGACAAAAAAAAGAAAAGAAAATACTGCTTGCCATGTAGCAGGTCGGTTTCTTGACCAGCCTGATGAGCTCATGGCTTGACAGTACCACTCCGGAGCCTGGGGGGTATGACCCAGTGGTAGAGCACTTGCTTAGCAAGTTCCAGGCTCTGAGTTCTGACCTCAGCAACACACACACACACACACACGAAAAAGAAAATAAAAATATTAAAGTCTGGGCTGGGAATGTGGCTTAATGTTAAGAGTACTTGCTTTAGCATGCAGGAAGCCCTAGGTTCAATTCCTCAGCACCACATAAACAGAAAAAGCCGGAAATGGCGCTGTGGCTCAAATGATAGGGTTCTTGCCTTGAGCAAAAAAGAAGCTCAGGCCCTGAATTGAAGCCTCAGGACTGGCCAAAAAAAATGTCTAAGCCGGGCACCCGTGGCTCACACCTGTAATCCTAGCTACTCAGTAGGCTGAGATCTGAGGATCTCAGTTCAAAGCCATGAAAGGCCATGAAACACTTATCTCTAACAAACTACTCAGGAAAGGCCAGAAGTGGTGCTATGGCTCAAGTGGCAGAGTATAGCCTTGAGTAAAAGAAGCTCAGGGTCAGCACCTAGGCCCAGAGTTCAAGTTCTAGGACTTGCCCCCCCCCCCAAAATCTAACTTTCTCTGCATTGAGTAGCTAGGATTACGGACATGAGCGACTGGTA
The DNA here is from genome assembly GCF_000151885.1 of Dipodomys ordii. Lineage (NCBI taxonomy): Eukaryota > Metazoa > Chordata > Mammalia > Rodentia > Heteromyidae > Dipodomys > Dipodomys ordii. The sequence goes on from NW_012267223.1 coordinate 3,579,894, forward strand.
TCATAAGCACCTTAATTTACAGACAAAGAAGACAGCTGGGATGATGATATCTTCACCTTCGGCGCTTACAAGCCCTCCGTGGGCTCCTCCGAGGGCCGGCAGTCCCGCCGGCAGTCTGTCAGGTAGGTGAGGCCTGCAGCCTTCCTCATCCCTAAGAATGAGGTTGTATGGGAGGCTGCCAGTCATGAATAGAGTTGGCTCCCACTGGAGCTCAATCCCAGACTCTATCCTGGTTAGGGGTCCTATTCCCCCACACTGCTCAGAAGGAAAGGGGAAGACGGAGCCCATGAAAGCCATGAATATGTGCTATCACTCATTCTGTCTCCATGAGGAACCCACAGCCCCATGCTAGTGGGCCGTGTCCTGAGGCAGACCACAGCTTCTCCAGCCAGCCTCCTGGGCACTGCTGTCCACCTGCCCTGACAATGTGGCCAGCACACCTTTTCCAGTTTGTCACAGAAAGTAGATCAGCAATAGAATTCTCCAGATTTGCAGCGCCCCTTCCCCCGCCCCCTCCCGCCTTATATATTTTAAACCATAATTTGGTGTCATTTCAAACTTAACAGAAAAGTCTGGGCTTTTTATTTTGTTTAATGTTGTTGTTGTTTTGAAATTTTAGCAAAGATTAATGTGACAGGGTGAAGTAGGAAGAAATGGAAAAAGGGAAAAACATTTCCTGCTCCGCACACAGGACATGGGAGTGAAGGGCTTCCCTCAGGAAAGTCCTCCCCCATCTTCCTCTCTTCCCCTCTACTGCCCTCCGAGGGTTAGCAGTGGTCACCCATGGGGCAGTGTTTCATCTCAATAGCTCTCATCCCCCTGGATACTTCTTCCCATCCCATCCTTGCGAGCTCTCTACACTGAACTGTATCCCCAGCCCTTATTGGATTGTTTTTCTGAGACAAGGTCTCACTCTGTAGCCCAGGCTGGCCTCAAGCTCTTAAGCCTACTGTATCTGCCTCCTAAATACTGGGATTGACAGGCATTTGTCACTGTACCTGCATCTCAGGGGTTTTGTTGTTGTTATTGTTTTAATGCCAGCAGTTGGGTTTGAACTCAAGGCCTTGACACTATCCCTGAGCCTTTTGTACTCAAGGCAAGTGCTCTACCTCTTGAGCCACAGTGCCACTTCTAGTTTTCTGGCGGTTTATTGGAGATAAGAGTCTCACAGTCTTTCTTACTTGGGCTGGCTTCTTAGATCTCAGCCTCCTGAGTAACTAGGATTACAAGTGTGAGCCATCAGTGCCTGACTGGATTTTTGTTGCTATTGTTGATTTTTTTCTTTTTGTTTTTGGGTGGTGTGTGTGTGTGTAATTATTTTATGTGTGCAGAATTAAACCTAGGGACTTATGCATGTAAGTACACACTTCACTTCTGAGTTACTCCCCTGTAGCATCTTTAGGCGGTGGCTGCACAAATGAGCAAGAAACAAGACTACTGGTGTGAAACCTGCACATCACTTGGCCCACTGATTGTTCTGTGGACATGGTACCTGTAGTTCTAATCTGACCCTGTTTGCGACGGGCAGAATTGCTCCTGGTTTCTGTGGCTCAAGTCAATGTCCAGATTTCACAGTGTTGTAAAAACAGATGGCCCTGCCGCTGGAGCTGGTCCAGGATCTGCTGTTCATTGCCTCAGGCTAGCTGTGCAGAGTCCCTGGACATCATAGACTTCCTGCCGCAGGCCTCTGGTCCCCCATCAGGCCAACAGAGGGTTGGGAATGCTATTGAAATGAGCTTCCTCCCCCATCTGGCCTCCTCCTCCTCTCTTGTTTTGAAGCAGGTTCTTAGCAGAAGGTGGCCCAGACCCCAAGGGAGAACTGGGTTCCAAACAGAGCCCTCAAGCGACTTCCAGCCCCATCAGCTCCAGAAAGGGCGGAGCAGACTGGTTGGGCCTCAAGGATGATGACTTGGACCTGCTACCTCCATCTCCCATCCCAGAGGTCCAACAGGAAGGCTCAACAACCTCTCCACCCTCCCTACCTGCTCCAGCCAGTCAGCACTCTGCCCCCGCTGCACTACCATCAACAGCAAAGGTACCAGCCAAGAACACAGGGCCCCCTGTCCGAGCCAGCCAGGCCTCCACACAGGGAGCATCCAAGGAGAAAGAAGAGGAGGATGACTGGCTTAGCCACGTCTTGTCTCAGAAGAAGTCCCAAGGTTTGGCCAGAGAGGAACATGCTGGGGCCCAGAACTTGATGGGAACAGCCCGCCGGCCCCATTCCAGCAGGTATAGGCTTGGGGTATTACGTCTGGGGGGGGGAACACTGGGCAAGGCCTCGAGAGCCAGCCTTGCCCATCTCATCTATTACAGCCCCTGCTAGGTGTGCCGGCAAGTGTGCCACGGGCACAGATGCCGGCACTCAGCTCTGCTTCTCTTCCTTATGGCATGGCAGAGAGCTGCTGACTTTGCAGACATGAGTGGCCCACTGTCACTCATGTTCCTGACCACCAGGGGCACAGGACCTCTCTGGAGTGGCAGGCTCTGCTGGCTTGTGCTGCCTCCGTACCTACGGGGCCCTGCCCACAGCTCTTGTCAGATGGGCAGAGAAACACACTGTGCAAATAGTTGGTTTTGCTGGCCTAAGCTAATGTGACTACAGTGTGCATGAGTCAAGTCTTTGGTGTGCTCTTGGGGACTTGGGATGTCTGAGAAGTCACAGTGACCAGGGTGTTCCTGGGAGCCACAGAATGACAGTCCAGTGGGACAGATACACGATGGGCCTCTGAGGGCAGGAAAGCAAAGAAGCTGGCGAGACGCCGAAACTAGAGAAGCAGTAAGGCGCTGTTCAGCTAGAGCTAGCGAGGGGAGACTGGGCAACCTTGTGAGAGCCCAGGGACATCACCTTGCCATGACTTGGCTGATTGAAGGAGGTGGGCAGCTTTGACTTCAACTTAGAGCCACATAGAAAGCGGAGGCCCTTTTTCCTCTCTGACTCTGAGCCAAAAAGGAAGGTAGGGTAACAGTGGTCCAGGGAAGGCATCTTGGGGTGATGACGCAGGACCATATCTGAGGAGGAGTGCAGAGAAGTGGACCCAAACATGGCGTGAACTTTATTACAATGTGTGGGGTGGCCCGCTGTCACTCCATGGGCCGTGTCCCGCCACAGAACAAGAGGGGATGCTGAGGTAGTGGATGCGCAGGGTCTGGAAGGGAGTAGCCCACAGACCCAAGAGCTCAGACTGGGGAGAGTTCTCCAACTCAGTGGTGGGAAAGGATGAGGAAAAGATAGAGGAACAGCATAGGTGGAATGCTAGGAGCTTGCCTTGGCTATCATCCACTCCAACATAGACCTTCTGTTGCCTTCACCTGTCTCGTGACTTTCCTCAGCCAACCCGGTGCCAGCACTCGGGGCACTGAGCAGGCAGTTGCTGGAGCAGCCTCGAGAGCAACAGTGGAAGAAATGCCAGCTGTCCCGCCCACCGTCGCAGGGTACGTCCACTGCCAGGGCTGTGCGTGGGAGGCAGCAGGGCGGGCCTAGAGATGGATGACGGGCGGTTGTGATGGGGCCCAGAGTGCCTGCCTGGCTCTGGTATTGACTGTCTGCCTCCTAATGGCAGAAGGGGCAGAAGCTGACTCCTCTTTTTTTTTTTTTTGCTTGTCCTGGGTCTTGAACTCAGGGCCTGGGCACTGTCCCTGAGCCTCTCTGTGCTCAAGGTTAGCACTTTACCACAGTGCCACTTCCAGCTTTTTCTGTGTATGTGGCACTGAGGAATCGAACCTGGGGCTTCATGCATGCTAGGCAAGTACTCTGCCACTAAGCCACATGCCCAGCCCTGACTCCTCATCTTTATTTCAAGTAACTCATCAGCCACTGGGCTTTCTCATCATTTGGGCCCAATGTTTTCCTTATTTCTGGTGTCGCTCTGGTCCTTCACTCCTGTGCCCTCCATAAAAGGCCACCAACCCCCCCATCTCCTGTGTCTCCAGGTCCCCCATGAGTTGGAGCCAGACTGCCTTGGCCCCCCCAACAATGGACCCAAAGAAGGGAACAACCCCTGGAGACTCTGCTGCCACTGGTTTGTTCTCTGCTTGGATGAGGGTTTAATCTGGGCAAGGAAGACACAAGTTAGATGCTTTGGGGACCCCTGGAATATGAGTGACAAGGGTCTTTCCCAGGCACGCACAGACCCACAATTCCCCACTCATGTCTGTGCTGTTCGTTTTTCAGAACCTGTGATTTATGACTCACGCACTCAGGAACCTACAGTGCCTGTCCAGGTAGGGAGGGTAGACTACCAGGTGTGGGTCAGGTCTAGGGAACAATTCTCCTATACTTAGAGGCAACCCCAGGAGTTGGACATGACAACCCAACAGGAAGAATGTGCCTGATACGTTCAGTGCAACCTAGCCAGCTCACTCTGGCATCTCTCATCAGGACTTTCCTGAACCGCCAGCCTCACTCCTCCAAGGTAGAATTGGGTATGACTGTATTGTACCAGCATGTGAAGGGAATTGGAGAGCTAGGTGTGGTGGTGCATGCCTAATAATCCTAGCAGAGTAAAAGCCGGTCTCAAAAACATGCAGAATTGGCTTCTCCCCCTGGGGAAGGCATCTACAGCTATAAGGGGAGGCCTCATCTTTTTTTCCTTTTTTTTTTTTTCCCCAGTCCTGGGACTTGAACTTAGGGCCTGGGCACCATCCCTGGGCTTCTTTTGCTCAAGGCTAGCACTCTACCACTTGAGCCACAGCACCACTTCTGGCTTTTTCTGTGTATGTGATACTGAGAAATTGAACCCAGGGCTTCATGCATGCTAGGCAAGCACTCTACCACTAAGCTACTTTCCCAGTCCTGGGAGGCCTCATCTTGATGCTCTTCTAGTCTTGTCACTCTCTGTAACCTCAGGTGAGGGTCAAGGCCAGGCAATCCAGTGAGCAGAGGGCCAGGAGACAACTGTGTTCATCTAACCTTCTCTTCCTCTCCTGCAGTCTCTACACCCAGGGTCCTTCATGCAGAGCCTGCCACCAGGTACAAGATACCAGAAGCAGCTCCTGGCAGCCCCCACTCAGCTTCAGAGTGGCACTGCCCAGCTCGAAGCAGAACTGCTGGAAAGCCAGGCCCGGGTGGGCGAGCTGGAGGCCCAGGTTAGGGCTGTGGGCCACAGTCAGGCATCACTGAGCACTTGTAGGCTTGACCATGAGGGAAGAGGGGCCAGGGCACAGACTATCATGGAGCACAGATGCAGAGAGACCCCACAATTCTCCCCATGCCATCTCCTAGGTGCGGAAGCTGGAGCTAGAGCAGAGCCATCACAAACTGCTGCTGGAGAGTCTGCAGCAGCGGCACCAAGCAGACCTGGAGCTCATGGAGAATGCACACAGGTAGCGCCCTTTCTCCACCTGTGACCACCGCAGGGTCTCCAGGCTCCCACCCTGCCCCAGCTCTGGCTTCGATTTCCTCACCAAGCCCCAAGGGCATGCCAGCGAGCTCAATGAGACTGTAACTGAGTGCTCTGTTGGCAGAAGCCGCATCAAGATGTTAGAAACCTCATACCAACAACGCGAGGAGCGGCTCCGGAGAGAGAACGAGGAATTATCCACTCAGTATCTGACGCACTGCAAAGAGGCTGAGCAGGCCCGAGCTGAGCTTACAGCCCAGCACCAACGGCGCTTAGCAGCAGCTGCACAGGAAAAGGACCAAGAGATAGAGCGGCTCCGGGACTTGCAGCGGTAAGGGCATGATGCCAGGGCAGGTGGGTGAGGAGCAGGCTTGCAGGGATTGGCTGCAAGTGAGCAATACTTGCCTTTGCTCAGAGACTCACCTTTCCCTCACCTCACCCACTGGGGCAAGAATCAGGGCTCAGCACCGGGCCCATTCCCCTCCCAGCGAGCGAGGTGCCATCCTTGCTGAGGCCGGAGGGGGCACACAGTGCCTGAGGGAAGAGTCAAGAGCCATCCAGGCAGAGCCTAGCAGCAGCGAGTACCAAGGGCTCAGCCAGCTGCAGGTTAGCCCACAGCCCTGCTAGAGGTAGAGGCTAGTGTGTCTGGCATGCTGATCTCATTGTCTTTCTAGACAATAACAAAGCTAAAACAAGGAACCCAAGGGACTCCAAGGTTGTGAGAGCCCCACAGGCCCCTCATGGGCTGGGCACCGGTGGTTACACCTATACCCTAGTTTCTCAAGAGGCCGAGATCTGAGGATCCCAATTTGAAGCCAGCCTAGGCAGAAAAGTCCACGAGACTTTTATCTCCAATTAACCACCAGAAAACTGGATGCGGCACTGTGGCTGAAAGTGGTAGAGCACTAGCCTTGAGCAAAAGAGCTCAGGGACAGCACCCAGGCACCCAGACCCTGAGTTAAGCCCCACAACCAACAAAAAAACACCATCCTTGGATGGAAAAAAGCTAAGGCCCTGAGTTCAAGCCCCCATACTGGAACAACAACAACAAAAAAAAGATGCCCACATGGACACCCAGGAAAGGCTATGTTCACAGTAAGCTGTCTCTTGCTCTGTGAAAGTGTTTTTGCTAGATAATCAATCTCTTGGTGCACATAGCTTTGAAACACCAAGAAGGTTGGATTTAGGCAACTGAAGCCATGCCTGAGGGAGGAGCAGGAGGGAGCACTCAAGGCAGACTCTTCCTACCACTGTGCTGCCACTGTGTTCTGTGAGGCCCTCCGTGCCCCTCCCCACAGGGTGTCCATCCAGGAGATGCACAGGGACCACGGGGAGCAACTGCAGCGGCTGAAGCTGCTGAAGGACCAGGAGATCGACGCGGTCACCAGTGCCACCTCCCACACGAGGTGCGTGTGCCACCCAGCCCTGCCCACCGGAGGGATTGGGCTGGGCATCCCCAGGACAGGGTGCTCTGTTCCCCCTCCAGGTCACTGAATGGCATCATCCAGCAGATGGAGAAGTTCTCCAGCAGCTTGAACGAGCTGTCCTCCCGCGTGGAGGCCTCCCACGTCTCTACCTCTCAGGAGCGGGCGCTGGGCATCCGGCAGCAGGACGAGCAGCTGCGAGGTAGGGCCCCCCCCAGTAAGCTGGTCCTGGCCGGGAGGGATGGATGCCAGTAGTGAGTGCCCTGTGGGCCACCCCAGCATTGCAGGAGCGGCTGGGCCGGCAGCAGCGGGACATGGAGGAGGAACGAGGCCGGCTCCAGGAGGTCATCGTGAAGATGGAGGCGCGCCTGAATGAGCAGAGTCGGCTCCTGGAGCAGGTAAGACTGTGCTGTGGTTCAGGGAGTCTGTCTAGCCGTCCTCTGACCTGTCCTCTTCAAATCACTCACCAAGACCTAGACTTCCTTTGCAATGTCCCTCCCTCCCTGCTCTGCTTCTGTATCTTCAGCGCCGGCCTGGCTCTACACACTGCCCACCTGAGTAGCAGGGGCCAACCAGCCCAAGGCACCTCCACAATCTGCCAACACAACTTGATTTCCTTCCTTGCTCCTGTCACTGGGATCTGTCCCATCAGTTGCTTCCCACCATTGGGACAAATACTCTTGCCCTCTAAATACTGTTTAACTTCCCTAGCTCTGACACATATGTTTGAATTTCCTATGCACAATTTCACCATTTATATATAAGAGTGAGCTTTCTCCTTTTCCTTCTTTTTTTTTTTTTTTGCCAGTCCTCTGGTTCCAACTGGGCTTATGCACTGTCCCTGAGTTCTTTTTTGCTCAAGGCTAGTGCTCTACCACTTGATCCACAGTGCTACTTCCAGCTTTTTCTGTGATTAATTGGAGACAAGAGTCTCATGGACTTTCCTACCCCAGCTGGCTTTGAACTGTGATCCTCAAATCTCAGCCTCCTGAGTAGCTGAGATTTATAGACTTGAGCCAGCTATACCTGGAAGCTTGCTTGTTTAAAGAATAAGTCTGGGCTGGGAAGGTGGCTCAATGATAGAGCGCTTGCCTTGCATGCATGAGGCCCTGGGTTCGATTCCTCAGCACCACATAAGCAAAAAGAAAAAAGTCAGAAGTGGCGCTGTGGCTCAAGTGGTAGAGCGCTAGCCTTGAGCTGAAGAGCTGAGGGACAGTGCCCAGGCCCAGAGTTCAGGCCCCATGACCGGACCCCCCCCACAAAAAAAAAAGAATAAGTCTGAGGGCTGGGAAAGTGGCTTAGTGGTAGAGCACTTGCCAAGCATGGATGAAGCCCTAGATTCAATTCCTCAGTACCACATAAACAGAAAAGGCTGGATGGGGCGCTGTGGCTCAAATGGTAGAGAGCACCCAGGCCCTGAGTTCAAGCCCCAAGACCAGAAACAAAAAGTCTGACCAGGCACTAGTGGCCAGGCTCTCTTGTTTTGTGCCTTTTGGAAAAGAGGCATTTAAGACATGATGTGGGAGATACAAGGAGGTTTGCCTAGCTCAGGAGCAACTAGCGCTGCTTCTGGGGCCAGGGACCTAGCTTTGAGCCAGGCCATGTTCCCTGCAGGAACGCTGGAGAGCGACTGCTGAGCAGTCCAAAGCAGAGTCCACACAGCGTGCCCTTGAGGAACAGAGGAAGGTCATGTCCCAGCAGCTCACCATAGAGAGGGAGGAGCTGGAGAGAGCCAAGGTGAGTCCACCACACTCAGCTCAGCCGCTGACTCGCTGTGCCACCATACCCAGGGCCACTCACTCTGGGTCCCTACCCCATGTCCAGAGTGCCCTGCTGGAGGAACAGAAGTCTGTCATGCAGAAGTGCGGGGAGGAGCGGCGGCGCCTGGCAGCTGAGTGGGCCGAGTTCTTCCTGCAGCAGAAGCTAAGTAAGGAACGGGCGGAGCGCGAGGCCGAGCGGGCGCTGCAGGTGGATTCCCAGCGGGAAGGTGCCATCATCAGCCTGGCGAAGGTAGGGTCCAGAGCCTTGGCCAACCTTCCATCAGGCTGGGTCAGCACCCAGGCTTGAGAAGTGACAGGAGCACAGGATGACAACCGTCGTGACATCATTGTGGCACCTTGGTGGTGTTGCCCCAGGCACTCTGTTCCTCACCAGGTCCCATTACTTACCTATTTTATGTATTTTGTGCCAATATGTCAGGGCCTGAACCCTGTCCCTGAGCTTTTTTTACTCAAGGCTGGCGCTCTACCACTTGAACCACAGCTCCCCTTACCACTTTTTGGTAGTTAATTGGAGAAAACTACTGTGAGCTGTGATCCTCACATCTCAGCCTTTTGAGCAGCTAGGACTATAGGCATGAACCACTGCTGCCAACCTGCCACAGACATTTTAGAACGGAGGAAATTGTGGCTCAGAGAAGATGAACCGAGTAGGATGGGGAGCCCATCCTAGAAGGCCCTGGTTTATTGGCCCCTTCCAGAGGCAGAGTGGGAGGCGGGGAGAAGGGACCCCAGGGTGCTGCACAGAGCCTGGATTGCAGTGAGGTTTTGCCTTCTTTGTCTAGGAGCAGGCAGAGCTAAAGGTCAGAACCAAAGAGCTCCAGGCCAAGGAGGAGCGACTGGCAGCTGAGCGGGAGGCTCTAGAGCGAGAGCAGCAGGAACTCCGGCTGCAGCAGGAGAAAATCCACGCTTCCGCCCTGCGCCTCCAGCTCCGCATGGAGGAAGTGGAGCATATGAGCAAGGTGTGGCTGGATGGATGTGACACGGACTTCCTTCCAGCCCCAGCAGCACTGACCCAGCCTGGCCTCTTTGCAGGTGGCCTCCAAGAAGTACGAAGAGGGTGAGCAGGCGCTGCGGGCAGCCCGGCTGGTGCAGTCTGAGCAGCAGGCCCGGCTGCAGGTGCAGCAGGAGCAGCTACGGCAGCAGGAGCAGCATGTGCACCAGGCAAGCCCCTGTCTCCTGCCCTCCTCCCCCACACTCAGCTGCACACCCTCCCCACTCAGTCAGTCCTTCTCTTCGGGGCTGGAATAGGAGCACCTGAGCCTGGCCCAACAGAGGCAGCAGCTGGACCATACGCGAGACCTGCCTTCCAGCATCCTGGAGCTCTCCACAGCCCAGCTTCCCACAGCCCACAACCAGATTGGTGAGTGGCTCCAGGGAGAAGGGAAATAGCTGAGATGGCCCAAGGCAGGGGCCACCTCCTCTAGCCATTCAAGTTCAGGACGACTGGGGCTTTGGAGGTTGGTTTGGTTTGTTTTGGTTGGTCATAGAGCTTGAACTCTGGGCCTGGTCACTGTCCATCAGTTCTTCAGCTCAAGGTGAGCACTCTACCACTTGAGCCACAGCGCCACTTCCAGTTTTTAGAGTGGTTTATTGGAGACTTATCTCACAGACTTTCCTGCCCCGGCTGGCTTTGAACCATGATCTTCAAATCTCAGCCTCCTGAGAAGTTGGGATTACAGACGTGAGTGCCCAGCTTTGTTTTGTTTCGTTTTATTGTTGTTTTTTGATGGCACTGGAGTTTGAATGCTGGGCCTCCTGTTTGCTAGGTAGGTACTCTACCACTAGAGCCTCTCTGAAAGCTCTTTTTGTTTTGGTTGTATTTAAGATAGGATCCGACAAGTGTGCACCATACCCAATAAAAGAGATGGAGTCTCACCAACCTTTTGCCCTGAGTAGTCTCAAATCATGATTCTCTGATCTCAGCCTTCCAGGAGCTATCACGCCATGCAAGGGATTTTGTTTCTTGGGATTTTGTTTCCTTTCTAGTGGGTGGGGTGGAATACTGGGATTTGAACTTGGCCTTGTGCTTGCTAAGCAGGTGCTCAACTGCTGAAGCACACCTTAGCCCTTTTTTGCATTGGTTATTTTAATATAGGGTTTGCCTGGGCCTACATCTGGACTATGATCCTCCTATTTTATACAGAGACAGGCACACATCACCCTGCCAAGCGTACTCCATTGAGAAGGGGTCTCATGAACTTTTTTGCCGATTCTGACCTGGAAATGTGATCCCCCCCATCTTGGCCTCCCTAGATTAAAGGCATGAGTCACTCAGCTTGGTTGTTTTTGTTTGTTTGTTTGTTTTTGTTTGAGACAGGCTCTCAATATGTAGCCCATGCTGGTTTGGAACTTGCTATGTAGCTCAGTATAGACTTGGCTTCCCAAGATTAAAACCCTGTGGAGACAGAATTTATATTTCCTTTTACACAACTTGATGCATGTTAACTTCAGAGGAGAAAACCTTTTTAAAAATATTACTCTTAACCTTAGACTCTTAACTCTTACTCTCTTTAATATCTTTGGTTCTTAACATTCCAGGTAATATATGTGTTTTTAAAAGACAATCTGGAGTATGTCACATGTTTTATAGTGTCCTTTCCCTTTGTCATACACATAAGGAGCATGTTTCCATGTCAGTGATTGAATGTTTAGGCAGTCTTCAATCAGCAGCACAACTTTCCACCCTGAGGCTCCTTGATGTGGAGGGATTTATTGTCACCAAGATGATGAGCCCCACAGTACAAACCTTATATCATGGGACCCAGGCCTGACTTTTATGGGGGGAGTTGGGAGGGGGAGTCAGTCATGGCTAGGCCTGGGCTCTGTCCCTCAGCTCTTCAGCTCAAGGCTAGTGCTCTACCAGTTGAAGCCACAGTTCCACTTCCAGCATTTTTTGTTTATGTGGTGCTGAGGAATTAAACCCAGGGCCTCACGCATACGAGGCAAGCACTCTGCCACTGAGCCACCTTCCCAGCCCCTGGCCTGACTTTTTTACCTTCAATAAATTCTTAGAACTAGGCACCGGTGGCTCACACTATAATCCTAGCTACTCAGGAAGCTGAGATCTGAGGATCACAATTTTTTTTTTGGGGGGGGGTCCAGTTGTGGGGCCTGAACTCTGGGCCTGGGCACTGTCCCTCAGCTTTTGAGCTCAAGGCTAGCACTCTACCACCTGAGCCACAGCACCACTTCCGGCTTTTTTCTTTTTGCTTATGTGATGCTGAGGAATCGAACCCAGGGCCTCAGGCATGCAAGGCAAGCGCTCTTCCACTGAGCCACCTTCCCAGCCCTGAGGATCACAATTTGAAGCCAGCCTAGACAGCAAAGTCCAATTAACCATCAAAAAGCTATGGCCCAGGGCTGGGAAGGTGGCTCAGTGGTAGAGTGCTTGCCTTGCATGCCTGAGGCCCTGGGTTCAATTCCTCAGCACCACGTAAGCAAAAATAAAAAAGCTGGAAGTGGCGCTGTAGCTCAAGTGGTAGAGCGCTAGCCTTGAGCTGAAGAGCTGAGGGACAGCGTCCAGGCCCAGAGTTCAGGCCCCACGACCGGACCCAAAAAAAAAAAAAAAAAAAGCTATGGCCCAACTGGTAGAGTGCCAGCCTTGAATAAAAAAGCTAAAAGCACTTAGTCCCTGAGTTCAAGCCCATAGGACACACACACACACACACACACAATCTTAGAACTAGGCTTTTCCAATAGGAATCCATGAGTTCTTTTTTTGTTTGCCAGTCCTGGGGCTTGAACTCAGGACCTGAACACTGTCCCTGAGCTGCTTTTGCTCAAGGCTAGCACTCTACCACTTGAGCCACAGTGCCACTTCGAGCCTTTTCTGTTTACGTGGTACTGAGGAATGGAAGCCAGGGGTTCATGTGTGCTAGACAAGCAGACAAGCGCTCTACCACTGAGCCACATTCCCACTCTCATGAGTGTTCTTCAGAGGTCTTGGAGCATTGCGGTTACATAGCCCCAGAGCATGATGGGCTGTACGGGAGTAGGGCTTGGGAGCAAGCTGGGATACTTGCCAATGCCTTGGCCTTGACTTCCTCCTCAGCCTCCGTGAACTCTGCTCCTGCCATCTCCCAGTACAGCAAACCGTCAGCAGGCCCAGGCTCCATTCACCTCATCACCAGGCTACTGCTGCTGAAGTACACGGCTGAGCAGGTGAGTGGGCCAGAGGCAGTGGTGAGGAATCCTAGAGGGGGAGAGTGGTACACACTGCTGAGTGTACACCTTCAGAGACTTCTGCTAGTTTCGAGACCAGATTCTATAGCAGCCAGTGGTGGTTATCACCTCAGCGAAACCTCAGCTACCCTGTAAAAGCAGCAATGACAGCAGTTTTCAAGAAATGTATCCTAGCCGGGCCCAGTGGCTCACACCTGTGATCCCAGCTACTCAGGAGCCTGAGATCTGAGGATCACAGTTCAAAGCCAGCCTGGGCAGGAAAGTCCATGAGACTCTTAACCTCCAATGAACCACCGGAAAACCAGAAGTGGTACTGTGGCGGCTCAAGTGGTAAAGCACTTGCCTTGAGCTGAAGAGCTCAAGGCCCAGAGTTCAAGCCCTATGAATGACCAAAAAAGAAGTGTGCCCTGCTTGCTGGCATCAGAGCCTTCCTACATCATGAGGAAATTGAGGCTAGGCGCTGGCGGCTCACGCCTGTCATCCTAGTGACTTGGGAAGGCTGAGATCTGGGAATCCTGGTTTGAATCCAACCCAGACAGGAAAATCTTGTGAGGTTTTTTGTTGTTGTTGTTTTGTTTTTGTTTTGGTAGTGGGGCTTGAACTCTGGGCCTGGGCGGTGTCCCTCAGCTCTTCTAGGCAAGCACTCTGCCACTTGAGCCACAGCTCCACTTCCAGTTTTCTGGTAGTTTACTGGAGATCAGAGTCTCATGGACTTTCCTGCCTGGGCTGGCTTTGAACCATGATCCTCAGATCTCAGCCTCCTGAGTAGCTAGGATTGCAGGTGTGAGCTACCAGTGCCAGGGCCTGTGAGACTCTTTATCACCAATTAGTCACAGAAAAAAATCCAGAAGTGGCTGTGGCTCAAGTGGTAGATCTTGAGCAAAAAGCTCTCAGGGACAGTGCCAGGCCCTGAGTTCAAGCCCCAGGACTGGCACACATACACACACAAAAAGAAAGACCAGATCATGTTCTGCAGAGTTCCACAGATTGTGGCCCGCCTCACTCTGCTGGGTTCCTTCACACCCTCCACTCTTGAGGCCTCCCAGAGCCAGGGAGAAAGTGGAAGGGGTCATCTGAGTGAGGGCTGGCATAGATAGCAAGTGCCCAGCTTTCCCCTCAGTGCCCACGATGTGAACACTCCCCCTGAACCTGCCTCTCAGGACAGAGAGTTCCTGGAGGATGAGAAGTTCTTCCTGGAGACACTGAAGAAAGCTTCCTACAACCTGGCGCCACACTCCACCTGAGACGGCGCTGCCTCTGCTGCGCGGCCTGAGCCTCCTCTGCCAGCCTCCAGCTCCACAGAGCACTCTCGGGAACATGTACTGCTCAGGGCCTGATTACAGCACTTCTCATGTCCAGGCTTCTCGAATGTTCTTTCCAGGCACCGCAGCCTGAAAGCTGAGTCAAGGCCTGAGTGTCTTCCCCTGGGAAGTGCTGAGGCCAGGGCCTGCTCACCTCCAGCTCTGTCCTTGAGCTCCCCAGCTTCTCCTGAGATCTTGCGCTGCCCTTCCTCCAGAGGGACCTTCATGCTTGGGTCTCTTCGAGGTCCCATAAGTATCCTTCTCCCTTCCCCGCCTGACAGGGCCCCTCCTGAATGGGCACAGAGACAAGGACCCTCCACCACCAGGCTCAGTGATGAAGGCCTAGTGGGCAGAGGGAAGCTGCACCCTTCCCTACAGTTTGCTGGGCCCCTGGGATACCACCCGCCTTCCACCTCTGCCACTCGGGCCTGCTTGCACAAATTCCCAGCACTGCCCAAGTGGGTGGGAAGGATGGGGAAGGAGGGAGGGAGGGAGGCAGCACCAGCCTGTGCCCGCAGAGGGGAGGGAAGTGGAGTACGGTTCCCACGAGGTGTGGCTGTGCCCAGGCTACCGGTGCTCCCTGGAGGCCTCTGCCATCCCGCACTCACAGGCCTGCCGGGGGTCGCAGCGTTTACTCCCAATGCAGCTTCTGTCCAGGAGCCAAGGAGGCAAGGCCAGCCACATGAGCCGACGTCAGAGGAAGAGCGCGAAGGCGCCGTGCTGGGTAGAAGCATTACCGATGCCTTCATCTCTCTGCTCCCTGACCAGCTCCCAGAGGGACTTTGTTTGCCAACAAGATTCACCCATGGTCTTGAACCCATTAAACTGAGAAGTTCTTTATTTTTTGTTTTGCTTGTGTGCAAGATGCTAGGGTGGGAACGCTGGGCCTTGCACTTGCTTGGCCAGGGCTCTGCTGCTGAGCCCATAAGCTGCTATACATGTTCCTAATAACGAGTTCTTAGAATCGGCCGAGGTCCATTAGAGTTTGCCCTTATTTCTTTTTTGTTGGTCATGCCTCTTGAACTCTGGGCCTGAGCGTTGTCCCTCAGCTCTTCAGCTCAAGGCTAGCACAGCACCACTTCTGGTTTTCTGATTGGTTCACTGGAGATAAGAGTCTCACGGAGGGCTGGGAAGGTGGCTCAGTGGTAGAGCGCTTGCCTTGCATGCATGAGGCCCTGGGTTTGATTCCTCAGCACCACATAAGCAAAAAGAAAAAAGCTGGAAGTGGTGCTGTGGCTCAAGTGGTAGAGCGCTAGCCTTGAGCTGAGAGCTGAGGGACAGCGGCCAGGCCCAGAGTTCAGGCCCCAGGACCGGACCCAAAAAAAAAAGCCAACCAATCAAAGTGGCCCTGCCCAGGTTCCTTTGGCTCCAGGACCTACAGTTCAAGGATACCTCATAGCAAGACCAGGGCCCAAGTCAGTAAGTACTATTACCATCCCTGTTCTAAGATACAGAAAGGGAAGCTCAGGGACATCCATACCTTCCCCAACATGACACCAAATAACAGGCTCTGGATTCAAACGATGCCCTGGTAAACTAAAGCCCCAGGTTTTCAGCCATGTCCCCTTCCTGCCATCCCTTAGGAAGCTACAGATGTTAGAGCCGCTTCTTCAGCTGATCCCATTGGAGGCTCCTGCAAAGATTTGGACTTATCTTCATACATGAAGCCCTGGATTCAAGTCCAGCACTGAAAAAAAATTCAAGCTTATTAGAAAGGCTTGGCTGTGATGCAAGTGGTAGAACACCTCCCTAACAAGCATGAAGCCCTGAGTTCAAACCCCAGCAGCACCACCCCCCCAAAAAAAATCTATTCTGTCACAGGCACAAAGGTGTGGCAGGTAGCCTAATTATCCCTGTGTCTTTTTCCCAAGTCTCAGACATTGCTGTCAAGGGTTACATAAAGAAACAAATGGTGTGGGTCTATCGCTGCTCATTCTTTTCCCTCAAAACTGGTCCAGGCCGGGCACAGGTGGCTCACGCCTGTCACCCTAGCTACTCAGGAGGCTGAGATCTGAGAATCATGGTTCAAAGCCAGCCAGGCAGGAAAGTCCATGAGACTCTGATCTCCAATAAACGACCAGAAAACTGGAAGTGATGCTGTGGTTCAAGTGATGAGTGCTAGCCTCGAGCAAAAAGGAGCCCAGAGACAGTGCCCAAGCCCAGAATTCAAGCCCCAGGGTGGGCAATGATAATAACACTAATAATAACACACCGTTTATAACCGTGTGTGGTAGCCTGGGGGGAGCAAGGTGGAGGGGAGTGAAGGTTTGCTGGGAGGAGCCCTGGCAGACAGGATCCCTTAACTCTCCAGGGGTGTTCAGGTCATGAAGACTAGGAGATGGTCAAGAGCTGCTTTCCACTTCAACCGAGATCCTCCTCCTCACAGGCCCGCCAGGCGGGACTATTATTACCTGCTTTTGTTTCCCAAATAAGCAACTACAAAGGTGATGCCAGATCACCACCTGGAAATTCAGGCCGCTGGGGTCAGATTCCAGATCCGGGTGAACTGCGCTGCTGGGGAGCTCAGGTTCCGCGAGGAGGTCTGGGGTGAAGTCCCCGGGGCCGACCCAGACGCGTCACGGCTCGGGGCGCGCCGGCGGATGCCGCCCCCTGCTGGCGCTGCGCCGCCCGCGCGCCCGCAGCCCGCCCCCTCCTCGGGTCTAGAAGGACGGCCCTCGGTTCTCGGGGAGGAGCCTTCGAAGGGCGGGGCCTGGCTCCATTGGGGCGGGGCCTGGCTCTTTGGGCCAACGCCTGGCGCTGTTGTGGGCGGGGCTGGATTCCCGGGGCGGGGCCTGGCTCCGCGCGCGGCGTTCAGGCACTGCTCCGGCCACCTCTCGGCCGGGGGCCTGGCGGCGTCTTGGGAGACCCGGGGAGAAGATGGCGGCGCCCTTGTGTCGAGCCGCGCTGTTCGGGAGTCGGGCGTGGCGGGGCTTCAGCACGGCGGGTGAGGGGTCTGGGGTGGAGTAGTGCTTGGTTCCCCCCGGGCCGGCGGCCGGCCCTGGCTGCCGAGGCC
>NW_012267223.1:3601173-3607869 GCF_000151885.1 Dipodomys ordii
CGCACCCCGGCGTGCGCCCTCGGCGATAAACCAGCAGAATCCCCCATCCTGAGCTCCCCCGACCTGCAAGAGTTTAAAGGGCCTGGAGACGTGGTCCAAGTGGTAGAGCGCCAGCCTGGCAAGCCAGCCGAGGGCGCTTGAGACCACCCAGCGTTCAAACCCCAGTACCACCAATATAAGATCAGCAAATAGGGGCTGGGAAGGTGGCTCAGTGGTAGAGCGCTTGCCTTACATGCATGAGGTTCTGGGTTCCATTCCTCAGCACCACATAAGCAGAAAAAGCTGGAAGTGGCGCTGTGGCTCAAGTGGTAGAGCACTGGCCTGGAGCTGAAGAGCCCAGGCCCAGAGTTCAGACCCCACGACCAACAACAACAACAACAAAGAACAGCAAATAATGATGATTTCATGTTTTGCCAGGTACCAGTGTCTCCAGACTGTAATCCTAGTACTCAGAAGGTTATGTTGGGGATGGAAGGAAGGAAAGCAGCCTGGGCAGAAAAGTCCGTGAGACTCCCATCTCCAGTTAACCAGCAAAAAGCAGGGGTAGAGCTGTGACTCAAATAGTAGAGTGCTAGCCAAGCAAAGGAGCCAGCAGAGAATAAGAGCCAGGTCTTCAGTTTAAACTTTAGTACCAGCCAATGGGAAAAAAAAGTTACAGCTTCAACTCCTAACATCCTTTATTGACTTCCCCTCATTGCCCCCAAAATACTATACCCTGGATACCCTGTGCCCACCTTCAGACAGATCCTGTCTGTTGTCTGTCTTACCCATCTTTGAATCCTTGCACCTATACTGCCTGGCACAATTTTGGGCAAGGTAACTCAGAGACCTAGCCTTTAAGGAATTTAGTGTGTAGATCCTTTCTGAAAGCAAGCATAGAGGTGGGTTTGTGGATTCTGATTTTTTTTTTTTTGGTCGGTCGTGGGGCTTGAACTCTGGGCCTGGGTGCTGTCCCTGGGCTCTTCAGCTCAAGGCCAGTGCTCTACCACTTGAGCCACAGTGCCACTTCCATTTTTCTGAGTGGTTTATTGGAGATAAGAGTCTTGTGGACTTTCCTGCCCAGTCTGGCTTTGAACCTTGAACCAAGATCCTCAGATCTCAGCCTTCTGAGTAGCTAGGATTATAGGTGTGAGCCACTGGTGCCCGGCTTGGATTCTGACTTTTGCTTCTAATCAAATTCATATGTCCCTGGCTCACAGAAGCAGTGTTTTTTTTGTTTGCTTGTTTTTGTTTTGGTCAGTCGTGAGACTTGAACTCAGAGCCTTGGCTCTGTCCCTGAGGTTTTTTTTTTTTGGCTTGAACTCAGCCTGGCTAGTGCTCTAGCACTTGAACCACAGTGCCACTTCTGGTTTTCTGGTGGTTTATTGGAGATAAGAGTGTCATGGACTTTTTCTGCCTGGGCTGGGCTTTGAACCACAATCCTCAGATCTTAGCCTCCAGAGTAGCTAGGATTACAGGTGTGAGCCACCAACACCTGACTTCCTTGAGCTTTTTTGCTCAAGGCTAGCATTCTACCACCTTGATCCACAGCACCACTTCCAGTTTTCTGGTGGTTAATTGAAGATAAGAGTTTCCCAGACTTTCCTATCCAGGCTGCCTTTGAACCAAGATCCTCAGATCTTAGCCTCCAGAGTAGCTAAGATTACAGGTATGAGCCACCAGGGCCCAGCTAACAGAAGCAGTTTTGACAGAATGTTAGGACACAAGCTAAATAGTCTTAAATAGTCTGCTGTAAACCTTAGCTCAGCTTGAGGGGTGACGCCCTCCTAAGTATTACTATAGAATGAAAACCACTGTCACTGATTACTGTGAGGAAAAAAGGGTACAGCCCATTGAAATTCCTGGACGAACACCATCTCTGATGGTGATGGGGGTCAACACACATTGTATGCAATATAAGTGGTCAGAAGTGTTAGAAGTTCTCAGGCCTGCCACTCAGAAGTGCTTCCAGACCAGCAATGAAATCAGTTACCCAAAAGGTGGACAAAAGAACTGCAGCTCTCCAGTCCAACTCTAAATTGCAGGATCAAATGCTGAATTTAAGCCAATTTTGGTGGTAATATGTCTTTTCTGCCCATATGAGAGTTTGAGAGGCATTTAAGTCCCATCATTGAAGCTAGGGCTTTTTTTTTTCTTGGGCGGGGGGGTCAGTCGTGGGGCTTGAACTCTGGGCCTGGGCGCTGTCCCTCAGCTCTTCAGCTCAAGGCTAGCGCTCTACCGCTCTACCATTTAAGTCACAGCTCCACTTCCATTTTTCTGAGTGGTTTATTGGAGATAAGAGTCTCACGGACTTTCCTGCCTGGACTGGCTTTGAACCATGATCCTCAGATCTGAGCCTCCTGTGTAGGTAGGATTACAGGTGAGCCATCAGCGCCCAGCAAAGCTAGGGCTTTAACTCAGAATTCCACCCAAGCCCCAAGTATGTCCATGCAGACTGTGAAATCACTTTGGATATGATCCCAACCACAATTAGGATGGCATTGCCTCCAGTTCTGTGACCTAGAGAAGACAGGAATGCGGTGGAGGGGGAGCTCACACGGGACTCACGTCTGATTTGCTTAATATCTGGGCCCTGTTCAAGGAAGGGAAGAAGACTACATAGTGTGTTTTAGTTTTGTGATTCAGAGCCTAGAGCAGCAGTGAAGGGACAAGGTCTTAACCAAGAGGCTGAAGCTGCTTTTTCCAAGATGTCTTCCCTCTGCAGATCCCAAGGAGAAAATTGACATTGGGCTGCCCCCACCTAAGGTCTGCAAGACCCAACAGCTACGGGAACGGAAACGGATCCGGCGCGAGCTTCGGGCCAAGGTGGAAGAGGAGCGGGCTGCTCGCCTCGGAACAGGTAAGCCTGGCGGGGGGGGGTTTCGACCGCCAGCCGACGGGGGGGGGGGGGGGGGGGGGGGGGGGGGGGGGCCCTCCGTGCGTCCCTGCTCCAGGCCTCATCCCACAGCCTCCTTCCTTCCCAGCCAGCGTCCCACTGGAGTCCGTGCGGGCCGAGTGGGAGAGGACGTGTGGCCCCTACCACAAGCAGCGCCTTGCTGAGTATTATGGCCTGTACCGAGACCTATTCCATGATGCCACTTTTGTGCCCTGGATCCCCCTGCGTGTGGCATATGCTGTGGGCGAGGAAGACCTGGTTCCCGTGTACTTCGGCAATGAAGTGACCCCAACCGAGGTACCTCTGGCTGGACCCGTCTCCTGTGCCATGCGCACACAGACACGTAGTGAATAGCTCCTGGGGTTGGGGATTCTGAGCTCCTGGGAAACAATACATGTCATTTGCAAAGAAAGTAAAAAGTGGCTCTGTCTGTGCACATTACTGGATGAGCTGCTGGCTTTTTTTGGTCAGTCATGGGGCTTGATCTCCGCCTGAGTGCTGTTCGTGAGCTCTTTTTGCTAAGGCTAGTGTTTTACCGTTTTGAGCCACAGTGCCACTTCCGGTTTTCTGGTGGTTAATTGGAGTTAAAAGTCTCACATACTTTCCTGCCCAGGCTGGTTTTGAACCTCCATCTTCAGATCTCAGCTTCCTGAGTACCTAGGATTACAGGAATAAGCCACTAGCGCCCAGTGCGCTGCTGGCTTTTTACAGCCTTCTGGCCCCTGTTACCCCTATTGTAGTTCTAATCTTGGACGGGGTCTCTGCCTCTGTTTTGGATCAGAGTAGGTGCTCCCTTCTCTAGGGCCCTTTCAGCTACAAGCCCCCCAGAAGGAACTTCTACTTCCACAGGCAGCTCAGGCACCGGAGGTAACCTACGAGGCCGACCAGGGTTCCATGTGGACGTTGTTACTCACTAACTTAGGTGGGTTTCCAGCCCTGTCTCCTTCCTCCTCTCCCTCCCCCTCCCCCCCAGCAGGGAACGGTGGGGCCAGCACTATGGGTTGTTTCTGTGCAGATGGACACCTGCTGGAGCCAGATGCTGAGTACGTCCATTGGCTAGTGTGAGTATCTGGCATGGGGCGGGATGCAGAGGCCCTAGAAGGTTCAAAAGAAGGCTGCCCCTGGGTTTCAGTCTTGACTATGCCCCAGACTAACTTCCAGTCCCAGCATATGGCCCCTCACCTCTGCCTCCTGGCGGTGGCAGTGGGCCTCGTCAGCCGCATGAGCCTCTTCCTCCCTCTGACCTGGGTCCTTGCCTGGGAGGCTGGGCTGATGCCGGCACATTACTTCCCGGACCGCTTGACAAAGAGGCCGAAGACTGGGAAAGGCCTCCAGCAGCCAGGACATCTCTGAGTGCTTGGGGAACTCTGGCATTCCTTCCCAGCTCATCCAGCGGGCTGCGCCAGGCCAGGGGCAGAGGTCAGGCAGGGACCCTTGACACGCATGGATAACTGAGGCAGCTGGAGTTATCTACCTATCTAGGCAGGTACAGTGGCCTCCCCAGTGCCAGGCTAGGCAAACTCACCCTAACAAGACCCCAGAGACCTAGAAATGGGGAGAAGCAGCAGAGGGGAGGGGTGGTGGCTTTCGTTAGGCCTTGCCAAATGGGGTGCTCAGACTTGTCCTCACCACCATCCTGTCTCTGAGCCTCTCTCTCCAAAGTCTGCATGATGTGCAAGCATCATGCTAGAGGTTGCCCGGGGTCTGTGCCCTTGGGGACTGACTTAGAGTCTAAGATGCACACAGTTGGGCTGGAGGTGGGTCCCTGCCTTCTTACTGATTCAGCAGTGAACAGATACTTACTTCTTAACAGAACCAACATCCCAGGCAACAGAGTGGCCGAGGGACAGGAGACGTGTCCCTACCTACCCCCCTTCCCCGCCCGAGGCTCCGGCTTCCACCGCCTCACCTTCCTGCTCTTCAAGCAAGACAAGCCAGTCGACTTCTCGGAGGACACCCGCCCCTCGCCATGGTAGTCCGCACCCCCCCCCCACGCGCCCCGGGCCTCTCAGGCCAGCTCCCCTTTCCATCCAGGTCCTGAGGCCTGCAACAGAGCTGGACACCAGGCCCACCTCGGGCTTCCCAGGATTGCTTGTGGGGTGGAAAGGATGGGTGCCCCCCCCCCCACACACACACACTGCTTTTCCTAGCTATCAGCTGACCCAGCGGACCTTCCGCACTTTTGATTTCTACAAGAAACACCAGGAAGCCATGACCCCAGCAGGCCTGGCCTTCTTCCAATGCCGCTGGGATGACTCAGTCACCAGCACCTTCCACCAGCTTCTGGGTAAGGGCAGCATGAGACTGGGGCGGCATGGGCCTGAGCACACAGAAAGGGTTACCTGCCCCTCCGGTGGGCGGGCAGGCCTGGCCAGGCCTCATCCTCACAGGCAGGGCGGGGCTCAGGCTGCAGAAGTGCACCTAAGGCCCTTTGCTCTTTCACAGACATGCGGGAGCCCGTGTTTGAGTTTGTGCGGCCGCCCCCTTACCACCCCAAGCAGAAGCGCTTCCCCCACCGGCAGCCCCTGCGCTACCTGGACCGGTACAGGGACAGCCACGAGCCCACGTATGGCATCTACTGACTGTACCCAGTGGGGTGCGTCCGCTCTCCAGGGCCTGCTGGGAAGGGCCCTGGGGCCAGCTTGGAGGTCTGTCCTGAGGCAGGCCCTCCGTGGATGGCAGTGAGGACATAACTGGAGGGAATAAAGAGATTTCTATCTGCTGCTGCTGGTCTGAGAGTCCTGCTAGAGCCCACCCACCCCTCCACCCCCCTCCGAAAAGGCTACAAAATGGGCCCAGGGGAGACGTTCACTTTCAGGACTGCATGTGTCACTGCAGAAGACATGCCGTGATACCTTGCAGTGAGATCTCCAAACCAGGCCTTGCTGTGCACTGTAGCTATTCAGGAAGTGGAGACCTGAAGATCACAGTTCAAAATCAGCCCACATAGACAAAATTGAGAGGCTCTTATCTAATTAGCAAAAAATGGGATTATTTTTCTTTTCCGTCGTGGGTCTTGAACTCTGGACCTGGGCATTGTCCCTGAGCAGCTCAGGTCAAGTGCTCTACTACTTGAGCCACTTTTGGTTTTCTGGTGATTTGTTGGAGGTAAGAGTCTCATGGACTTTCCTGTCCAGGATGGCTTTGAACTGCGATCCTCAGATCTCAGCCTCCTGAGTAGCTGGGATGACAGGAGTGAGCCACCAATGTTGTTCTCCACTCCTTCCCCCCCCCCCCCAGTCCTGGAGCTTGGACTAAGGACCTGAGCTTTTGCTCAAGGCCAGCACTCTACCACTTGAGCCACAGCGCCACTTCCAGCTTTTTTCTTTTTGCTCCTGTGGTGATGAAGAATCGAACCCAGGGCTTCATGCATGCAAGGCAAGTGCTCTGCCACGGAGCCATCTTCCCAGCCCCTCTACCCTGTTTCTTAAGATGCTCCATCCCCAACCGCCCTGGAAGCCGGTACGGTGTACGGTGCCACCGCGCGTGGGAAGGCCACGCCCTCGGGCCCGGCCCGGGGTGGCAGGGGGCCGAGTCACGACCAGGCTGCGCCCCCAGCCACGTTCCGCACCAGCGACTTCCCGGTCAAGGTCCCGCCCCTCCCCGCAGGAGGCGGGCCCGCGGCCTCCCTTCCCGGCCCGGCCAGCCATGGACGCCTCGGTCGCGGAGCAGCTGAGGGAGAAGCTCAACTGCTCCATCTGCCTGGGGCTCTACCGGGACCCGGTGACGCTGCCCTGCGGCCACAACTTCTGCGGGGACTGCATCCGGGACTCATGGCGCCGCTGCGAGCAGTCCTGCCCCGAGTGCCGGGAGCCCTGCCC
>NW_012267223.1:3608390-3617543 GCF_000151885.1 Dipodomys ordii
GAGGGGGGCGGGGCCTGGGCGGAGCACCCGGCTCAGGCCGCCCGACCAGCCTGCGCACACCTCTCACCTCTGAGGGCCGAGCTGGTCGCCCTGGCGAGGTCTGCTATGCTCTGTGAAGGTTCTTTCGTTATGCAAACGTGTGCCGGGTACCAGCGGTGCAGGGAACCCCGGTGTAGGGGTGCGTGCGCGCCCTGGCCCCCAGTGTGTGTAAGGGGGTGGGGGGGCAGGCGGTCATGTGTTAGTGAATAAATCACCCTGGGTATGCCACAAAAGTGTGGAATCGCCGGGCGCTGGTGGCTCACGCCTGTAATCCTAGCTATTCAGGAGGCTGAGATCTGAGGATCGTGGTTCAAAGCCAGCCCGGGCAAGAGAGACCTTGAGACTCCTATCTCCAATAAACCACCAGAAAACCGGAAGTGGCGCTGTAGCTCCAGTGGTAGAGTGCTAGCCTTGAGCTGAAGAGCTGAGGGACAGCGCCCAGGCCCAGAGTTCAAGCCCCACGACCGACAAAAAAAAAAGAAAAAAGTGTGGAATCTACTTCTCAGTCAGCATTCCAGTCGAGATCTGGATAAATGGTCACTCTATGCAGTAAGGGGGTCAGCAGGGGACGGGACAAGCGCCCTGCAGTGACCCGGGGGGACTGAAGGTGTATAGCCAGGAGGAGAAGAATGACCTGGAACAGAGTTTCAGCCGCAGAGGCAGCCTGCGCCACACTGGGTGGTGGGAGAAAATGGGAAAGTGTCTGGGTGGCTCCCACTTGTAATCCTAGCTCCATGGGAGGCTGAGATCTGGAGGATGATGGCTCAAGGCCCGGAATCAGGACATAACCAAGGCAGGCCTCTTCCTCCCCCGTGGACCGTTCTGCATTGGACTACCCACTGGGCAGGCAGTTGCACTGGGGGTCACCGCCTCCTTCCTGCTGGGCCTCCCAAGCCAGCATTATTGCTCTCAACTGTTGGGAAGGGAGGAGAGAGGGTTAAAGCCCAGAGACAGTAGGAACTTCACTCCTGGTTGCTCAGCCTCTGAGAAGTAGATATGGAAATTTGGTCTTCAGCCTGAGGCTTCTGCACTGTGGAGACATCACCCTGTGCTGTGGGGAAGGAATTTAGTCCAGGCTTCCCTGGGAATCCCACCATCCAAGGCTGGTGATTACATGCAGGCTTGCTGGTTAGCATGGCCTTGGTGGCAAAGGGAGGGAAGGTGGTGGTGGTGGTGGTGGTGGTGAGGTGGGTCTCACCATCAACCGCAGTGCACTCTTACTACACATTCTCTGGATGGGCACCACAGGGCCAACTGAGAGCCAGACTGGAGGTTACCCAGCAGCGGAGCACCCAGGCTGAGACCCAGCTTCAGGATCTACAACAGCAAACTACCCACATCCAGGTAGGAGGCCAGTTGGGGTCAGCCCACCTGTTCCCCACTGCACCTGCCTGCTGGGTCCTGGGACACAGGCAGCAGGTATGAGCTCCCTTGGAAATGTCTCCTGGCAGCGAGGAAGGAGGGGCCCAGCAGACAGTGGGGCCCGGGGACCTTTGCTCCCTGTGTCCCACTCTGAGCCACCCTAGTCCTGCTGAGCCTGCTGAGCCACCCTAGTCCTGGCCAACTTAGCAAGCTGCCCAGACTTTGCACCCTCCGGCTTTTTTGTGCCTATGCAGAGCTCAGCCTGCACGCTGGCCTCCATGGTTTCCAGCAAATTCAGCTGCCTGCTGCAGGCCCTGGAGAAGCGGCAGGCCTTGGCACTGGAGAACATTGAGACGGCCAAGACACAGGCCCTAGCACAGATCCAGGATGAGGAGCGGCAATTACGGGGTCACCTGGAAGCCCTGACTCAGTATGGCCGCCGGGTTCACGATCTGCTGACGCAAGGAGACCATCAGACTTTCCTCCAGGTACTGAGCCCCGGGCCAGGGGGCCGGGACCTGCTTCCCTACCCCAGGTCTGGGCTCACTGCCACTGTCCCTGTGGCTCAGGAATCGCAGCAGCTCTTGGAGCCCCCAGCACCCCTAGGGCCGCGAACCCCTGTGCAGTGGGATGAGGATGAGCAGCTGAGTGACCTAAAGGAGTCTCTGAGCCCGCTGTGTGGCCTCCTCCTGGAAGAACAGCATCCACCCAGGATGCCAGCCAAGGCTGCCCACTCACTGCCCGCAGGTGAGGCAGATGCCAGACCTCTCCCTAGCCTTCGTGGTCTAGCTGCCCCGCCCAGTATGGGGAGGAGAGCATCCAGCCTCACTCCTGCTGACCTCTCCATCACTACTTTGTCCCTAGACACTGTGGGTCCCCAGGCACCGGTTTCAAGCATGCTGTGTCCACTGAGGAAGCAACTCTGGCAGTGTAAGGGGCCTGAGTGTTCATGTGTGTATGTGTGGGTGTGTCTGTGTCTGTCTGTACACATGTAAGCATGGGGGGAGGACCTGCCACCATTGCCCAGGATGTCTGTTCCATGGCCCTCCCTGGGCGTGTCCCCCTCCACCCACCCTTACAAGCCTAGTGTAGGATATAGGCCTGTCCTACCATCCTGAAGCAGATGCAGCCAGCGCAGAGTGAAGGAGGACACATGAAGATGGTGTGGATCCACACATCTAGAATCTGCTACTTAATACCTTGTTAGTTACCTCTCTGAGCCTCAGTTTTCTCCTCTGTGTGAAGAGATAGACTGTTTTCTCATCCAGGACCAGTAGCTCATGCCTGTAATTCTACCTACATAAGGAGTTGGGATCGAAGGATCACAATATGAAACCAGCCCCAGACAGGAAATTCCATGAGACTCTTTTTTTTTCTTTTTTTTTTTTTGGGGGGGTCCAGTCGTGGGTCCTGAACTCTGGGCCTGGGTGCTGTCCCTCAGCTCTTCAGCTCAAGGCTAGCGCTCTACCCCTTGAGCCACAGCACCACTTCCGGCTTTTTCTTTTTTTTTTTGCTGGTCATGAGGCCTGAACTCTGGGCCTGGGCGCTGTCCCTCAGCTCTTCAGCTCAAGGCTAGCGCTCTACCACTTGAGCCACAGCGCCACTTCCAGCTTTTTCTGCTTATGTGGTGCTGAGGAATCGAACCCAGGGCCTCATGCTTGCAAGGCATGCACTCTACCGCTGAGCTACCTTCCCAGCCCCCGGCTTTTTCCTTTTTGCTTATGTGGTGCTGAGGAATCGAACCCAGGGCCTCAGGCATGCAAGGCAAGCGCTCTACCACTGAGCCACCTTCCCAGCCCCCATGAGACTCTTATTTCCAATTAACTAGCAAAAAGCTAGAAGTGAGGCTGTGGCTCAAGTGGTCAAGTGCCAGCCTTGAGAGGAAAATCTAAGAGGCAGTGTCCAAGTCCTGAGTTCAAGTCCTAATATAGACATAAAAAAAGAAAAAGAAAATTCAGCCAGGTGCCAGTGGCTCATACCTGTCATCCTAGCTACTCAGGAGGCTGAGATCTAAGGAATGGAGTTCAAAGCCAGCCTGAGCAGGAAAGTCCGTGAGACTCATCTCCAATAAACCACCAGAAAACTGGAAGTGGCACTGGCTCAAATGGTAGAGCGCTAGCCTTGAGCTGGAGAGCTGAGGGACAGCGCCCAGGCCCAGAGTTCAAGCCCCACAAACAACAACAACAAAATTGATCTGGGGCCCATAGCAGATTTCAGCTCAGAGCTAACAGTGAATAATTCAGGGCTGGATCTGCAATTGCGTAGACAGAAGGAAAGCTTTGCTGACTTCCATCTCTCTCTTTCTCCTCAATAGATTATCGCAATCTGACCTTTGACCCAGCCAGTGCCAACCGCCATTTTTACCTGTCTCATGAGGACCAGCAGGTAACGCATCACCGCGAGCCACAGGGCCCAGCCAGGCCAGGCAGCTTTGAGCTGTGGCAGGTGCAGTGTGCCCAGGGCTTCCGGGCTGGGCGGCACTATTGGGAGGTACTCACCTCGGACCACTCAGTGACGCTGGGCGTCACCTACCCCGAACTGACCCGACGCAAGCAGGGAATGAATACAGACAACATTGGCCGTGGGCCCGACTCCTGGGGCCTCTGCATCCAGGAGGACAGTGTCCAGGCCTGGCACAACGGGAAGGCCCAGCGCCTCCCTCGGGCGTCTGGACGGCTGCTGGGCATGGAATTGGACCTGGACGTTGGCTACCTCACCTTCTACAGCTTGGAGCCACAGGCCCAGCAGCTGCACACCTTCAACGCCTTCTTCAACCATCCCGTCTACCCTGTCTTCTGGCTCCTGGAAGGGAGAACCCTCACCCTGTGCCATCACCCTGTTACTCAGGAGGCTGAGATCTGAGGATCAAGGTTCAAAGCCAGCCTGGGCAGAAAAGTCCCGGTGAGACTCTTATCTCCAATGAACCACCAGAAAACCAGAAGTGGTGCTGTGGCTCAAGTGGTAGCATGCTAGCCTTGAGCTGAAGAGCCAAGGGAAAGGCCCGGAATTCAGGTCCCACAACTGGCAAAAAAAAAAAAAAAAGAAAAGAAAAGAAAGGTCACCAAGAAGCAATGCTGAGTCATGTGATTACTTAGGCCCCACTGCTCACTGCCCAGCTAGGTAGCCGTACTCCCTATGAGTTATGAGGATCAGACGTGGAGGTGGATGTAGGCAAGTGGAGGTATGAGCGCCTTTGTTTTGGTTTGTTTTTTTGCTCTTCCAGAACATGCTTCCATGAAGATTCTATAGCATTGCTGGGTTAGGAGCAGGTTTCTGGTACTGGGAATAGAACTTAGGGCCTTTCTCAGGGCCTGGTACTGTCTCTAAGCTAACTTACTCAAGGCTAGTATATTACCATTTGAGCCACAGCTCCACTTCCAGCTTTTCTGGTGGTTCATTAGAGGTAAGCCCAGGCTGGCTTTAAGCCTTGATCCTCAGATCTCAGCCTCCTGAGAAGCTAGGATTGCAGGTGTTGACTAGGAATTGCACTTGTGGTGTTGCTGCCTCTTTGGTGAAAACTGCTGGCCCTGAATTTGCACCAATGACAGGCAGCAATGTCCTCGTCGGTACCTTGTCACTTCATATGTGGCCACATGCATCCTCTTGTTCAGGCATACTGGTTCAAACTCAGGACCTTTTATCAATACGCTTTGCTTAAAGTTAACAGGCAAAAACTAGGGCTAGAAGCCGGGTGCCTGTGGCTCACGCCTGTAATCCTAGCTACTCAGGAGGCTGAGATCTGAGGATCTCAGTTCAAAGCCAGCCTGGGCAGGAAAGTCTGTGAGACTCTGATCTCCAATAAACTACCAGAAAACTGGAAGTGGCGCTGTGGCACTGTGGTTCAAGTGGTAGAGCACTGGCCTTGGGCTAAAGAGCTGAGGGACAGTGTTCAGGACGAGTTCAAGCCCCATGACTGAGGAGCTGGATGACTTTTTTTTTAGCAGTAGCAGGGTCTGGAGCTTTCGGATGATTTGGCGGTGCCTTCTCCTTCCTCCATTGACCTTGCTATGTCAGATTTTCTCCGGCGTCCTCAGGACCAAGGGTGCAGGAGGAGGTGTGAGCGGGTTCCTGTGGATCTCACATTGCTGTTAGCCTTGCAGGCATGGAGAGTCCATTTCTAAAAGATTCCAGACATTTGCAACAACTTTGAAACATGCTAATATGAATGAGCTATCAGGATTACCACCACCCGCCCATGACTCCTGCCTGTAATCCCAGCTACTCAGGAAGCTGAGGTCTGAGGATCAGGGTTCAAAGCCAGACTGAACAGGAAAGTCCGTGACACCTATCTTCCACCAGAAAACCGGAAGTAGAGCTGTGATAGAGTGCTAGCCTTGAGCAAAAATTGCTCAGAGACAGCACCCAGGCCCTGAGTTCAAGCCCCACCACTGACAAAAAAAAAGAGAGGGGCTGGGAAGGTGGCTCAGTGGTAGAGCACTTGCCTTGCATGTTCGAGGCCCTGGGTTCGATTCTTCAGCACCACATACACAAAAGAAGCCGAAAGTGGCGCTATGGCTCATGGTAGAGTGCTAGCCTTGAGCTGAAGAGCTGAGGGACAGCGCCTAGGCCCAGAGTTCAGGCCCCACGACCGGACCAAAAAAAAAATTAAAAAAAGAAAAGAGAGATTTCCATGCTTTCCTCCTGAAGATCAGATTTTCCCAAGCAAAAGGGACAGCAGGGCTGGGAAGGTGGCTCAGTGGTAGAGCGCTTGCCTTGCATGTATGAGGCCCTGGGTTCGATTCCCCAGTACCACATAAGCAAAAAGAAAAAAAGCCAGAAGTGGCGCTGTGGCTCAAGTGGTAGAGCGCTAGCCTTGAGCTGAAGAGCTGAGGGACAGCGCACAGGCCCAGAGTTCAAGCCCCACAACCGGAAAAAAAAAAAAGACAGCAAATCTGCTGCACAGGGAACAGAGGGCCAGTGGGGCACAGGGTACCCCTTAATGTTCCCCTGGTACCACGCATGTTTGTGGTCTCCGCGTGGCCGCCAAGCCGCAGGGCAGGGAGGTGCTGGTACTGGCCCTCCAGCTACTCCTGGATCTTGGCATATGAGGGAGTGTCATGATCAAGTGCTCCTTGTGGAAACCAACGTATGGAAGTCATTATCTGCCTTCCTGCCAAGCCCGGCACGCCCAGGCCGTGTCGCCCTTGGCTGCTTCTGCCTGCACAGATCTTCTCCCACACTCGCTCTGCCCGCCTGGACTCCAGCAGCCCATGACAGCCCAGTTCAGATGCCCCTTCTCCAGCGCCCATCCTCCATCAAGCTGGTACTGGGGCTAGAATTCAGGCCTAAGTGTTCATTGTCCTTTAGCTTTTTCACTCAAGGCTGCTGTCCTGCCACTTGAGCCACAGCTCCACTTCTGGCTTTATGGTATTTCATTGAAGATGAGAGTCTCATGGACTTTCCTACCCAGGCTGGCTTTGAACTGAAATACTCAGGTCTCAGCCTTCTGAGTAGCTGGGATGACAGGCGTGAGCCACCATGCCCTGTGCACCTCTTTCCTCTAACTCTTGTTCTAAATGACCTGGTGTGTGAGGACCTCTACAATTTACATGTTGAAATCCTATCTTCCAAAGGGATGGAATGAGGGGTGGGGTCCCTAGGAGGTGATAAAAGAATGAGAGTAGAGCCCTCTTGAATGAAGTTGGTGGCCTTATAAAGCACTCCCCTTCAAACCCCCCCAACCCCTCACCCCCCAGCGCTGAGTCCTCTTTCTGCCCAAGACACAATGGAATGTCAGTAGTGCCTAGCCCTGGAGAGGGCTTTCCTCACCCCAGCTGTGTGGTTCTCTGACCTCAGACTTCCAACACCTGTTGCCAGGCACTGGTGGCTCAAGCCTGTAACCTTAGCTACTCAGGAGGCAGAGATCAGAGGATCACTGTTCAAAGCCAGCCCAGGCAAGGAAGTCCCTGAGAGTATCTTTAATGAATCACCAGAAAACCAGAAGTGGTGCTGTGGCTCAAGTGGTAGAAGGCTTGCCTTGAGCTAAAGATCTGAGTGAGGGACAGAGCCCAGGCCCCAAGTTCAAGACTCACAACCGACAAAAAAAAAAAAAAATCCATTGGAGGGCTGGGCATGTGGCTCAGTGGTAAAGTGCTTGCCTTGCATGCATGAAGCCCTGGGTTTGATTCCTCAGCACCACATAAGCAGAAAAAGTGGCGCTGTGGCTCAAGTGGTAGACTGCTAACCTTGAGTAAAAGAAGCTCAGGAACAGTGTCCAGACCCTGAGTTCAAGCCCTAGGACTGGAAAAAAAAAAAGACTGAAGGGCTACCACTTGAACCACACTTTACTTCCAGCTTTTTGCTGGTTAACTGGAAATAAGAATCCTATGGGTTAGTGGCGCTGTGGCTCAAGTGGTAGAGCGCTCACCTTGAGCTGAAGAGCTGAGGGACAGCACTCAGGCCCAGAGTTCAAGCCCCACGACCGACAAAAAAAAAAAAAGAATCTTATGGGTTTGTCTTCCCCTGTGCTGGCCTTGAACCATGATCCTTATATTTAAACCTCCTGAGTAGCTAGGATTACAAGTGTGCCCTCAATGCCCAGCTTTGGATGTGTGTGTGTGTGTGTGTGTGTGTGTGTGTTGCACAATTTTTGCTCAGAGCCAGTGCTCTACCATTTGAGCTACACCTTCAATTCCTTTACTTTGGTTTATAAACCCATATTTGTGGGACTGGGAAGGTGGCCCAGTGGTAGAGCGCTTGCCTTGCATGCATGAGGTCCTGGGTTCAATTCCTCAGTACCACATAAGAAAAAAGCCGGAAGTGGCTCTGTGGCTCAAGTGGTAGAGTGCTAGCCTTGAGCTGAAGAGCTGAGGGACAGCGCCCAGGCTCAGAGTTCAGGCCCCATGACTGGACCCAAAAAAAATAAATAAACCCATATTTGTATTATGTACTTGATTTTTGCCATTCTTTTCTTTTAAAAAATAACATTATGGAGGTATAACTTACATTAAAGTGCAGGGTGTGGTAGTACATAGCTGATACTCCAGCACTCAGAAGGCTGAAGCTAGAGGATTGTGAGTTCCAGGGCAGCCTGGGTTACATAGCAAGACCATGTCTCAGCACAAGCAAGATGCACCTTCTTTTTTTTTTTTTGGGTCGGGTCGTGGGGCCTGAACTCTGGGCCTGAGTGCTTCCCTCAGCTCTTCAGCTCAAGGCTAGCACTCTACCACTTGCCACAGCACCACTTCTGGCTTTTTTCTTTTTGCTTATGTGGTGCTGAGGAATTGAACCCAGGGTCTTGAGCATGCAAGGCAAGTGCTCTACCACTGAGCCACCTTCCCAGCCCCAAGATGCACCTTCTTAAGCCAGTACTAACCGAAGCCTCCTCTGGGGTACCCCTGGCCCCTGCCCGGCCCTCCACAGGTGTCTGCCAGTGTCCACCGACCAGGGAAGAATTCCTCCAAGAAAGCCATTGGAAAGGGAGCATGATGTCAACTTTCCATTTCAGGTCTAGAAAAGTCCACGTTCCCCAGGGCGGTAAACAGAGTCTCCAAGGGGCAAAAACATACCAATAGCAGCAGGTTTGTTGTTTTTCCAACCGTCAGCAGCTCTGAAATGTGGCTCAGAAGTGCCAGGACGGTACCACTGGAGCCTGGGGCTGGGCTGGGGTTCAGGGGTACACCCCTCCCTTCGGGCCTGAGGCTGGACTGGGGGTCAGGGGTATGCTTCTCAGCCTCCCTCCCGTGCGGCCCTCGGGGCTCCTCCAGCCCTCGATCGCGCGGGGTGGGCGGGCCGAGCCCGGTGGGGCGGGCG